>NC_136648.1:12474077-12756506 GCF_949748355.1 Melanostigma gelatinosum
AATTTGCAGACTCCAAGTCTAAGCCGAGATAGACCTGATGACATCACTACGTCGTCAACAGGGTTACTTTTTCAGACTTGACAAAGCTCCATCAAAGCCACAGAAGACATTACAACTAGAAAAACGGATCAAAATAGCTGTGCAAAATAGACTTGTAGACAATCATGAATCGAATTTAACACACAAAAGGATGTCTGAAATAACCAAATTAAAGGCCAGTAAAACCGTAGATCTTAAAACGTACTATGGCACCATCTCCTGGCTTATTCATGAAAATGCAATAATGCACTCTGTGATGTATAATTTACTGCTGTCACTGTCTTTTTTTTTTAAGTGTCGCGCTTAAACAAACCGCTATGATCCGGGTTTATAGGTTTTAAATGTTTTCTTTTTACAGTGTAGACATGCTGAGGCACCACGTTTGAATGTGTTCCCCTCAGGGGCATGTTATCACATTATCTGCTGGGGATTTCAACATTCCTCTCGGCTCGTCACGACTCTTTATGTAACCCACCCACACTGTTAAGTAACTGCCTCCTCCTCCCTCTCTCTCTCTCTCAGATGCCTGTGGTCTGACAGACCCAGTCCCACGTGGAGTCTCTGCAGGAGAAGGCTCAGGTGGCTCTGACGGAGTACGAGAGGATGCAGTACCCGAGTCAGCCTCAGCGATTCGGACGCCTGCTCCTGCGCCTCCCCGCCCTGCGCTGCCGTTCCCCGCCAGCCTCATCTCGCAGCTCTTTTTCATGCGCCTGGTAGGAAAGACACCCATCGAGACGCTGATCCGTGACATGCAGCTCTCCGGAAGCTCAATCAGCTGGCCGTATGTCCCAGGACAGTAGCCCCCTTACGGACGAGGTCTCCGTCTGGACGAGTGACTCCTGACTCATCACTATCCATCTGTGTGGTTAACAAACTGCAGTGCCAGCTGGCCGTCTTATGTACTGTACTGTAACCGCTCTATTCCCCCTCATGAAACGAGCCCTCTGTCTCCACACGGGCCTCCAGTGAAGAGAGGAGCCAGTGCCAGGCTGGATATGTCTTGTTGCCAGCCCAGTCGTTCTGGTGCCAGGTCTCCAGCCAGAGAACAGCTTTTCATGCTGGGCTCCGATATGGCCACCACAGCCAGTCATGTCACCACCCACATGCCACAGTGACTAAAGACGCTGCAGTTTCATGTAGAGGGCAGCAGCACCCTGCTACAAAAACATCGAGAGGACAAAACTGTCCCGCCGCTGAAAGTCAGCAGAACATTCCCCCCACACACCGGGCTCATTCTCCACGGCTCACCATTTGTGGTACAGTGACCTTTTTATTCACACGGCCGATAACATGACAATACGGTATCGTGATTAGAATGGATCTAATTGAAGAGTGGTGAACTGGATAGAAGACAAAGTAAAGGCTTCATTGAATTCAGCGCTCTCGTGGCTCAGCACTGTGGAAGAAGCCAAGGAGCCAATCACATGGAAGAGAACGAAGACAAAACCAAGGAAAAAAACAAAAATCACCAAAGTCTATCATATCATCCTCGGAGATGTTTTTTGAAATAGAATAATTAGCAGAGAGACAAAGAGACAGACGCACTCTTGTGACTGCCTGACCATCAAGTGAACAATGCATTTAAATTCATTCACAGGGCTCACTGTTGTTACATGAGTGGAGTAATACCTCAGTAGACATCAGAATGCTTCAGTCTGATATTTCCGAAACACAAACCTCTGTAAATGTTGTTCACCAGAAACCGCCTTCTTTTTGACAACTGCCTTGTTATCCATTCTTGAATTTGGAACGCATATAAAATATGAAATGAGCATCACAGACATTCGTCTAGTATCTTTTTAAAAAAGATTCCCCAAAGTGATTTTCACTCTTGTGTTTGGAATATGACTTTTGACTGACTGAATAAGGTGGATTCAGCTATCACGCATTGTTTGGATACATTTTTTATTATTATTATTATTATTATTATTGAGAAACGGCAGGCTGACATTAACTAAACAAACAACTCAAGATGTAAGAATTAGTTATCGTTGGTGGTGAGAGTTTATAACCGACACACTACTAATGAAATACCAGTTTACGGCGACAATTGCTGTTTCTGGGGGTCATGACCCCTTGGAAAATGTATTGAAATGTATATATATTGAGGCCAACTTTGTCTTTTTGCATGTTCAAATGTTGTTTTGGATCTCTGCTAAGTGGAGACTGTTTCATTATTTTGCATTATGTAATTCAAGGTTCATTTCAACATTTAAGTATTGCTTTTCACTGTTAGCTCCTAAATGTTTTTTTTTTCTATATGTATTTACATGAAAATACCTCTGTCATCTGTTTAGATGTCAAAAAAAAGAAGCTTATCTTCATGCCATGTCAGCTGGTATGCCAGAGAGATGCTCTGAGTGAGTCTCTACTGTTAACGGACGAAAGTCTGGTGGAAAAACTGCACTCGGAGGATATTCAATGCCAAAACATGACACTATCTGTGACAAGTTAAAAGGGGATGGGCCCTATATTCGCTGGTCCACCAGGATTTACCTCAAGAAGGTATTTCAAGAGGCGAGTTTACAAAATCACAGTAAAATATTTGACAGGAAAGAATGAAATCAACTCCAAATACAACATGTTTTAGCATTTAGTGTTTTCAAACGCAAAGTGTGGATGAAGGATGAAACTGCTTCGTGTTCTGCGCCGGGCCTTTTGAAAGCTGTTTGGATTTTCTTCCTTGAGGCAACAAGTCACACAACTTTGCCATTGAGAAAAGAAAAAAAAGATAGATAATGCTGTTAATGTTTTCTTATCTTTGTGTTACTGAGTTCTTTCCTTTTTGAAGTTTCATGTGTATGGCAACGTTGTTAAAAGAATCAGAAGATGATGATGTGTCTTGTTCTGTTTTTTTGTTTTTTTTCAAACTGAAAAAAATGTATGAAGAATGCCAAATAAACACTGCAACATGTACCATAAGTGTTTAAGTGTTTTCATGAATGTGAATTAATCGGCCTGTCTTAACTGCTCATTTATTTCCATCCTTTTCTATTCATATCTTCATTCATGACATTATTTCTGTATAAAAACAATCATTACTTACCACACTACAACATTCTGAAACAATTAAAACAATTTCAAGTTTACATTGAAATGTAAAATCGAATCTAGGTTTGAGGGCCGAACTGTTCAACAAGTCAAATAGCAGAGCAGTGGAACTGGAGAGGAACTGGAGGATCAATCCTTGTTTCATGTCAAACCCCGGCGCTGTTTGGACAGACTTTAAGGACGCACTAACAAAGACCTTGGTCAAAGACCTTCACCAGACGTTTGATGTGGAAAAGTTTTTGCCGAAGCTCTTTGCACTGCTTCTTCTTTGCTTGACAATCTGACGTCTAGAAGAAAAAGAAATTGAAACAAGCAGATGCTAATTAAAGGAACAGTTCACCTGATGATAACCTGCTGATAACAAGAGACTTGAGTAATCGGGTCATGATTTCTGGAAAGAGACAATGCTGTTGAGTTTCTTTAATTCATTTCTTTGGCGCTTTGAGAACCACAAGCATGCGTGCCATCTAGTCCCGTTATATTGGAGAGAAGGGAGACATTTCTACAGCCAATATCTCCAAAACTAGGCAACTCACACCAAAATAATCTACATTGACGAATAGCACTACAGGTAAGAAGTAAAATATGTATTTTATATTTTGAGGTGAATTGTTTCTTTAAACAACGTTCTCTGAATAAACAGCGCGCTTGGAAAGCACGCTCGCTAGCAAGTTGTAGTTTTACGGCTGGTTATTTGCCAAATGTGCTGTTTGTCGTGTCTTAGATTTTACTGCCCATTTTAGAAAGGAAAGTAAATAAGTATATTTTCCAAAATATCAAACGATTGTATGTTAGTAACGTAATCGCACATTATGATACCGCAGATGTGATTCCACTCACCTTTTTCAGGTCTTTCAGTCGGTTATACTCGTCTGCCACACCCTGAAAATAGAAATAGAAATTCTCTCACTGAATTGATTTTATATAAGACAATTATTATCTTGGCACAGCTATGACTGTATATTCTGCTGGCAGTCGGCCCTGAGTTTTTCCACTCTGAGCTCCTGCCTCCTGTTTTTCTCTACCTGGTACTTCACGGAGTCCTCGTCCAACATGTCCAGTTCTCGGCTCAGCTTGTGCATCTGGTCACTGATGTCATCCATTTCGGCACAGAGGCTCTTGTAGCAGGCCAGGTCGGATTCAAACTCCTTCTTGTACTGCCGGCGCTGCTCGTCTGAAGTTATCTCTGGGTACAGCCTGTGGTGGGATATTAACATGACAACATAAAATGATTAAATCGAAACTATTATAGAGGCAGTGTGGCAAAAAGAGATGTTTTAAAAAAAATCAGTCTTCTTACCAGTACCGTATTTAATTAAAATAATTTAAACCGTTGGCCATGTTGCCTTGAAGACGGTAGTGATGCTCGATAGCATTTGCAGTATTACAGCATTTTCTTCTATAATAATATGAATAGTCTTTCAGGGCAGTGCACACAGTTTATTGTTTATTGTGATTAATAAGAAAATGTCAAGCCAGAGGAAGTAAGGCTTCCTCTCAGATTGGTATGACAATTTTATATTTGCATTTAAATAAGGTTTTCTTTTAAAACTGACACTGAGCTTTTCTTTCTTCAAATAGCCAACATTGCCTTTTCCTGCCTTACACAACAAACAAGCATCTGAATGAGCATGTAGATAATGAACAGCTCTTCGGTGGAACTAAATTAAATGAAAGCCTTTCAGCTGGATTACAGTAACTCGGGCGTGAGGCCTATAATACTTTAATCTTTTTCCTTTCATTTATTTTTTAATTTAAAAATGACTTATCTTTTCATTTGTGTTTCATGTTGTATTTCCTGTTTTTTGCTTTAATGAATGATTGAAAAGCAATTTCCCCCTATTTCCCACCAAGATTGCAGCATTGACTGGCAGCAGAGTGTAGTGGCCCACCTGTAGAGGTAATCTGTGCGGTCCCCGTCCAGCTCATTGGCAGTGTCTCCGGTGGTGTAACCAGTTTCACACGGGGACTCCATCCTCTCCCGAGCAGCAGGCCTGGGCCCTCGGCCCTTTCTCTGTTCCTTCTCCACATGATAAGGAGGCGGCTTCCTGATGCTGTCAGTGTCGTCTGAGGAGCTGCTGGAGCAAACCGTGACCCTGCTGTTCTGGTACAAAGGCTCCGCGGCCCGATGATTACTGTTGTCAGCAGAGAAACTATGAGGAAGCAACACAAAGGTATCACGTGATCGATTGTGTATTTGTGCTTGAGCTGCATTCATTTATGTTGGATTTACTTCGTTTAAGTTCAGGAATTCAAAGGAATTCAATTCAAATTCAGGAAAAAAAGCGTTGTTGATTTTGGCATCGGCTTTTCGTTGTCATGAACAGCAAATAGTATATAAAATGTAAATATATTTGGAGATTTACCATTTAAGAGCCTGAAAACAATGATATGCGTCATTATCCTCTCCAAATATTGAGCTGCAGGCCACATGCAGCTGATTCCTTATGAAATCAAGACGTGTTTTGACTGAACTGAAGCATATTCCAGGCAGAAGAAGCTCGATAAAGAACAGTTCTCATCATACATAGATGACGAGTGTTCACTTGACATTTATTAAACCTATGACAGTGGACATTGTCTTTTCTAAAATAATTGTGGTGTTATTATTCTAAATGGCATTTTTCACGAATAGCAGATTTTTTATTTAGCCTCAACAGTTTGTCATTATACTCATTTATCAATCGCACACGCAGTACAAAAAAATAAAAAAAACAATGAAGAACAAATGTGATCTGTTCTGTGGACTTCAACAATTGACCGAACATCATTAACAATAACAATGTTCCGCAAATATGCAGAACATTTCCTTGAAATTGCAACTCCCTCTCCCATTGTGGAAACAATCAGATCAAACCATAACAGCTAATTATCTAATTTAACACCCTAATTTGGTTTTGGGCCACTTGTTGTTCCACTTCTTCTGATATAAAACAATTAGGGCTTTCCCCTCCAGTCAGTTATTCAACGTCTAATACAATTTCTTTAGGCGATTTTTAATTTTTTTTTTAGAACTTTCAGAGCACATTTCTTGTTAACAACATTTAAAGTGGTGCTTTTGTGTGATCCTATTAAATCAACTCATCGATTTAATCGTATGAGGTTTGACCAAGAATTTCTTTGGTTGAGAAAAGCCCTAAAACCGATTCATCATCACATATTTGTTCGAACTTCAATGAAGACCACAATACAGATCACTATAATTGATATGATTTCAACTGAAGAAGAATGTATTTATTTTTTTATAATTATAAAAGAGCAGCCAAACATTAGGCATTACTCCAGACAGGAAGTAAGATGTGTTGATTTTAAGGTTCAGGACGGAAATGTTTTTTTCTCATGTGTCCTGTTTTTTGAACACAGATCAAGCTGTGGTGTCCTGGGGGCTCTGCGACCATCACTCACCTTTTGCTTTTACAATTTCCCTCACTGTGGATGCTGACTGTTCCGTTGCCGTAGGAGACCACACTGTTCTCCGCCCTCAGGTCAGGTGCAGTTGGTGCCTGCTGGGTGCTGCGCCCATCTCCAACAAGGTTCACCTGTAAGACAATATCAGGAGAACGAAATCAGAACCGATTCATTTAATGTCGGACTTTGTTCCATCGCGGTGCAGCTCATTTGATTCCAATCATGCAGAAATGCACAAGACAAAGTCAGAAAATACCCATTATGTAGTATTCTGAAACATAATGCCAAATTTAGCAACGTGATATGTGTGAGAAAGTCTTCAGGAGAAATCAGATGCATTTGTACGCTGGAAGGAAAGAAGATTTTCTGCACTAAATCTGTCACATAAGCAGTGAAGTACAGAGCTGGAGAGCTGCGCTACGCTCAAAAACACTCTGGCTGTGTCACTGCCAGACATCATACATGTAGCCAGACAGATACAAACACGCACGTACACACACACACACACACACACACACACACACACACGCAGCCTTGGCCCTGCAGTGAACACACACTTTCTTTCAACAACTATCAGAACCAGTTAATTGGACGGAAACACACAAAACCAATTTTCTGAACTGTGTCTGACATGAAACGCATGTTAGCAGCGGAGGCGTGTGTGTGTGTCTGTGTGTGTGTGTGTGTGCGTGTGTGTGTGTGTGTGTGTGTCGCCATGAGCACACAGAGAGGTTGAGAAAGGAGTGAAATCAGTGGAACAAACATTTCTGCTGTTCCATCTTTCTGAACTATCAGGTAAACATGCAGCAGAGCACAGAAGTGGGTAAAAAGCATTAAAAAAATGCATGGTCATAACAAATCATCCTCTGAAAGAGAACACCACAACAACTGCATTATGTCGCATGTAATCTACTGTTATACTGTAAAATGCATCATTAATGACTTCTAGTCTTTGACCTATTTCTGGATCGGCCCCAGTGAGCTGATGCAAATGTCTGGAAAAAGCAGCCTGTGAAATAGATCTCATGAATGTGGAGCCGGAGGATGATCCTCTATGTGGAAACAAACGCCCAGAAAGCTGCAGGGAACCTGATACACTGCAGCAGTAAGGTGCAGTGACAGCCGCTGCTTTGTGCAATTACAGTATTTCTAATTCGATGTTTGTGAAAGTGACACTTTTTGCTAAAATCCAAAGAACTGCGACTCCAGACCGAGAGAGTTTTAGTTTATCTTTTCGTCACAGATTATGCTGCTGCTTATTTTCTTGATTCATCACTGATAGAGGCATCACACTTTTCCAGAGCCTATTTAATAAGCTGGCACTGGAAACTCAAACAATTCATTGATTAACAAAAAAGTTGCTGATAAAAATTCAGGTGATCAACCAATGAATTAATCGTTGAGTTTTTTCTGATTTACACTCAAAAGGAAACAAATCCTCACTTTAAAGAATCCATTATGAGAAACAGTTTTCCTTATTGAAAGATGAATCACTTTTCAGCTTCTGACACTTTTTTCTGTTGATCAGCTATTTGCTTTTTAAAATATATTTCTTTGTAGCATACACCACTTTAGGACATTTAATATGCAGGGAAGAGGAGCATACTTGACACCTCATCACTTCATCATTATAGGCCTATGTATGGTCTCCTCTTCAACTGAAGGGTGGGGTTCTCATGTTGATAAATATTAATTGGACTGTCCTGTTCAATTCAATCAACATACAATTCGTCTGTGTTTGCTATGAATCTCGTTGTCCTTTTTCTCTCCATCAGCACTCTTTTCCTAGTTCTGTTAAGTACGAATGAAGGACAAAACACAAGGAAACGACTTCTTTGCCAGGAGTCTAATGTGCGGCAGACCCTTTGCATGCTGAATCATTTAGCGCCACCACAGTCTGTAGGGATTCACACAGCAACACTGAGGAAACTCAACCCTTTTTATACATTATACATGCCACATACATTATATATGCATCCCTGCAAGGCAAGCATCTTCACTGCAATACAAGAGTGCCACAGAATAGGGCCTGCATCTCGATGAGGTGACTCGCAGTATGTAGGCCAAGGCCTCGCTGGATAATCTGATTGAATATGTTTCTTCCCTTTCCATAAGTCATTAAAAGTCCCCACAATCATGGGTCATTCTAAGTATTTGAACAATGAACAGTGTGAGTTATGAGTCTTTCTGTGGAGAAGTTTTCTTGATGTTGCCACACTTTCCAATTCCCACAGAATTGTTTGGCCACTTTGATGCACTGCCTCAATCCAATGTGACAAAGCTACAGCTGTGGGGTACAAACAGTGTACAGCGCATAAACAAAAGCGTATCTAACCCACATCGTGACCGCAGGCAAAACAAAGTGAACTGCCAAATTGCTGCAGGTCTCTTTGGCCCTCTGGTTGGATGAAACTCCAAAATACCAGACAATTTTTTGAACAGTATAAGAATCTGTCAGGCTGAACAAAACTTTTATATTGTACTTTTCTAATGTTTTGGTTCAATTATATAGAAAATGGTGTCAATAAGTACACATTGCTATTGACAGTTTATTAATAAATGTCTGAATGTTTCTGTGTTTAAGGAAAAAAATTGGTTTAATATGCAAATGCCTGACAATAGAATTTTGCCAACTACAATATATTTGTAGCTCTTGTTCATTTCAATCTTCCACAGCATTCACAAGACCGATTTCATCAAATACTGCTCATTTAATTTAAGAACAACAGTTTCTTCTTTGGTAAATACCACAGTGAATCATTTACAACCTCCTTTGACTGGTTTCAAATGCGTCAGTCGATCCTTAAATGTGTGATCATGCAGGGTCATGAAGGAAAAGCGCATGTGACGATCTCTGCTCAAATAAAAACAAGAAACCTGGCTCTTAACCGTGAGCTAAATGACTATGAAAGAGTCTCCTGAACTGTTTTCTTTTACAAGAAATCGTATAACGTTGTTTATCGCTCAGTTGTAAATGGTGTCTGTGCAGCTATTATCACCAGTCTGGTTAATGATCAGTCAGACTGATACCTGGGTGTGCCAAAGATAAACAGCAACGTTCTCTGAGGCTACAGCAGCAGGTTAGTGCGAGTTTGTAAAACCAAAAGTTCTCTATAAGAACTGAGAGACTTGATGCTGTGTGCATATTGGCTTTTGATTTGTTATCTGGCTGGAATATATAGAAATAAACATAAACCACAAGTCGTTCGTGGACTTACTGGAGTTAGTATGTCATCTTAACTCACTCATTTACACAACACAAACCACATTCATCCTCTGTTAATATTTCACAAAGAAAGAAATCATAAAACATTACTCACCCAATCCTGTACATCCTGGCCCTCTGACGACCTGACCAGCGGCTCGTCCCAGTAGATGTTAGCTTTGCCGTGACACCAAATCTTGCTGCGGGTCTTGTAGGCGTAGTAAGCAGACAGGGACAGGGCCAGCACCACCATCAGACCCAACACTAACGCAACCGTCTGAGGAAAGAGAGACACTTATAGATCAGCATAGAATGAAATAGAAGAGAATAGAATGAAATAGAAGAATCCCACTAACCTCCTCCGGGTCCATGTAGCAGTAGTGGTGCAGGTATTGATTGTACATGGGGAACCCCCCTGGAAAACCGGCCCCCGCGCTGCCGCTGAGGCTGGGGCTGCCCTGGATGTTCTGGCACATCATCAGCATGGGATTGTACAGCATGCTCTGTGAGCTCTGAGACATCGGGTTCACCCCGATCACAAAGATGATGTCGATGATGCCCTTGGAGTCAAAAGAAAGGCACATTTACTTAACATGGAGCAACATGTGAAAAAATACAAAAGACTATTCTCTGAACATTACAGTGATGCACGTAGAAGATGCTCGTTCATATCGCCACTTTCACCAGTCAGTTTTAAAAATGTGTCTGAGAACCTTTAATGTAATGTATTTCCCTTTTGAAACAGGATGTTGGGGAAGATACATAACAAACTTAAAGCTGCCTTAATTAAGATTGTTACATACATGAACAATGGATGTAAATGACTGTTATCGGAAAGGGGTCGCTTGATGAAACAACACAGAACTATAACCTTAACGCTAACCATAACATGTATACATTACCCTCACCTCAACTAAGCTTTTTAGCACCTTTCAGCTCATTGTTTTGATGTTCTGTCCTGCTAATTTATTGTTTTGCTTCATTCTCTACGTTTTTATCAATTTTGTTTCCAGACAGAAAGCAGCTGTCTGCAAAAAAGCTCTTATAATCATACTGTATTCTACCTGCTCAGCATTAAACAGCAGATTAACAACTAGCTGTTGAACACAGTGGAGCATTTAGCAGCTGAAGAGGCAGATATTGACCTCAGAAGTTTGTGGAGACCAACAGTAGAGCTAAAAGGAAAGTATTTATTGGACCCACATTCATCAAATGGTCAGAAACACAACTTCGAATTCTTCTTTGTATCTGCTGGATTTGTAATAAGCTGCTGTAATATTTGGTGAGACTCACCTGAAGGACAGCTAAGATGATATCACAAATGAACACAGTGAGGTAGAACCTGCATCCCCTCATGATCCGAGACCGTGAGAAACTCCCCACCAGGAAGCCCAGTGAAACTAGGAAGTTAATTGCCGCCATGGAAATCATCGCCGACTTGGCAGATTGTGGCGTCATGTAGGAGCCACCATAGCCGTAGCTGCCTCCATAATATCCCGACTCCATCCCTGCAACCCCCCCTGTAGCCCCGACACCGAAGCCCCCGTAGCCAAACCCATTCATGTCCCACACCAGGGTCGAAGCCACACAGGCGAAGATGAGGAAACACATGAGTACTGTGGCTCCTTCGAAGGTTTTGACAAAACCAGGAGGAGAAAACCAGCGATAGAAGTGTTGAGGCTTCTCCTCAATGTAGTTGGAGTCAGGGGGGGCATTGTAGGTGTAGGGGGCATGCTGGCTCTGCGGGGGCTGGATGCTTCTGGGGGGATAGAAGCTTTGGGAGTTGGCGCTGTAAGGCGGGCTGTACACAGGGGGGCTATCGTAGTACCGAGGCTCATACATGGTTTTGAGGATATTGTTGTAATTTCACCTGGAGGAGGGAGGGAAAAATGAATACATTAATTAATGGAAAAAACTATTTCCTTATCATCCCTTCACATTGCTTATACATGTTTCAGCACCACACAATGACAACATGTAACAGCAGCTTTAAAAGGTGGCAAATCATCAATTCTATGTTGTCTCAATCCTCTGACGTGATGCCTTCATGAGTAAATTGTCTCTTAGAATTGAAAATGCGAATGCAGAAAAATAAATACTGCTTGTTCTTTTTGTGAATTTGATGTGGCCAGGTTTTTAAAGCACCTCTCTCTTCATTCACCTCAGCCCATCCCTGAACCCTGTCGCTGGTATCACTGACTCGCGCTTCATCCCTCCAGAGGAACTGAAGCCAGCAGTCTTCAATAATTCAGAAAGAAAGCAGATAAGAGGCGGGCAGAACCACAGATGTGTTACCTGAGTGCACCTGCTGAGTGTCAGCTAACTGAGAGAAAAGGCGAAGCTACAAGAGAAGCCCAGTCAAGTGTGGCAGATCAGTTGTTTCTGTTCATTTTACTTTTAAATTTTGCTCTCAGAAAGTTAGAAAAACAAACTCAATTTGTTTCTTTTGATATGATACAAAACACATCAAAACGAAGAAATGAAATTCTACTTAATCATTTGGCTTCTGTCTACTTTCCACTCCAAGTGTAGGATCTGACAAACACCTTAAACCTCCATTTTTAATGTTTAAAAAATATTCAACAGGTCAGATAATGAAAAGGAAATATAAATGTGACCCGTCTAACAGCTTAAACAATGAAATAGTCAGCTATACTACACAACTTACCTCGCACTGTAGAAAACGTCCCTCTCAGTTGATCTCATATCGCTGAGTCTCCACGGTGTCCTCTTTATACTTCCCCGACGATCGTAAACAGAGTCATTTCTCAGGACGGATACTTTCCTGCAAACGAAACCCGCGGAGCGGCTGCGTGTGTCTCAGCAGCAGCACGTGCAACCTGCTGACACGTGCTCTCTCAGATCCAACAGGCTGTGGCTGCCTTCAAATGAAAGATTAAACACTTCGTCAGGTTGAGTCTACTGTTTTCATGTAATACATTGGATTTAAAGTTTAAAGCAAAACATATAAGGTTTACTCTCAACGATAACTTCATTGTAATTAATTCATTGTAATTGTTATTGTTAATAGTATGGCAGGCGGTCATACAGTGAATCCATTGCCTGCATACATTGAAGCCAATCAGAACTGAAACAATACATTATGAAATAAATTCCAGACAGTGTTTCCTGACATTTTACAGAGGCTACCAAACAACTGGACAAATTGTGAAAATCATTTACAGTTTAATGATTCTTGAAGTTATTGCTAGTCCTGAAGGCAGTTCCATAAGGTTTGAAGTGTTAAAGGCAATACTGAGAGCAGGTTGTCGATGTAGTCCAACATGTGAACCTGCAGTAAAACATGCAGATGTGATTTTATAGCAGAAGGGACCAGAGTTGTGGACTCGAGTCACATGACTTGGACTCTTCAATTTAATGACTTTTGATTCAACAAAATCTAAAAAAGGCTTGAAGCTCAACAATGATACATGACTTCCCCTTGGACTTGACCCTATCTTACCCCAAAGATTAAAAAGTTGTCCTTGTAATTTAAAACGTGTTCATTTTCTTTGTTGGTACCAATCCGACATTCTACCAAGACAACCATGAAGAACTAACGTTTCGTTAAAAAAATTATACCAAAGATCATTTCATCCGTGTACAGAAACTATGCAAAGAAACACAAATGATTTGTAGGATGCAAAAGGTGCAGGTCGAAAATTACAGATGCGGACGCTAATAAAATATTTGGTGAAGAGAGCATTGTGAGTTAGGATTTAAAAACTCAAAGGTTAGGACTTGGGTCTTGCCTGTCTCGATTTGGGACTTGACTTGGGTCTTGAGTGCAAAGACTTGAGACTTACTTAATTGGTCCCACATCTGGAATAGACACGGAAAATATCAGTCAATGTGCAAGAGCGCGGCCTAATAGCAGTTGACGCCATAAAATCCAGATAGAATATTGTAGTATTATGTCACCTCAATGCCAAGAATCGGTTGTTTGGGTACAATGAAACAACATTCCTCTGCCATTGAAATTGTGGGAGTGTTTTTTATTTCAAGTTCTTTAGTTTCCTGAAATGGCGGATTGTGTCACTTTACAACCAATAATAAATATGGCCAGTTGGAAGCTAACTGCTTTCTACAAATATAAATGTGGAGGACCAACATAATCAAAACAGTCAAACACAAACAGTGACCGGAATGCATCTTTTGTTTTTCTATGACACAAATGGCTTCATGGTGTGTTTGTAATCAGTGTAGGCCAATAAATCATTGGTTCAATAACATAGTTGTACTGTCTGGTTACTGAGCTCATTTTGGTCGGTACAGACAAAGAACTCAAATGAAAGACTTGAACATGAAGCAGGTAGAATGCAAAGTCTTGACTTTATTTTGTCGGTCCGGAAATAAGCAAAGGTGTCCAAAAAAACGTCAAAAAGTCAAAGTACTGCAGATTGGTCTGATAAACACTGTAAATTCACAAGGAAAAGAAAGGCTTGTCCACTTACTGAAACAGAGGAACTGGCCCAGACAAAGGGGAGCACACAGACTAAACCCACAAGAAAGGAGGGCGATAACAAGGGACAGGTGACAGCAGGGCTGATGAGGGACAGGTAAAAACAAAAAGGACTCGGCAGACAAACACACACCAGAGCAGGAAGTATCTGAAACAAGAGACAAAGGTGAAGGACAATAAAAAATCATGGATCACCTAACAGTTAGGAGGTAGGAGCAAAACTAACTCTACGTAGAGCCAAAACATGTTGGAGAGAAAACACAAAGGGGCAGTGCAAATATGAAACAGAAATACGCGTTAGTAAAAAAAAGAACCTTAATCACACAAACGTATGTTTTTAATAAAAATTGCAATCACTGACAGAGTTTTGATTTAAAACATACACTGAATCAACATGTTCCTCCGCGGTGACACAAATGACAGGACTATAACAAGAAATTGTGAGATGACATGTCATGAAAGTTGTACACAAACGGCGTGTAACACTTAGCCCTTATACTGTTGTAGCTCAGGTGTTATAAACCAGGTTTCATGTCATGTCGATGCCAATACAAAAGGTGTCCAATATGTTTTTCATTCAAAATAAATATATACTCAACACGATCAATATACTGACGAAACAAAACACAAAAAGGAGGCAAAAACAAAATCAATGACAGAAAGGTTATTTGTTGTGTCCAGTCATCAGGTGCTGCAGGTATATTCTCTCTGTTCGTCTTCATGCCCCGCCATTTCCCATGGCTTCCTGGTCAAAAGTGTGTATTCTGTTTTTGATGTGGCTTAATTTAGCTTTTAAATAGTCACAGCGCTCCTTTTTCTCTAGGAAGCCAGGGTCCTGTGAAAACACACACACACACACACACACACACACACACACACACACACACACACACACACACACACACACACACACACACACACACACACACACACACACATATGAAATCATCTATTGATGAATGGCAGCAACCTCTATTACCTAAATGTCTTTTTTCGTAGCTGCGTTAAATGAGAATTTCCAAGAGTCGGTTTCATGGTGGAAACAACATTATTTGCATCGGTGGACAGCTTTATTGAAGAAAAGCAAATGCTACCTGGGTGTTTACACAACACGAGCAATTCCACTACATCTCTGGGTTAACTGTTGGATTTGCCAGATTATTTTTCAATTGCTTGCGAGTGAGCAGATGGAAAACATGAGGACACTAGTGCCCTCATTATTAAACTCATGAACAAACTTACACTCTTTTTCTGCTGATACGTCTTCAAAATGCTTTGAATCCTCTGCCGATCCTAAATGATAAATAGAATGTCAACAGTTTGCACAAAACGTGACATAAAACATTCATCCAACAGTGTGTATCACAACTGCATCGTATAGAAATAGATTTGTTTCACATGTCCGTGCAATAAGGAGGCCTAATCGTGACCTGTTCACCTCAAATTATATCCTGGAAGCCCATCACAGAAATGGTTTGTACGGTTAATAAACATGATTAAATGAAGGTTGTTTTACATTCAGCTCACCTCTTGGCTTTTTCCACCTCTGAGGAGTCGTGCCATCATGGCATCCAGCTGTCTGAACTTATCGAGGGTGATGCCGATGTCTCTGTGGAGGTCCTTGTATTCCTGATACTGGTCATTGAAGACTGCTTTGTATTTTTCCCTTTCTTCCACACAGCTGATCTCTGGATACTTTCTGTACGGAAGGGTTTCAGGGAACATGAATACAGTAAATACTCTATATGACATAGAGTCAGAATATCAACCCTGCATAGTTTAAATGTTCACTCACATGATGTAGTCGGCGATGATGTGTACTTTGGGGGTGTATTCAGACGCTGGGGCTCTGTTCACACTGACTGGATTCTTATGGACCCCAGAGATGAGGGCATTTTGATTGAGATAATCTTTACTCAGAGACTTATCTGTTTCATCCTTGAATGATATGTGCTTTGTTTTTTGAGGGGTTAGTGGGATGGACTCCTGGGGCTGAAGGTAAAAGACAAAAAGGATTGTTAAAAACATGTGAATTAAATTATTTCATGACTATACACCACTACGTGTGCAAGCCTGTGTCATCATTATGAGAAACTCTCTAAGACGCCTAAGCTACGTGTCAGAGAAATCCTAATTAAAAGAAATAACTACAGCCAGGATGAAAAACTGCCCCATTGTTTTGCTTTGACAAGCTAAGCCTCTGAAGTTGCATTCCCTCAGCTGGGAGATGAAATCATTATGTTCCCTCCTGGCCTCTCACTCTTTCTTATTTGACATCAAACATCTTAGCTGACCATGCTGTTTGTCACCCATAGGTGGTGGCTGTGATGCTCGATAACATGGACTCTATTTGCAAACAGTAGCATGTGTGGTAGCTGTTGAAGGGAATGTTCAAATGTAGTGTTCGTATATCTCGGCCAAAATTTACGAGGCACAACAATGAATAGACTTCTGTCGAGTCTAATGCTTTAAAATATTGGATTGGATGTGTCGTGGATTGCTGAGCATGTTGTGCTAATTGAATTGATCAGATGCCAATGGCCACTGCTGTACAGTCCACATTTGTTTGCTATTTGTTTTTAGCTATGCTAGCGACAGGAGCGTATCTATGTTAGGGTTCTATGTTTCCCAGCTTAATATCTTCTTAATACAACACATTAACGACACCTCTTTCACAGAGTTTTATGTTCTCAGTGTTGTTTCTCTTGGTCAGTTGTTGAAATCATCCACTAGCTTATAGCCTGATATACTCCTCAAACCTACTCCCTCAAATTTGTTTCCTTTTTTTTCTTTCAGTTAAGCCATTGATATCTCCACAGTGGCTTAACTGATTTTTAACCATTCAAACTGCATTGGAATCGTCCACCTCCCTTCATTCAATTGCAATTTGAACTATTAACCTTTTGAAGAAAGCCCCTATCAATCTCTTACAATATCAGTTTATATCAAGCACATATAGGACCCGGGGGAACATAAGGATGACCTCGGGAATCTAGGGATGCTGCTCAGCCATTCGTCCAGACTGAAATATCTCAAAAACATGCTAAACTAAGATGGTAAACATGGCATGTTAGCATTGTCAATATGAGCATGTTAGCATTTAGCTCAAATCACTACCGTTACTGAAGCCTCACAGGGCCGGTAGCGTGCCTGTAGACTCATCACTTAAGACACAGGCAATAGCAACTTTGTTCCTTATAATTCACTAGCTGCACAATGCTACCATTGACATTTCTTAATTCATGTTTACTTGGTGTTATTAGCAAATATAAGCATGTATTTTCTAGATTAATTTGCAATGAAAAAGCATCACACATATGGTTGCAAAACAGGAATGTCTACTTCACATTTAAATCGTCTATTTCTGGCACACTCATACAGAGAGGACTGCACGGTCAATAGAGTTAAGGAAAACACTGTTTACTGCTTTGGGATGAATCTTGGTTGACTGCCAGCAGAAAAAAGCTGACACATCAATACTGACAAATGGCATGCTCACTGCAGTTTATCCTGACTGACTTTCAATTTTATTGGATTTGATCTTCCACTGTGGTTTTGGGGGTTTTGTTGGCTCATTTGCAATCAATAATAGTATCCCTGACTGTTGTCAACAATAAACGGGATGTTTGATATCTCAGATATACTTAAAGAACCATCAAAAGGGGAGCGTGTGTGACAGAGCAGCATAGAGTAAACCCGAAGGGGATAAACCATGTATGGGCTGAACATTTGCAGAATTCTTTCAATGAAAATGTTTTGCCTCCCACTTTAAATTTAGAAGCGATGATATCCTCCTTCATCTAAACTCTACATCGGATGAATGACCTGTACCTTGTTCTCAAAGTACTCTCTCTCCCTTCGTGCAGCCTCATGCCTCCACATCTTCAGACACACCAGGAAGCTTCCCAGATACATCGCCATGTTGATGAAGATGAAAGCCGTTCCCGCCATCTGTCCCCCATCAACCCGGCACAGATTGGCAACGATGGGGTTAATGCCTATTGTCGTGTAGCACAGCCCCCCGCGGTTCAAGTCGTTCAGGTAGACAATCCCACCCGCCATGTAGAGCAGGAACAGCGCCACGTTGGTGAAGGCCTCCGTCAGAGGCCACCAGGGCGCGTCGAGGAGGATGGTGCGATAATACATCGTCATTCCCATCACTAAAATAATGAGGGTTATAATCCAGGAGACTCCAGCTACAGCCAGTACAAAGGGAGTCATGGGGCCTCTGTAGCTGTATCCAGATATGCCTTGCCCATTGTTATACGCACCGTTATAGAGTCCGTAGCTGTTGGACCACTCACTGTCTTTCTGGATGTACGCGATGATGCAGGCAAAGACCATGCCCCCAAAAAGGAGCTGAAGTCCCGCAAGAAGTCTGAGCAACCCTGGCCAGGATTTCAAGTAAGAGTACTTCAGGTTATAGACCTCCATCTTCTCAGCATAGTACTCTGCAGGGTGGATACTGGTCAGGAGAGATTCTTCTCGTGGGCCCTGATACAAGAGATCATCAGACGGGCTCTCCCTTAACAAAGGCTTATGAGAGTTCTGGCTGGAGTTGCCAAGTGATTCAGCCCAGTTCTTGCGATCCAGCAGGGGACTTACAGGAGGACTCACCCTGGTCCCATTGGGCAGGATCTGGATCATACTGCTGCTGGCTTCAGAGTCATTAAAGCTGTCACTCTCTTTTGTCCATTTAGGGATGATGCCTCCCCATGACTGAGGGATGAGGGATTTCAGTCTGTCCTTCATGCTTCCTTTGCTGTCCTCCTTCTCAGCGTACGGTGGAGTGCTGGAAGTCCGGCCTGTGGAGTTAGTCTCACCATCATTTGTGATATTATCTGGTGTGGGTGTGTGAGTAACCCACACAGGCACAGGTGGGCCACTAATGGAGTTCCTCTTGCTAGAGGAGGACTCGACCACACTGCCAGAGTCTTGTCTCTTGAGTTTGCTGCTCCAGCTTTTCATGCTGTGGGCTGATTTCGGTGATTCATTGAGAAAGAAATAATCACGCAGTCCTTCTGAGGCATGGAGAGGGAGAAACTGGGAAGGGGGAATATACGTTATTAGTTATGTATACTAAGCATGTCAACATATATGCCATAATTATATGCTGTAAATGTGTTATTAACACACTTGAGCCTCAGTAGCTCACATGGTATGATTTTAACTACTTCAGCCTCATTTGATTTAACTCTAAATCTCTGAATGTGAGTCAGACTTATGAGCTTAAAACTTCATATCACCTTCCATTGACCTCTCAGTTAAAAAAAAGAAGAGACATGATAGTGATATCCTAATTTTACTTTCTCCTCTAAGATAAAGAAAACATGTAATAATGCAAATATAGTCTCCTTTTAAAATCGAATCTTAAAGGACCATACCTGTGTTTAACTTTAAACTGATAAGGCAAACTTGTCAGCAAGCATTTCTGTATTTACACATCCAGCAGATAGCGGAGCAACAAAAATTAACATTAAATTAGAGCCTTGTTTGTGTCCACCTTGATGACATAAGTCTAATATTCACTCTACTTTTAGATCTGTTTTTGGTCTCTTTCGCTGCAGAATGCTGCACTATGTTCACCAGCTAGTTGCTCATTGTGTCTGTCTGCTGATTGGTGCTGAACAGGTAGCGCCCAGTTTCTTTGTGCTTTTTCACTAAAAACAGCAGCCTTCTCTTTGTCTGAAAACACAGCTGATGAGAGCAGTGAGAGTGAAAAAAACAGTAAAGTTTTGGGCTGAAACATTCGTTACGTAGAGCTGAGGGGAGCTGCAGAGACAGGTGATAATTACACTTTTACACATGGCATTATTCTGCATCTGTTATCTGGATGTACCAGGTGTTAACGCATCCAGACTAATGCAAAGACCCATGTATCAGATGTCATTATCCAGATAATGTATTCGGATACAGATCACATGTTAATACCAGGTGGAAACGTGGCCTAAACAGCTAGTAAGTGATTTATTGTGATACAAATGTTCAGTATAGCATCTTTAAACTAGACAATGCTGTGAGACTTATTGTCTATCGATTACGCAGGTCAAGCTCGTCTCAATGGTCTGCTCATAGATTTTCACACTGAATTTAAGGGTTTGGATTGTAAAAACACAGCTGATTTGTTTGCAAAATGGTTCCCTGTAAAGTTCCAGTATCACAGTACGTGATTTGTGGAACCTGGACCAAAACAATGCCAAACCACTAGAAAATCCCTTTAAACTCAATGATCAGACTCTGCTACCGCAGAACCACTCAGAGAGTGACCACCACATGACTACAGTGCAGCTCGGGCTCGACTAATAACAGAGTTCAAGCTGAGCTGTGACTCACAGCAAGCCGCTGCACAGGTGCTTGTTACACAGAAACATGAAACTGTCACAAAGTGAGAACACATTAATAACACAGAGCATGTTTGTCTTTAAGACAATAAAAGAAAACTCAAAAACACACTTCTCTTACCGGTTTGACCCCAGCTTGTTTCTCTGGTCATGCAGGTGGACTTTGAGCGGCTGCTCTTAAGGAAACAGGAACTGATACCTACTGTAAAATGGCCGGCGTGTCCACCAGGCCCACTCTCAGGTGACTCACTCCCGGTGTTGGACGCTCAGTTCCACACACGCAGGGTGATTGGCCAATTGTGTGTGTTGAGAACTGAGGGGGGAGTAAAAGCTCAAACATTAAACCAGAGCTGGTGCTGACTGGCACTACTATGTTAATCTGTGGGAGGGAGAGAGAGAGAGAGAGAGAGAGAGAGAGAGAGAGAGAGAGAGAGAGAGAGAGAGAGAGAAAGATAGACTGTAACTGTTGACATTCATAAAAACGAGGAGAGGAGGTGGTGAGCTACCCTAAAATGATGCATGTAACCCACAACATGTGCTTTAAAAGGACCTGGGTGGACATTGTTGCTGCTAAGATCATATTGTCGTCACTTTATTAATAAGTCACGGGTAAAAAATGGACAATTCACTCATTTATATTTATTCTGTGCGCATATACAAGGCTAGCATTGTATTACAGCTATCACTTAAAACAATCAGAAACAGTGGATTGTCCACAATATAACACGTATTTTTAGAGAAAAGCATGGGTTTGATATGAGCACTGTGTAATCAATTACATTTTATATCTAAGATCTGAAGAAAATAAATACTGCTTCATCATCCCGTCATTTATGAATAATTAATCCTCCTCTCAACTGTGTCATACTGTGTTGTTGTCACAGAGGGAACTGGGCTGTTTGGCACTAGAGGGCAGCAAGATCCTGTGTTTCTCACTTGGATGGTTGATCGCCACTCTCTCCCTCACTCTCTCCCTCACTGAGTTTGCTCTCTCTATATATCCCAGTTTCTGTCTCTCTTACTCACCTTTCCTCTGCTGCATTTAACGTTTCCAAATATGGCTAACCCGGTGAACATCGTTGCCCGATATCTTTTTGACATTTATTGATGACGTTTACTTTGTCACATATGAAGAACAGAATAAAATAGCGGCAATATGTATCAAATTCCCCCTGATTTTGTGACTTCATTCCATGTAGCAAAGTGCAGGTGTTTCTTTTCTTTCTGTCTTACTGCAACACTCCCCTTTATCATTGACTACATGTGTTCTGTTCATTAAGATGTGCATCCGACTCCTGCTGTATGATGTGACATCACTCTGTGCCAGCGATTCTTCCAGGGCAGCGCAGATAGAGAAAGCTCAAGGCAAGGACATCTGTAGTGACCCCCCTCTCCACCCTCACACACACACACACACACACACACACACACACACACACACACACACACACACACACACACACACACACACACACACACACACACACACACACTGCAGTACTCCCAGCCAATACAGTACAGTAAAAACATAATGCAACCCACTTTCTCAAGTGAGTACAGAGTCCCACCAGTGGCCTTGGCCCGGGGCTTTATAGCTCATCTGTTGCTGTGCATGTCCTCTGCTGCTCAGCTGCAAATGACATGCCGAACAATGCGAGAGTCGTGTATCGGGAGTGTATACTGTAAGCAAAGGCCTAACATGTAAAACAGAGCATACATACAGGTCTCCCTGTCTTGTGTTAGATAAATATGTAATACATTGTAATAAATTTGAAATAAGTCATGAATCAAAAGTTTAAATCAATGTCAAATGAGCGAAAGCAAATGTTACAGAAATATGCTGATTTGCTGAGCGTCAGATGAGACTCTCATATCTGTACGGTCAATATGAAGCCATGACTAGTAAACTGTAACTTAGCTTAGCATAAAGACTGTAAACAGCTAGTTCGGCTCTGCTCAAAGATAATGTTTAATAATGCCACGTTTCCACTGCATGGTACTCCACAGCTCCACTCAACTCGCTTGGAACCGTTCTTTTTTTGGTTTTCCCTCAGCAAAAGTGGATATCACCTGGTGCTTTTCTTTGTATCACTCGGTCAAGGTTCTGTGTGAGCTGAGCCGATAAAAGGTGGAGTTTAATCACTGCGGACCACTGATTGGTCAGAGAGAATTGTCACTAGAATCATCACATGTACGATACAGCACATTCTGCATCATATCTAAATAGCCAATCGAGAATTTATTTTATTAACTCCACTCAGATTTAATAAAATGCCCGCCTGTATACCACACCATGGTCAATTGACAAAGTACGTTGAAATGAGAGAACACACAGCATTTCTATCGTGTTAAAGATGATGCCATGGCAGTTTTCAGCTAAGAATCCCGGCTACATTGAGGTTGTACTATCTGCAGTGGAAAACCAAATCAAGAAAAAGACCTGGGACCAAAACTGAGTCGAGTTGAATCGCACCATGCAGCAGAAATTTGGCTTTGGTGTTTATAAATGTATGTAAGCTTTTCTATGCCTATGTGTTCGAAAGGTGCAAAACAAATACACTTTCTTTGACTTGCGTATAAGGTAATCTTTCTATTGACCTCCATCCCTTTCTGACATTTTAAAGTGGCTTTACGATGTTTTGCTTTTGCCAACACTGTATTATGGCAATAAATAGCCTTATATTCCTTTCAAAGGGGTCGAAAGTATCAATCAAATCAAACTTTGAGTGCATCATTAAATAGTGGGTGGTCAAGCATCAACAGATGAGGCAGTAGTGAGTGATCTAAGTATTGGTGGCTGAATAGAGAAAGTTAATCTTTATAACGAATAAGAAAACTGCACATAATGTGAGACGTGATCATAGATCTGAGTTTCTAGCTGAAATGATGCTGTCAAGTAGAGGACAGATGGAAAGCTACATGTATACATTATGTGTGTGTATCCCAGTGCACATATGCACATACACAAAGAAGATACATGGATGCACACGTTCATGCTTGAAGTCCTGAAACATGGCTTGAGGGCTCAGAAAAAAAGGCTCTTTTCATCCTTCAGCGCTAAATGAAGCAGGGAAGCTACAGCAGCCTCCAACAGACAACCTCATTTGTATCAGTTCACTCTGCCGCCGATCTCAGAGAGAGAAACGAGCAACAGAGGAAGAGATTCAGAAGGGTAGAACGAGAGAAGTGATTAATGCTGGTATGAATGACACTCAAAATACATTTGTTGGAATTAAAAGGCCCTTCACACCCACCCTCCACCACTACAGCATTGTGTATTAAAAAAAGGCCAAAACCAAGATCAATACTCCTATTCGCTCTGATATCCCCAAGTGTATGCCAAACCACGTTAGCTGGAAGTGATGGGGAGGGCATTAAGCATCATGCAGCAGCTACCTATGAGCTCCCAGGGCAGACATGGAGAAGAGTGAGGCCTGTAATGAATTCAATAAATGACTTCTCCTGCTTGGAACAAGCTGTCCCCGAAGGACCTTTTCACACTCTCGGATGATCCTCAACACCCCCCCTCCCCCTCCTGTCCTTCCCCAGTCCGAGGGTCACCCTCAGTCCTCTGAAACCTGCCCCGCTTGTCTTTTCTCACTCTGGATTCATCTCCAGTATCCTCTAGGGGAGGTCATTTAATTCCCTTTTTTCTTGCCTTTCACGCTTCCAACACAAGAATAAGTAATAGCTGGATGAAATAACTGCGCTCATTAGGAGACGGACATTATTACAGCAGGAAATACTGGGAAGCTTATCTGCTCAGGACATTAAGTAAGCCGAGTATCTGTGGATAAATTGGTCGTCCTTTTCCATTTAGTCTTTTACGATGAAACATTTTTATTGGTGCACGTTTGAAACCACACATTACTCTTATCATATATGACATGATAAACACAATATTCAATTTAATGATGCTGCACTATTGGGAGGGCCGATGAGCAGAGGAGCGTGTCTTTGGGGTTGAACAGCTACAACTACAGGGTGACTGACTCTGCCACTCTTGTGGGATCCCGGTCTGCTGCCAAGTCCCTCCTGATTTGGCTGTAATTAACCAGGCTGAGCCTCGTTTGTGCATGTGGACATGAATAGTAGCTTGTTATTTGAACATTAATGGCTCAGTGTGTGTGTGTGTGTGTGTGTGTGTGTGTGTTGCCTACAGCCCATAGTTCACCTTGGAACAACGCCTCAGCAGCTGTGTGTCCTGTGGAGCGATGTTTACGTTTATGTCAATACATCCTCCTGTAATCATGTTTTCGGATGTCCCTGCCTCACAGTCTTCCAGGAAGAGACGTGTGGTGTCTGTATCTGTCAACACATGCGCCAACTCACCTTCCACTGTGACAATTGGCTTTAAGCTGCTGTCATTTCCCTTCTCCTTGGGGTGGACCTTGTGTGAAAGAGTTTCAAATTGTTATTTTGTTGATTTAATGAAAAAATAAAGCAAAATAAGTGATTTCAGATTAAAAGTCTGTCTATGAGCTGCCAAGAAGAAGACGAGAGTTGTGGTCATAGCTGAAGATAGTCTTTAATGATTTGACCTTGGTGTCTCTCCTGGCTAGGACAAAAGTTCACCTGCAAAATGAAGGAACAGCAAACAGCTTACAGAGAACATGTTAAACCCATTTGCCATCCATTAAAAGTTGATTTATTCCAGTGCTACTACGTACATTATGCATCATGTGGCAGTGTACACAGAACAATGATTGGGTTACATTTCTTCACTTGTTGGGGTTTTTCTCTCCGTTATTGTTCAGGAGAAGTGTGTTCTGATTCCTGCTCTATGAGGAAAGCCTACTTTTTCAGGATAATAAAAGACTCTGGGATGCGTTAATCACTTTGACTCATCTACCATCATCAGAATAACATCATGAATGTCCCTCACTTCACTACAAAATACTGTGCATTTTTTACTTTCTGGTGGAGAAAATCGGGTCTCTATTAAATATTGGAATGGTGTTTTGGCAGGACTTTGTTGGTGACAGGATAAGGAGTGAAGAAGAAAAGAAACCTTTACAACAGGATAAAAAAAAACAGAACCTGATTATACCTCCATCAGCAGAAAAAAGTGTGAAATTAATCAAATATGATCTTTAATTTGACAGAATTTAAAATCCTTTGTATCCTTTCTCGACTGTTGTTTTTCTACTGCACTTGCAACATGCTGTGCATTGCACCCGGCTACTTTAACCCCCGCGGTTCACCATTTGTCCCGTTTACTTGGCGACATCTACAATGAGGTCATATTTACAGGACACCCACTCTTGCTGTTCACAACCCCCCCGCTCCTGGGCCAAAACAAACGGGTCAGTAAATTAGCTGTTGCTCTCATCTCTCTCTTTTTTTTCAATCTTGTCTCGCTTTCCTCCTGTTGCCTGATGAAGGATGAAGTGCTTCACACCAGCACATCTCTCTGGGGAGGACACTTCAGAATCTTTGATCCTTCCTTGTGTAGCTGAATATAACACACTGAGTGCAACATGGAACATGACCTGGCGGTTCCCCCACTTCTTCCTGTCTTTCTGTTTTGTTTTTTCATTCAAACCACTCAATGGACTTTGCCGCAGGCCATTTGGGAATCCTCTCCACGTGTGGGGGACTGATGTTCTTAATGACAGACGACAAACGCGAGGCTAAGCCTGCCATGTAATGAAGAGATGCAAACCTTGGATCCGAAAAGGCATGTAAGGCCGTAATCAAGCAGATAGTCTTCCATTAGCCGTCGTGACTAGTTGGACGACACTGATTGAAACGGAGACTGTAATGGCATGATGGATCCCTTCCTACTGGAAGGGTGTAGCGTAGCACTGTACGAGAAGTGGCTAGAGGTGGGGGCAGTAAAGAGTCATGCTTCATCAACTCAAGTTGAAAGGAAAAAAGCTGATACTCATGCTTGATCCTCTCGTAGCAAACTGAATATGTTCTTAAATGAAGTGCTCTCTGGTCAGTCCAGAGCCTGTGGGAGAGTGGTCTCGCTCACCGTCTCACAGGGTTTTGACTTTGCTCTGATTCAACTCAAAGCAGCTTGGAAATAATTAAGATGCATCAAATAATAAGGATCCTATTTGTCTGTTAGCTTAAGGGGCCATAAAAATGACCTGTAGCACGAACATTCTTTTGGGACTCAGATCACCGACCATTCAAACTGCTTTTGGACAGCATGCTAGCCCGCTAACCTGCTGACTTCCTGATCTGTTTTTTTTAATGTACTTTGGAAAGAAATCACTTTAAAGATCCTAAATATTTCAGACATCACTACTCTAGGATGCTTCAAACACCATGCTTTTGAGATTTAAAATGTTCCAATGTCTCCTCTATCATAGTGAATGTGTTGCAATGTCTTTTGGAGAGACAAAACAGAGGCCTGACATTTCGGGAAATATGCTTATTCATTTTATTGTTCAGAATTGGAGGAGACCATTGATACCACTCTCCGTAAATATATGAAACTACCGCTAGCAGCTGGTTAGCTTAGCTTAGCATAAAGAAGGCAAAACGTATGAAAACAGCTAGCCTGGCTCTGTACAAAGGTAACAAAATCCACTTACAAGCACCAAAGCCATCAAATTAAGTCCGTACAAAAAGTGTATGAACGACAAGTGTTTTTATGGAAGGCCTATTCCCTGGAGTTGTGTCATCAACATGAGGATGCCAGGCAAACAGAGGAGACTGCAGGAAAGTGACTGCACTGTTTATATTTCAGGTTTTTTACGGATTAAATAAACAAGGTATAATGTGTTTTAGAAGGAGCTAAGCAAACTGTTCTCCATGTTTCCAGTCTTTATGTTAAGCTAAGCTAACAGGCTGCTAGCAGTAGCTTCATATTTACCATACAAAAACGAAAGTGGTATCAATCTTCTCATGCAACGCTCGACTCAAATTAATTGTTGCATTGCCCAAACCTATTCCTTTTAAATTTTGTATCCTTTCAGAATTCTTTTGTAGTTGTAGATTTTTTCTTCACCTCATACTTTAAACAGGGAATGCATTCCTGCAACTCTCTCGGTTGTGCAACTATAAAAACCCTAGGTGTCCTAGTAACATTTTGAAATAAATAAAAGAAAAAAAGGCAACAATCAAACAAAAATAGATGTAATTCAATCAAAATCATGTAAAATCATCAAGCCTTCTGAGGAAGATTGTGTTCCATTGTCATTTTTGCACAGAACCATGCAAAGGGCAGGGTTGGCTTCTCAGTTCGACCAGTGATGTGTGCCTGTGTGGCCGTATATACCAGCAGACCTCAAGCCATGCCATTATCTGAAGACCACAGGAAGCTCTAATTAGTGGTGGTGAGAAAGGTAGACTACATATTTCATAGTTGTGTGTATGAGTGCTAAAAGTGAACTCGTTCTCTGACAAACGCACTCACAAATATTCTCTCAGTCCGTCTCACTTTTGCTTGTTCTCTGAACTGTTTCATTTCTCACGGTGTCAGTAGAAATAGAAGAAATAAAAGATTTTCAAAACATTGAGATTTGCTGTGTAATGGAGGCAATGTTATGCGTTACATTAAGACATTTTCTTTAAATTTTTGGAGAGGAATGTATCTGAAAAAGGAATGCAATGCTGTATTCAGACTGTTAACATCGTAAAAAAGCTCTGAAATTAGTAATTAAATAACCCTCTACTATTTATACATTCAGGCACTGAAAAATCACATCACAATCAATATGTAACTAAAAAAGATAGTCCCTCTCATTTTCCCTTGGTAAGAACAAGGAAGCTGAAACCTTGAAGTTGGCAACTGTGTAAATGTTTCCTACCCAGTAGTAATGCCATATGCATCCCCTTTGCTCTTCTTTTGCGTGACAGTTTCTCCTTCTCCTTAAGTGCATTTTCAAACACTGACCTCAAGTCAGAGCTTTTATAGCCTCGTCTAAAGCTTTCACCCTAACCTATGGGAAAGAATCCATGACACCAGTCTTTTGGAAGGGAAATCCAACGGTTTGTCTCGCTCTCCTCACCAGACAAACAGGTAGACGGACGGATGGGTGGAAGGATGTCCTCCGTGGCCTCAGAGGACCAGCAGGCGAGCCGAGGCTCCACAGACCAACTTCCCCCCTCGTGGTTAAGGACTCTCCGGTGTGATAGCCAGCTCTCACCCCAGCGACCCTGAACTCAGTCATTTGTTTTTTAACTATACAAGGGCTTTTACAAAAAAGCTAACTTGAACAGCCATACAATGGCTAAAACATAAACCATATCTCTACTTTATCTCGGTTTTTCAGTCATTTCAATTTTTTTCTTCTTTTTCTTTTTTTGGATGCATTTGTGTTTTCTTGATTTAAGTCTTTGTCTGCTTTTCTTTGTTCTTTTGGAGTAGCTCTGATCCAGTGCTGTGCTGTGCCAAGAGGCTCAGTCACAGAGGAATTGGCTTTTGGATTTGATGTCAGGGGAGAGAATAGGGGCAAGGATCAGATCTGGGGTCAAGATATGGATTCATTATCAGTCCAGACATGGACACGCCAGTGGTTACAGGGACGGCTTTGGATGGGAGAGAATAAGGTGACGAGTTGGTCTGGGAAAGGTGGGGCTCGAAGGTGATTGCAGTGGGTTCGTCAAGATTATCCGCTATCAGAGGAGGTGTGTGGTGCTGTGGAGGGAGAGCGCCGCCTACGGGCGGTGGAAGTCCAGGATCGCTCGGAGCGTTCAGAGCGCTCAGAGGCTAGTGAGGCGGGCCGAAAGCGGTGAACAAAGCCGTCCAGGAATTCCCGCTGCTGCTGGGTTATGGCTTGGGAGATGAGGCAGGGCAGTGCCTGCAGGCTGCCCGTCACCGAGTCCAGCTTGTCCTCCAATGTGCCGATGCGCTTGTCCAGCTCCTCACTGCGCTCCTGGAGCTCTGACACCAGGTCATACATCACATTCTGGGTCTAATGAAGGAGAGAAAGTAAATGTGTTTGGGGCGGTGCAAGAAGACAAAGAAGGAAGAGGAGGAGGGCCAGACAAAGGAGCGAGAGACAAGATAAAAATCTGTTTCACGACTTAATATCCACAAGGAGAGACGCAACAAATTAAATATGAGGTGCAGTATGTATACATTGCCAGAGAAAAAAACGTATATAGATTAAATTATAGTCTAAATCCTACTTGCTCAGTCTCTGAAGAGAAGGACACTAACAGGAAGCTGCATAGTTCCAGCAAGTCAGCATTGATTTTTATCTTCCCACCATTTCACAACCAGCTTCTCCAATCGATTTATAGCCTGAGGAGGTCTTCAATGCATTATGTATATGCTTTACACAACTCATTCATATAATGAAAAGCGTCTCCATAATTTAGGCACTTATTGTTCCACAATGGATGCAATAGGGCCAGTGTTAATGCATGCGTGGTATCAGCATGTAATTCTTCTATTCAAACAATGGCAATTTTATCGGTTATAAAATATATAATAAAATCTACAGTATATATTCGATTTTTTATGATGACAAATTGAATGCCCAGTGACATACAATTGAATGGTCACCAGTAGAGCTCACAAACTATTTCATCATAAGGCCTTGTTCAGACATTAGTACTTGTCTTCAGCCAGAACACAAAGGGTTATTTCACCACAGGGCTGAACAAAGAGACATTTAGCCGTTGAACTACTGTCGGGTGGACACAGATGGACCTGACCATCGAGCAGAGTAAGGGCAAGTAAACACACATTAAAGGAGCTGGCCTCAGAACCTTTTAAAATACACACTGGAGTGCAAATGCCATCCACATCAAATGAGGCTGCAGTCATGCACCTCCCTTTGAACCCCCTCTCTGCTCTGCTCTGGTGGGTCTGGTGCGTTAGGCTCAGGTTACTCAAACTCCTTTCATTTCCGAAAGATGTTAGCGGCAACAGGAATGTCTTGAGTTTGATTTGATTTGAACAGTGAAAGTTTACAGCAGAACTCGGAGATAGCTGCTGGTTTCCAGTGATTTTAGAGCCCATAAAGGCTAAAAAAATGAAACCGTTGATCTACATTGAACAGTAAGACACTTTAAAGTCACACCAGATGGGAGACTTACCTTCGCCAGGTCCACCAAGGTGTTGGCCTGATCATTGAGTTTCCTCTGCTCCATCTTCACACTGCGCAGCCTAGTGGAGGCCCAGGGAGTTGGGAGCAGGAAGAGGAGAGGAGGATGAGGTGGACAAAGGAAAAGAAGAATGGCAGAGGGAATATGGGAATAGAGGGAATGTTTGCAGGAGTGGGGCATAGAGAGACGTTTGGGGGTGTTGAAGGGACAGAGAAGGCCAATAGGGAAGAAAGGAGGAACAACACATGTTTTATCAGGCGGGCTCTCTCACTGAAGACATTTAAAAGAGAAGACTGCCGGCATGCATCGTAAATATATGTACTTTACATATCTCTATGTATACATATACCATATATAGAAATATATATGTATATATACACACAAGCATTCCTGGTTTTTGTCAATGCAATACCAACCAAAACATGCAAAATTGCAGAAGCATACCACGCTCATTTTGAAAAAAATAAAATAAATGATGACAGTGTTTATCATGTTTTATCTGGATTTTGTTCTTTTGTTGTAACAACATCTTTTATATTTTCATAAGTGCTTTAAAGTAGCACTCTTTACCTTGAAAAGTATTTATTTACTGCATTCTCAACATAATCCAAAAATGTATTATGACAAAACATGATGCTTTTTTTCCAGCAAGAATGCAATATGCTTCCATACAAGAAAATCCCCAAATCTACGTTTGAAATCAAAACATTCCCATCTCTTTCCACCCAAAAGTAAGACATCAAAAAAGAAAAGGATGACATGCCCTTTGTCAGTGCTACACACAGCTCAGTGGTAGGACTTGAGATATATACACACTGGTCATTCAGTAAGCGTGCGGTGACTGTGAGGGACTTGTGCACAATGAAACGTGAGTCTTTCACAGTGTGCGTGTGTGTGTGTGTGTGTGTGTGTGTGTGTGTGTGTGTGTGTGTGTGCCACAGATAAAAGATGAAGCTTGCCAGAAATAAACTGTCTGATGACACTGCTGAACATACGGCAGCATAGACATTTCAAATAACTTGTGCAATGATACATCGGACATGTTTTGTGATGCCTTCAACATTGTGCCTCTTTATCTCTAATCAAATACATTCGGGCCTTGTAAGAACGGTTAACGCTGATGCGAATAATGTGTCATTGTTAGCGGTGGCATCGCACAGCCATCATTTGGATGTGTGAGGGGAAATTATGATGACAGGATGACATTCAAGGGCATTTATTCATGTGCAAATCAGTATATCAGAGCAGAGTGAGCCTGCTCGCTTACGGCTCCATCTCTGTGGGAAGCCGTTTCAGCTCGTATGTGTCTGTTTGCTCGGCTTTGTTATCCCTTATGGCTGTCGATGAATAGGGGCTAAAAGCCAAAACTACTTATTCGTGTAACGCATTTTGAGTACAATTTATTCTTCAAAACTACAACCTGTGTTGTGTCTCCTCTTTTTGTGCTGTCATCAATGTCACGTGCGAGCTTTGGCATTTGGTCTCAAATAATAAGGATAAAACAAAGCAAAAATCATTATAAACAAACATTTAGACCTCATTAGAATTACATTACGTTAACGTGTGTGTGTGTGTGTGTAGGTGTGCGTGTGTGCGAGTTCATGTCATCTCAAAACCATCAAAAGTGTAGGATGAGTTCTGTTGATGCAGGTTAATATAGCCTCCAGAGCAGCTATATTAATCATGGGCAACATTATACAGTACATCGTAGATGATTATGAACCTCTGACCAGCAAAGCTCCAAGCTCATTCTGTGCACGATGCTTTTTTCTTTCACACGTTCTCTCCAGACAACCTTCCACTTGTGACACCAGTGGCAAAATGTTGATGCTTATTTTGAATTTATTTTCATTCCATTCAAAAGGGGAGATGGGAGGGAGAGGGAAGTAAATGGAACATTGAAGTAAAGAAAAAAAACTAAAAACAATTCAGCATCCAGCATTTTCTTTTTTTTTGTGGTAACAAACGCTTTTTTTCATGCATGTCAAACGCAGACATGGAGAGAGGAGGAGGAGGATGTTGAGGAAACAGTAGGAGGAGGATACATAGAAGACTCAACTTACTTCTGAGCTCTGCAGTGATAGAGCAAAACAAAGACAGAACACAGTACAGAGTTTTAACCCCACAACATTCACGAAACGAGTGAAACCATTACACTTCTCACTGTAAGCACAGGGTAAAGGGGGTCGGAGGGAGAGGGAGACGGGCAGGGGAATAGGGAGGACCATTACACTAGATTGCAGTGTGTGTGCTGATGTATGTGTGAGTGTCATAGTTTACATGTGTGCGAGCATAACAATCTTAGGAAATGGTACTCTTGAAGAGGACATTGTATCAAACGCTAGAAATATTCTCAGCTATGTCTACATTTCAGTTTATTAGCAATGCAACAGTTGATAATACAGCCTAAATATCATGTACCACAAATAACAGCTAAAATATTGTATTTTTAAATAACACAGTATCGTTTGATTGCCCTCGGGGGTTGGTGTTGAACAACACTCATTGTATTACACATCCGATAACACGAAAGAAAAGCAGAGCAGGACTTACTGGTGAATGGCTTGGAGAAACTTGCGCTGGTGTTTTCGCACCTTGGCGTGATCTATCTTCTTGACCAACTTCGTGTGTTTGTAGATGAGCCATGTTTCCCTGAGTACATTGGCAGCTGTGTTCTTTACCTGCGAAGCAAGTTTGAAAAAGACATGAGATGTAGAGGAGCTCCTTGAAGGGCAGTGTCGGCACTAGATTAAACATCCAACAGGGGCTCGAGGGCATACATTTTGTTTCAACATAGAGGGGACGTCTAAGAAGATGGAGGTTTGGGGGGGTCATCCACTTTATTTTCTGCATTCTTTTCATGCACTTATTTATGGTGGAAATGTTTTTATTTATGTTGAGGAAAACACAAAATGTCGGCACCAGGTGGTAAAATACAATGATATAAGTCATGAGGACTCCACAAGTCTTTTCGCCTTGTGTGGATGGAGCACAAATGCCTCAACAACTCCTCTCCTCATACCTCTGTGTGCGAGTGAAGATGCAAGCTACTCTTCGTTTTAAGGCTGATCTCTCATGCATTACGCACCGCCTCTCTGGCAGTGCCGGGCTGCAAACCTGTGCGTAATGCAGCCTCCAGAGGCTACTGCTCAGCCCTTTCAGTCCAAGCCCCCATGTATCAGAAATCAATACAGTTTTCATTTTCTATGAATACATCATATTTAATGTTTCTTATCATTTATTTCTATAGCACTTTTAAAAACAAGAGTTATAAGGCCTCGTCTTCGTAACAAGCCAACCAAAGTGACAACGTGTAACATAAAATACAAACTGTGAAATATTAGAATGTCCGGCGATGGTCAAACATAGAAATCAACATAAAACCAATGCGTTATAAAAACGCTGACCTAAATAACTTAGTATCGACATTGGACATTTGCACAGATGTGTAATGAGGACGCCCCAAAACCCAGTGGCTCTCAAACTGGAGGTCAGGATCCCAGAGGGATCTCGAGATAAATCCAAAAAGTCGCAGGATAATTAACAATGTTATGGAGCAGAAATGTATTTTTTCTTCTGTCTTATCCCGCTGAGACCCGCCGGATTGCCAGCAATCCCAGCCAACATACCGGTACTGTCTCTCGGAGGCTGCAGCTGCCTCAGTTGTGAAGCGAGAGTGAAGATCATATGAAACTAGACGACCTGTTGAATCCATTGGTACCAACCATGTAGCTTGTCATAAGGGGGCTGAATAACGCTCCCAACTTAAGACTACATATTTGGAGGGATCCCTTGACCTCTCACCTCTAGATATATGAATGATATTGAGTTCTACGGTTGTCCACACATCTCCATTTTACAGACATGGACACTTTATGATAATCCCATGCAGTTCTCGGCAAAAGGCCATTGTTTGAATGCAGTATAATTGTGTTATTGTCGCAGAGTCTAAAAATGGTATATTTGAACATTTCTGCATACTGGGGTCCCTAAACAGAATTGTATAGAAATTACCTTTGGATGTTTTTTTATTTTGGTCTCTGTCTCGTGTGTTTGGATCCCACAATACATGCTTGCTTTCTTTAGGCCTCTAAAGACTAGACAACTTGCACAGTTTGAAAAAAGGAAAAGCACACATATCCATATGCAGGCACCCTGTTGTAAAAAACAAAGTCACTAAATGCATTGGTATGCTGTGACTCACTCGTTTGCAGAGTTGTGTGTCCATCATGAAGTTGTGGACATGTTTCTCAGCCTTGGTCAGCTCCAGCTTCCTGGCTACAACTGCAACCACCAGAGCAGTGCAACCAGCTCCCTGTTGCACAAAGACATGGTCAAACAAACAAAACATTGTGTTTGTGAGCTTTCAAAATGCTACTTTACGAAATGTCTGTTCACAATGACAATCTTTTTTTAAATATCGATCACAAATTAATAAAAACCTTCACATATTTATCAACTCTATAAAAGTTACCAGAGTAGGATTATATATAAAGTTATCTCAAAGTTGTGGTTGTTTTTGCAGTATAGGTTATGGTCCTGGTCAGAATGTAGCTGGCAGTGAGAGCTGAGGTTTAGTTTTATAACTGTTCCAGTTGTCCTGTGAGAGATCTGTTTATCTGAGTGAAGAACAAAGAAACCCACCATAATCCCTGTAAGCAGACACACGCCTTTCCCACAGTACGTGTGTGGAACCATGTCCCCATAGCCAATGGAGAGGAAGGTGATCGAGATGAGCCACATGGCTCCCAGGAAGTTACTGGTCACTTCCTGTTTGTCGTGATACCTGAAGTGATGGAGAGAAGCAGCAGAAGTGGGATACACACAGTGAGTAAAACCGCACACAGTCTCTGGAACGTGAGCATGCTGGAGAATGACGTGGTGCTGCGTGAACCGAACAGCGGTGGTGGGTGGAGGAGGTGGAGGTGGTGAAGATCGAGGAGGAGGAGGAGAAAAATCACGGTGCAACAAGGTGTTACACCTGTTTTGTAAAGCCAGTTCGGCACAGAGTCTAAAAAAAAGTCCATTCTGAGTAAAAATAAATAAAAATGAAGGTACATTTCATGTATTTACAAGAGACACTATGAGTTCTATTCTTCCTTGGCTCCGGGTAATTTCTACCTGAAACAGTTTAATGGAGAAATATGTTCAATGGGAATAGGAATGTAGGCAGAAAAAAGCAAACGGGTTCAATTTTTCTAAGTAAATTGATTGAATGATTTCAGCAACATCACTGAACATGTGTTTTATGTTCAGTGTCAATATGAGAATATTTGGTGAGAGGAATGATATGAAGGAGCATTCAAAAGGGCCAAATTACTTACTCTCGTCAGACATTTGCATAGAAATTACAACTGCAGCCAACATGTTTCAAATGCCAAAAAGAGGGTCCGTGTCTCTGTAAGTGACTGGATAAAGAGCACCGCAGGTCAAACTTCATTTGAATATGACAACCCAACAAATGTAATGACCGAGCATCCACAAATGCACATACTGCTGCATTGAATCAAACTAACAATTGGCTTATTGGTCACTGTTTGCTGCAAAATCTTCCTCCACAGAGTTTACGCTGCCCCAAAAAAGAAGGTTTGGCAATGCAAATCATCACATCAAACATTGCTGAAAATAGCTGACAGCTATGCTTGAATTGTCAGTCAAAAGGCCCACAGTGCATATGCAGAGATGTTTCTATAAAAACACACACACACTCACACTGTACAAAGCTGGATTGATGATGACATTCCCATACCTTTTGCAGCAAGAAAAAAGTCCATCACAGAGGCAAATCTGCCTTCTCCACCCACCCTCATTCAACTTGTTTAATTATTCCCAATGGGCTGTCTAGGAGGAGATCAGATAAGATTTAATTTTGGAATTAAAATCAAATATTCATTTTACACTTTTAGACAACATCTCACCAACATCCTGACAAGACAACATCAATGGAGTCTCATTTCTTGGGATTTTGTGAAGGCTTTTCTAAAAGGGGATTCTGACTGGGCCAATCAGGAATCACTAAAGACTTTGAACTATCCAGCAGTGACCCAGCATGTGGACTCAAAATGGCCAGAACAATCACCTTTAATTAATGCACAAGTACAGAATTTGTGAAGTTTTCCTTTCCATGCAAAGGTAAATGCACACTCCTCCTTCTCCTCCAAGACAGTTCATCGTCATCAAACATTATACATGAACTAATCATGCCTTCCGCGAGTTCTTAAAACTCCCACTCTCACAAATGTGTATTGATAGGCAAAGTAACTGGATAACTTCTTTTTTTTTACCCCTCAGAATGACAAAAAAGTGTGCAGTTGATTTCAAGCGTCTTAGATGACATGCAGCGAAGCAGTCTGTGCAATACCATGCAGGAATAAAAAAAGATGTCTGTATCCTGCATGCTTCAAAACCAGTATATTGAGAGCAGGGGAGCGATGGGGAAAACCATTTACAGATGAAACCACCTCTGAAAAACACTCCAGTACCACCAGGTGGAAGGGGACTACACGTCTTCGTGGACGGGCTTTCATTTGTAAACAGTGGGGTAGGATTGGATGAGTAACAAAGGGAGAAGCTCATTGAATTTGACACCCGTCTCTTTTACCTGCATCCCAACACTTCGCCAGCTGCCCTTTGATAGCTGCCAGGGGGCTAAACTTGATCAGCTGGCAAAATATTGTAATTACAAGTGACTAGTATGTTAATTTCATTCATCTTGTCATCAAGGCGAGGAGAGAGTGAGTCATGTCTTCAAGGCAGGCAGAAATGTGCTGCACCTTTTAGCACCGTGAACAATGTATTATTACAGCAGCCTGCTGTTGTAAATACACCCCCATAGATATGCTTTGACAAAAATGCAGAGGCAAACATTTTAGAGAATGCTTCCTGTTTTATTATCCGTTTTTTTTTTTTTTTTTAAATGGTGGAAATATATTTTCAACACCCATATTTCAATAATTCTCCACTCTTATAAAAAAAAAAGAGCAGAAACAGCAATGTGGGAATAGAGACAGAGGCTGAATGGGGAGCTAATCAATAGCATTTTAAGGCTCTCAATATACTGTGTCAAGTTTTGGAACAGCATGGAGAAGAGCTGGCACCACTTTCAACCTATTCCAGGACAAGAGGTGCATCCCCCGCTGTTCAATTCTCCCTGACAGACGCTCTGCAGCGAAAGCATTGTCCTGAAATCAATTACTGAAACGATTTCAGAGATGATGTTTTTATCCACTTCTGTATTGTATATGTACAATAATTCTGAACATCCAAATGAGCTCTGAGACTTTGCATCTGTGGTGGGTTAGAGGAGGGAGTACAGCACGATTCACACAACATAAGGCAAATAATCTCTGTGGCTCCATCTGCAACCGAACAAGTCAACAACAGCAACCGCTGACGACAACCTTCCTCGTCCGTCTCTTCAAATGATCACCAATGTATCCACTGGTCTTGTCGACACCGGGATGTTTTCTGTTCATGTGGACTAATGAATGATTCTCAGTCATCCAATATCTTAACTTTAGTCGATGAGTTCATGAGACGAGTCCTGAAGAAACACCGCGGCCAAAGTTGAAAACACAAAAACAGAATCGTACTGATGGTTCAAATGTGAAAGAGCCACACACTTACCTCTGCCAACACACGCACACACATGCACGGAATGCTACTAAAAACACTGCAATATATAACATTTTGTTATTTTTACAAAAGGAAAGCTTTTACATGCAACGCTTAAAAGGTTAGTATGAATGCAACATACCTATCTTCAATCTCAATGCTTTTCACTGAAAAGTGTCAGATTATTATCAGCAAATGTCTGAAAGTTTTAGGCGTCATTCTTAAAAGGGGTATTATTATTATGATCATCTTGTTTTGGAGTGAATCGCCTCACATACATGACATCTGTGAAACCAGCAGGACACGCTACTTCAACACAAGAACAGCAGAAGAGAGCTGTTTGAGGTATTACACTCTGTGAGCAGGAAAGAGACTTTTAATATCAATGTTTAACATATGTTTCAAACTTCCTTTCGGTGAACCACAACCTCGCCTCTGTTTCTACTTTCCTACGCCGGTTAGCTGTCACAGTAAAGCAAATGACTTCCTCCACATTCAAAACGTAACCTGCTGCCGCTATCGCCTGCGTACAATTGCAGCACTTCCCCCTCTTCTTCTTCCTGCATTTTGGTTTAATATCAACAAAAACTAATTAAAACAACTTTTCAACGAGTGCAAGTCTTGTTGAGATAATTGAATTTGAGCGCTGGCTGAGATTACTTGGGGACAAATAACTTGGGATGCTCCTCTGGGAGCGTGTTAGTTGCAGTAAACATGAGCAGATTAAACTCAAAGTGATGATGACCTAATTAAAAGAAACAGCGTTTTCACAGCGCAGCCAACAAGCAAAGCAAAGCAAGCGGCAGATGCACACAGGTGGACTCGAACTATTGTATAATATAAGCATTTTATGATGTATAGAAGTATAAAAAACATACATAATATATAAAAGGCAGATAAAAAATAAGTCCAATCCAGGAAAGTTGAGCTGAGCCAATAGAAGTTTTAAATATATCAACAACATCTGGACAGATGAGAATTTATCCTGATGACTTCAGTGATCCTTTCACTGTGAGGTTCACGTAAGTGGTTTTAAGTGAAATGTCTCAACAACTGTTGGAGTTTTTAAATTCCAAACCCAGATTCATGTCTCCTTTACAACAAGTTGTCTTTGGTCATGCCTTAACTTTTCATTTTCCATTGCTTTCTATCGAGAGCTGTTTTTTGGTTTTGCCGAATCGATGAATTGATTCAATGGACAGATCTGTGATACTGCGTTTCTTCACAAGTAATCACAGCGAAGCACCACTTTAAATCTTGTGTTTACCAGAGATGTGCTTATGAGTTTCTTGAAAATAAGTAATTCACAGATTCATGGATTAATTGCCTTTCTAACACTTTGGTTTATGACTGAATTCCACAAAACTGCCTCAGCTGTACTTTGTGTTTATTGTCAATTGGCAAATGTTGGCATGCTGATACGCTAAGCTAAGTTGGTGAGCGTGATTAGCACCATACCTGCTTAACATCAGCATGTTAACATTGTCAATGTGAGCATGTTAGCATGCAGACTTTAGCATTTAGCTAAAAGGAACAACTGTGCCGGAGAACAGCCTTACAGAGCCGCACACGTGACTTATTTTGTAAGTATAAGCACATACGGCACTGTTTGGAAAGTTACACAACGCTGATGGCAGCAGAAAAAGCTCAACTACACTGTAAGGAAGGGTTCGGTCAGGGAATCTTTACACACGCTTGACCAGTCGAGGGGCTGAATGTCACCATGAAGCCTCGTCTGATAATCAAACATGGAGGAGTGGTTGTCTCACAAGGTGTGTTGGAATTGTACTTTAGCCAAATAACACAAATATAAACCAAGACAGAGACTTGTTGCAGAAACCAACCTCTTGATTAAGATCGACTTAATGTGCATTTTATTTGTTGCGGGGAATGAAATGATTTTGTTGCACCACTATGATTGCACTTTAATAATTCTAAATAATGTATTGCTGCCAAGCAACTGAGCTGTGAATCCAAAAGTAAAAAACCTGCGCGCTTTTGCTGACTTGCAGATTTTGCAGCCTCCAGGCCTCCTTTGCCAGAAATAATCAAGTGGGCGTGTTTGTGATTCTCATCCATCTTAAAGATGCTGCATGAAAACGTCCAAAGAGTCCTCTACACTGAAATTAATAATGAAATGATCTGCAAGTCAAACTATGCCAAATAGTAAATGCATCAGATAATGTAAGTCCTTGAAACAGCCTTGTGGCACTACCTTTACAAAGGTATGTCTCAGCTGAGCACTTCACAAAGTCAGGCCTTTTCTGTCCCTCTTAATCTATAATCCACCGGACAGGAGGCTCCGTTCACAAAGCCCTTAATCTCAATGTTTCAGTGCTGGAGTGTGGTTATGTCTCTGGGGGTTATCAGATAATTAGCGCCCAGATGTTACAGATGTTTCATTGAATTAGACGGGAGACACAAGCTAAAAACTCAACAGTGAGTCCCTGTAAACAAGGTCACACCAGTCCCCATGTAATCTTTAAAAAAACAGGTATTTTGCTCCGAGATACAATACGATCAAGGGCATTCGTCACATACCCAGTAGTGGTTAAATTCACTTTGCTGCTAACTCTGGGTATCCAACCTTCAGGGGGACACAACAAGCTTTAAAACACCACTCCTCCTCCTCCACTGCAAACTAAGTACACCTAAGCATTTACTCTCATGTTCCCATTCTTCCCAATGCTCTCAGCACTCCACAAAATACAGAATCTGCTGTTCTTCTGCCCACAACGCCAAGTTTCGCTTTAAGGAAGCGCTCGCTCATTGGAACCCACGAGATAGCCGACCGTCTACAGAAACACTGCCCACATTTGTTGCTGCGAGACACATGGCCATTATGTTCATCCGATCCTATTCAGGTGCCCCACAAAATGCCTGCTCATTGAGTTTCCATGGTTTTTAAGTTTTAAGTCTTTCATATTCAGTCAGGATTTAATCTCTAGCAGTTTGTTCTTCTTTGATTATTGCGGTGAGAAACATGGAAACCCGGAACAGAAACTCACTCTAAATCTGACAAAACACGTCTTAAAGTAGAGACGAATGATGAACGGATTTAGTCAGCTCTGATTCTATATCAACTCTTTGAATGCTGATTGATAAGTGCAAGGTACGAGAGTAATCCTACTGCATACAAATCTCATCGTATCAATCTATTTTAATTGTTCAAATTTTGTTGGCAAAGAAAAATTCAGTAAACCACTATTTTAATAATATCAGAACAATGACTAAGAAAGTAACAACTAGTCTTGAAATATGTTGACTACCCTTGCCGGAGCAAGATGAAGTGTATAATAAGAATATATTTGCAATAACGTAATTTGCAAAATGTCCGTGTTTTTTTAGGTCTACTTAGAATATCCTTTTTTTCCTTTCATCCCTTATTAAAGCTTTATTGTAGCTCTAATATTAACGGATAATAGATTTTAGTTGAGGTGCTTCCCTCAGTTTGAGGGGATTCAGTACACACGAGTCCTGCAGTTTAACAGTGTAAATAAGAACAATCGTAAGGAACCTTCCACTTTAAGATACTACCACCAGAACAAAGAACAGCGCTGGTTTGATCTTCAGCGCTGATCATATCTCTGGTGATTATAACTTTCACATTCTTCGTTATGCAAACATGCTTTGTGGGCTCTGTAGCCTATACGACTTTTCCATAGGCTGCAATAAATACCATGCCTTCAGAGCGTGCATAGTTTAAAAAGAAATGACCAGATCAAGTCATCAAAGCATAGAGAATCACCTGTCCTTGACGTGGCAGCAATTTGCATAGAATTCATCTGACTTTGTGAAAAGGTGTATTAGCCGCTTACTGTAGATTGAAAATGCATCGTATGCATTTTACTTTGTGATCCTTGGAGCGCACTGTCAGGCCCACAGGGAGTTGGATTGAAGTCTCAGCGTGTTCTTCAAAGTCTGCCACATCTTTGCCATCAATTGTGGACATAAATGCTTTGAAATATTGCATACATTTCAAAGTAGTCATCATCCGTTTAGCCAGGAGATTAAGGAGGCCTTGTTGCAACCCACTTCGTGGTATTCTGAATTGTAAACTAATCACAAACTAATAGAAACAGCATTGTTGCACTCGCAGCCTGGAAACTGTAAAGTTGTAAAATCTAGCTCAATCATTTATGTCAACCTGTGGTTGGTGTGAGAAAGTTCAAGTTGCATCGGTGTGTGTTTCTCTGGTTCGACATTCGGACAGTCTGCTCTTGGCTGCCGCTGTCTGAATCCAAGCAATGGCACAATGTGGATGTCAGACCTCGGTGTAGGTGGAGCTGACTGGTAACTCAAGCCTGATAATCCAGTGCTGCACTCTGAGGGAAAGTCAGCTGAACTTTCTGAGAGCTTACGGGTCCTCACCCGAGAAAGCGAGGTGGAAAACAGCAGTCTCACATCGAAATAGAGCGTTTTGCTTTCAGATAACAGAGTTAGAACAGGAGTGGAAAACTAATTAGATAACAGTTAAAGAGAAAAAGGAGCGAGAGACCAGGGAGGCAGGCAAGGCATGCATGCGAGTGTGTAACTGAGTTCTGGCCGGATTAGGCCTGCTTGTTATGGATCAGGGAAGGCAAAGGAATCAGTAGTGGGGAGAGATGAGGGACAATGGAAACAATGGAAACAATGTCCTCACCTGTCTAGCTTTGAACTACGCAACATGACTCATATATATATATATATTTGGCGATCAAAATCACGCTGTGCTAGATAGTAAGACACACCCCAGAACAAAATGACATTACATCGTACTCAAAATAACTTGAGATTTGTCCTCCATTTGCATAATCAGACTTTCTTCTGGCTACAGGAGACTCTCTTCACCTCTAGAACTAAATCTTTGGGGCAGAAGCAACAAGAGTCATGTGCGAAACCATTATAACGCTGTTCAATCAATTTTGTAAAGGGAGACACATAATGGGATGGTAATGTGTGAACACAGCGAGACAGAAAGGCTTTTGCTCCTCGACAAATCTTTGGAGTCGCTGCTAAAAAGACTTTTTTGTGCAAAATGGATCCATAACAATTGCATAAGGACAGGGAGAGAGAAAATGAGGAAAGACAAATTGCCCTCTGGCAGATACATGAAGGTGACTTGAAGGAGCTGCTCCATTTTAGCACAAATTTCCTCCTCCTCCTCCTCCTCCTCCTCCTCCTCCTCCTCCTCCTCCTCCTCCTCCTCCTCCTCCTCCTCCAGCCCCTACCGGCCTAACACGCGATTGTTAGCAAAGAGACGCTTGCTTCAAAGTGCTGCGCACACCGTTGGTCTCTGCTGTGATCCTACAGCCACTATGTCGCCACGTTCATGCCAACTAGCGGGCCTGCCTAATCCTCCTTTGCCATACTGAGTTTGAAAGGATCATTAATTGTTTTAGAGGGGCTGACCCTTCTCCACACCACCCCCCCCCCCCCCCCCCTCACCCTCCAACCCCACTCAGGGCAGCAGTGGCGCCAGCTCGGTGCAAAATGACAAGTTGTTTTGTTTTTTCCACGGCTAGAGAACGAGGACTCACATGGTATCCCTATGGAGCAGCATAGTGGGGAGATAGAAAGTACAACAAAACATTATACAAACACACACACACACACACATGCACTCTCACACACACTTACATGTGCATGCTTGCACCCATCCTTAGTAACATACAGATCCACCCATCTGAACTCACATGTTATTCTGAAACCAAAGGACCAACGGCATGCACTGCTCATGGAGAGTGTGTCGCAGAACGTGTGTGAGAAAACCAAGACTCCGTTAGAGATTCTGTGCTTCTCATCTAACCATTCATTTAAATCCAGATTTCCAAATTGACCCCAGCACTCTGTGGGATTAGGGATTCGCAGTGTCAGATATCCGTTCTCGTAGTTTTTTCCTGGTATAATTCATATGGAACTTCTGTCTCTAATAATGAGCTGATAAAGATCCAATCATTACAATAATCTCAATGTTTAGCCAAGACTGTCATTATTCAATTTCAAGCAATAGTTCAACATTTTGGGAAATACATTTGCTTTCTTGCCGAGACTCTCGATGAGTAGATCAATACCTTTCTTAATGTGTACTCACATTCTGCCCCTCCACATGGCTGCAGAACAACGTGGAGAGTTGTCCCTTGATTTTTATCTGCATCAACTTTTTGTGTACCGTGTGTTGTTATGAACGTGGTCCAACATTAGTTGAGGTGACACCAGTAACGCCTCTCTGTGTTCCAGAGGAGCTGCTGTCAAAGGCCAGCTGCTCTTTCCACTGCTGGTTCAACCTTTAAAGTTTAAACCCACCAACCAACAGCTTAGGCTCCGAGAGGTGCGTGGGGGGGGGGGGGGGGGGGGGCACGGTGTCTGGCGCCACCTCCTGGCTGGCTAGATAGATAGATGTAAACTTTATTTATCCCCAGGGGGAAATTCGTAGTGAGCTCCTCACATGCTTTCCTTCCTCACACAGCTCTGATCCCAAGTCAGAGCAATGTCCACCCCGATGACCACATCTCCTGGCTTCGGCCACCGCTGAGGTGGACCCTTCATTGGCTGACCAGCAGCCTCCCGCTGTGCGTGCAGACCCGCTTATAAGCCCCAGCACAGCGAAAATCGATCTCTTCGCCCTGGACCTCAGTCCTGGCTACATGAAGATTCAGCTTTCCCCTCCAGCATCACGCTGCGACGCAGGTCTGACCATATGGCTTCAACATGTGCTGTGGACAAAGAGAATCAGGCCTTCACTTTTTCAAGCAAAGGTTTCATCCTGATTTGTAGTTTGATGAGAGCAAACCTCCTCGGAAGGAATTTCACACTAGGGTGTGAATTTCCCCCCCCCAAAAACCATGGTCACCTGAATGCACCGCTGCAATCTCATTGGCCGAGAGCCAAGACACCCCAGGACCCCTGTGGTTCAACCACTGTTCTACAAAACTAACTGCAGTACACACCTCAATGCTTTTTCCCTTCGACCTCCGTCGAACAGGGAGCACACAACGCTCTCTTCGCCCGGACCTTCGTCCTGGACACATGAAGACACATCGGCCTCTCCTCCCCCCCTCCAGCACGACGGAGGCCACGAGGAAGCTGCGGCCTTCACCCCTCATCAAACCCTGACAGGTCACGAGCCATTTCGCTGGACGAAAGAGACAGTGCTCCACTTTGAGTAAGGCTCCCTTACCCAGCGGAGACGAATCCCTTCCACGACCCGTCTCCGCTTCTTTTTCTTTTTGTGCACAAACCGGCACAGAGGAGCCTGACGAAGCCTCGCTCCTCTCGTGACCGATGATTCCCGGTAAGACGCGCAGACACGCCGTCTCATCCGAAGTTAACTGTCCTCCCTGCAGCGAGTACAGATCGGACCTGCGTTTGCTCCAGAGCCACGCCAACAGACCGAAACAGCGCCGGCAAAGCCGCGTTGCAAGCAAGCTACCCCCTGCCCCTTCCCGACGAGGAAAACGGACAACTTCCCCACGAACACTTCAACGTTGCAACGAAGCATCGACAAGTAAGGTTCATGGTATCTGGGAATAGCTTAGCTTAAACTAACCTAAGTTTAATTCAGGCCATTCATTTATACGTTGATATTCCCGTGTTTTTGTGTGTTTAAGTTACTGTCGCATTATACGGAGGTATTTACGCAATCATTACCGACCAAAGAAGCTCCGTTACATTGTGTATTAACTGCTATGACTGTTTGCTTGGGATTTATTTTGAGTTATTTCATTTCGTTCTGTTTATTTCTCTCTTCATTAACTCGACTCTGTGAGTGAGCTGAGGTGCTTGGCTTATCACGGCATAAGTTACCGGCAGTTCAAAGAAGACAGCGGTATACTTATGCGTGATAGAACCAGCAAACTCAGGCTCCCTACAACATCGCACGCCGAAGTGTGATGCACGTCGAGTTCTCGCTCCTTTTTCCTTTTCTTCCTCCTCTCACGTAACACGCACACACAGCTCCTATCTCTGCCCCTGGGGGAAACCCCGTTCAAACGATCGCCTCACAACACACGTGTGCATCGGCACCCGTGATTACATACAGCAGTCTCACCGCCATTTTGTCCGAGTCACTCGACTCCGCCATCTGGTGGTAGTTTAGCTGTAGTATCTTAAGCCCCCTCCCCTTTTGGCCCGCGTCACTCGACGCCGCCATCTTTGTGGCGACTCTCCTTTACACACACACACATACACACACACACACAGACATACACCCTCATCCATTTTATTCATTCTTTAGTTTAGGCATATAAAATTGTATGATAACGTTTGTTGGTTGCAATATTAATTGATTTGATCATTTATTATTTTGATTTAATAAACTCTGTTATACTTTAAGGAGCAGTCGTCTGTGATTACTTGTGCATATGTATTTGATAAGACTGTATGTAGTAGCCTGTGCTCGAACTTAAAACCTTCACTGTCACTGAATGTATCGTCATACGCAGACTATTGACATTATGAGTGACTACTTGCTGCTGCCTTTAATTGAACCACATTCAATTCATATATTAATCAATTTCCTGCATTTCTGCATTTTACTACTGCATTTTATTTCTTGTACTGTTTTTTAATGTCTTAATGAATGTTCTTAATTGTTTTTAAATCTCCTTTTCTTTTGCCTTATGTTTTGATGCTTTTAATGGTTTTATGTGAAGAACTTTGAATTACCTTGTTGTTGAAATGTGCTATACAAATAAACTTGCCTTGCCTTGCCTTGCCTTGCCTTACTAATTATGAGACTTAGTTTTATCGTTTGGTTATTGGTCCCTGTTCGCAGGGTGGTGCCCCGTTGTTATTAATAATCATTAATAATTGTCACATACATTAATAATTCTATTGATGTCAAGAATTCAGTTTCTTAAATGCTGATAACCCAAACACGCTCCTTTACGTTCCCAACACAGGCCACGAGGAAGCCGCGGCCTTCACCCCTCCTCAAACCCTGACAGGTCACAAGCCATTTCGCTGGTCGAAACAGCCGTGTTCGATTCCGAGTAAGGCCCCCTCATCCCGCGAGAGCGGATCACTTCCGCGATCCGTTTCTCCGTTTTTCTTTTTGTGCACACAAGCCGGCAGGGAGACATCAACCCTCTCTCCTAACCGATGATTCCCGGGAAGGACGCGCCGACACGTCGCCTCAGCCGAAGTTAAATCATCCTCCCTGCAGCCAGGATAGATCACGTCTGCGTGTGCTCCAGAGCCACGCCGCACCAGCAAAAGCCGTGCGAAAAGCAGCCCCCCTCCTTCTCGAGGAAACGGACAAATTCTTCCTCGAAAACTCTTCCCTTTGCTCCGAAGCATCTAAAAGTAAGAGTTTCATGGCGTCTGGGCATAGCTTAGCTTAATATAACCTACGTTAATTCAGGTTATTCATTTATGTGTTGATATTCCCGTATTTTTGTTTGTAAGAAGTTACTGTCGCGTGATATCAAGGTATTGCGTAATCCATGGCGGACCCGAGGCTCCGCTTGTGTGTTGAACTGCTGTAACTGTCTGCATTTAGATAAATCGCTGCGAGTGGATGCAGAGTTTGTGTATTATTACTTGAGAGACGTGATGAGAAACACTACGCTCATCTCACCGCAGCGACAAAGATCTGTTTTATGTGGGATTATTTTCATTCATTTTATTTCACTTCGTGTGGCATTTCTCTCGTCCTTGAATCAACTCTGTGAGTGAAGTGTGGGATCGCGGCTATCGGCCATAAGTGTCGTCAGTTCGCGACGCGACAACGGCAGCTTATGTCAGATATGATCAGCGACCCTCACCCTCACTACGACACCGCACACAGTAACTTTGATTCCCCTCTCTGCCTCCTTTTATTTCTCTTGGTTTCCGTAACTTGCACCCACATAGAGCTCTGGCTGAGTGTGGGTGAACCCCCCGCCTATTGTCCCAACTCACGCGATGCATCGGCACACGTGATTACATACAGCAACCTCTCTGCCATTTTGTCAGAGTCACTCGACTCCGCCATCTGGTCGTAGCTTAGCTGTAGGTCCTTAAGGCTCCTTCCCCTTCACACACATACTCACACACACACACATACTTGCATACATACATCCTCACCCACACACACACATACTTACATACATACATCCTCATCCATTTTATTCATTTGACGTTAGGTATGAGGCATATAAAATTGTATGATAGCGTTTGTTGGTTGCAATATTAATTGATTTGATCATTTACTATTTTGATTTAATAAACTCTGTTATACTTTAAGGAGCAGTCGTCTGTGATTACTTGTGCATATGCGTGTAATGAAATTGTATGTAGTAGCCTTGTGTACGAACTTAACCCTTCACTGTCACTGAATGTGTAGTCGCACCAGACTATTGACATTACGAGTGGCCACTAATTATGAGACTTAGTTTATCGTTTGGTTATTGGTCCCTGTTCGCAGGGTGGTGCCCCGTTGTTATTAATAATCATTAATAATTGTTACATACATTAATAATTATATTGATGTCAAGAATTCAGTTTCTTAAATGCTGATAACCCAAACAGCTGCAGGAGGACACTGAGCATCTGTAGTCAGGGCCTGGCTGAAGCCTTTGTAGAGCTGATGCTTGACTTTTACACTGCAGCACATGTACAGCTTCATATTGGGTCTGACAAGAACTGCTGCTACATATCATATCCCCCTTCCACTCCAACTACGCACAAATGACTTTGAAACATCAAAGCTGGCATTAACGTCTCAGTTCCCTATGCAAATGCAAAACGAGAAAGGGAAAAAAAAAAAAAAAGCTTTTCAATTCTCCCTGCCTCTTTCATTTTCACTGAGAATCGTTGCTGCCCCCTTGAGACGAAGCCCGATGCGCAGTTTTGGGGAGAAAACGGGTTCGGGGATCCTGGGGGCTGCTCTGCATTACCAAAACAAACCATTCAGCAAACAAACAATTAGACTCATGAATTATGGACAAGCCATCTAAAATAGCAATAAAAACAGGGAGTGGGGAGTGGGGAGTGGGGAGTCGTGGAGCGAAGGAAGAAAGGTGTCTAGTAATCCACAAGAAAGTTTTCAATCTGTCGCCAGCAAACATCCATTATTCACAACCCTGTGTTTACCTCTCACAGACGCGCACAGTCCATGCAGCAATGATCCAGGAGGATATACTGAACACCAGCAGAACAGTTCCTGGACAGATGGTCATGAGGGTCTTCATGACAAAGCGCGTGTTGAAGTTGATCTTGTTGAGGGCGCCGATGCTGCGAGATGAAGCGTCCGTGAACAGCTTGCTGTGGAGCAACATGACCCTGCCTATCAGGTAGAGTCTCAGGAACATGGGGATGGAGAGGATGATGTCCACGTCGGCATCGGCCACCGACGGCGTGTAGGTAAAGGCCAGCCGCGCCGTCCAGGTGAAGACGTACTGGCCCGGGATGGGATGGATGGCACACACCAGCAGCTCCAGCACGATGAAGAAGATCCGCTCATACGTCATGGCTATCCTCCAATCGTCCGCACCATTGTCGACCATAAACAGCTGCAGAGAAACAGACAGACACCAAGGACTTGGTTTGAATTAAACATTTTTCATCCTATTCTACACCTTCAAATTGTTAATCATTACAACCACGTTGAATCAAACCCACATATTGAAGATCCGAAGGAGTCATGCTCAATTTGATTAAAATGTGTGTAGAATGAAGGAGACATTTTGCATTTGGTGTAATGCTGTTGGCAACCAAGATTTGAATATTTCATTCAATTCAAATGTGATGAGTCTGATGCAGCTTCATCAAGCAGAACAACAACAGAAATAACATAAACCAAGATGGCTGCAAAGAAAACCCCGGATAACATCAGGAGTTTGATTATTATTGAGGATTTGTTTTTGGATTATATTTATTGTTCAAGACAACTTCAGGATATACGTTTGATAAAAAAAAAATGAGCTGCTGTGTATTAACAGTGTTATAGCTTTCTAATTGTCGAACGAACTGTAGCCTGGATGTTGTGACTGTGTCACTACGTTCAATCAAATGAATGCATTTGTGTGCATTCCTCTTGTGTGTACCATACGTTATAATTAGGGGTGTAACGGTTCACAAGATTCACGGTTGGGTTGGGTTCGATACAGTGGAGCCACGGTCCGGTACGTTTCGGTACAGTAGAAAACTATAAATACCAGAGAAATGTACTTGATTTTAAAATATATTTATTCATTACAACTAACATCATGAAGTTATTCTTTGACTTTGAACAATGATGGAACTATACCTGAGTGACTCATCTTCTGGGGTGTCTTCTTAGCAACACATAAGCATAAAAAACAAAAACTGCTCCTTAATGTTATGTAGTATTGTTACTTACATCTTGCAAAAGATATTTTTAATCTCAATGGGACTACCTGGTTAAATAAAGGTTGTTTTTTTTTATTCAAACGTATTCGGTTCATCATGCGTACCGAACCGTGAGCCTCGTACCGAACGGTTCAATACGAATACGCGTATCGTTACACCCCTAGTTATAATACATGTATATCATGAATGTGTATGTTATTGTGAGCAGAAATTAATTTTTTCACAGCAAAAACTTTGTAGCACAATAAAAGCATTATTTCAGTTCTTATCAAGGCCAAACGATAAATCTCCATTATCATCATCATTATATTCTTCCCAACACTGTTACCAAAAGCTGCTGGTATAATGAATAAAATAACATCATATTTAAGTGTTAAACTCACCTGGATTTCCCGGGCATGGTACATTATTATAAGACCAAGCAATATAACAGTGGAAAGGCTGATAAGGCATTTCAGTGCAAATGAGTATGAAGATTCCTATGGTGAGAGAAAAGCACAGAGAAAAGAGATTAGAAATAGCCTCGTGATTTGAACACAATTAACACATACACAAAAACATCTTATGTCGGAATAACAACATAAACTGTTCATTGAATGCATTTGTACATTTGGCCTCAACAGATGGCAAGAGTGACTGATCACTATACAACTAATGATTTCTGTCTACATCAACATCAAGGTGGAACCAGTTAAAAGTTTTAGGTTTTTGGAAATCAGCATCACAAACAACCTGACAGTCATCACACATCTCCATCCTGTTGAAGAGAGCTCAAAAACAGCTGTATTTCTTAAGGAAACTTAATATGTCAAAATCCCTGAGCCAAGTTCTTGTTAACTTTTAGGAGGAGCAATAGACAGCATCCTGCCTGCAAACATTAAAAACTGGCATGAGTTGTGCACGGCCCAGGACAGGAGGGCTCTACACTGTGTGATCAAAACCGCCCAGAACATCATTAGTACCCATTTACCAGTGTGAAGAATAGATATTGTTACTCAGAAGTACAAATCTGGAAGTGTTGTGTTACATTGAAAACAAATTCTTCTAATGTCAAACGAAAAGCATAAATATCCAAATATAAACACATGCATACACATGCCCACAAAAACTACAAACGGTTATACTCACACACACACACAAGTAGACACACATGCACACACAGTACTCATTAGCTTAAACGTCTACGTGAGACCAGATGATGGGGTTTTGCACACAAACAGCGCAGTCAGGATGTTGCTAAACAATGCAGCTGCAGGTGTAGGTGCAGCCCGATATTATCTATGGATGCTGTTCCCCGCCATCTAAACTACCAATTAATCAAAGCCCAGCACTAACAGGGGGACTTTCCACTTAATGGTAGGTGCAGAAGAGGCAAGGCTACCATTAGCAGGGGGGGCCAGCACAGTGAGTGCTGCTGGTGATAAATAGGCCAGCTGGATGCCAGCGCTGCAGTGTTGTGTTTGAGTGCATGTGTGCGTGTACACAGGGAAATTAGAAACTGTACAACACAAGTTCCCCCCTCTATGTCGATCAAATGCCCGTTGATAAATCAATTTAACAGCTATGGTGTAAAAATGCACGCTGCAGCAGGCTAATGATCGCAGGGTTGTTATTATAATAACAACAGCAGCGAATGACAAGAACAATAACTGGAAATATCGTTTATAATCATCAGTGTGATAGCAGGGAGAGCTGCTCAATATTAGTCCGTCCTTCGCTGGTCCATTTTACAGAATGTATTTTTAGCTGTCAACTAGATTGCTTTGCCCCTCAGGTCGACGACATGTTCTCAAGACATTCTAATGTCTGTAATTGTTTTGAGAAGTCCCCGGTGAAATAACATTAAGTAAACCAATTAATCCACCTACCAGAGGTTGAAGGATGTTTCTGTCCCAGTGCTCACTGCCTCTTAACGTGTTTCCCTCCTTCAGGGCTCAGAACAGCTCGGCTTAGCCTCAAGTGTCTGCTATGCCACGTGACATAAGATGGAAAATGGACCATCCCCAGCACATGTTACCTGTCTAATGTGGGAGGGGGAGCTGCTGTGCCACTCAGATACGGGAGGTCATTTTCATTCAAGCTGAGGTCAGCTTGATGAATGGACTAAACCCCACTCAGTAACACAGTCACAGACAAACCTATTACTTTCCTAAAACCCCATAAATCATCCTATAGATTACCACGCCGACTTTATCGTACAGATACACACACACACACACACACACACACACACCTATGTGTAATCGAAAACACATTTCCAAACTCAAAAATCTATCCATTATGACAGGAACATTCCAGTGGTTTTGTATGTTTTAGTCCAATAACTACAAATGCACTTAATGTGAAGCATACCAAAGGCTTTTAAATGCCAAACATTTCTCAGCTGACATTCAACATTTCTGAAAGTATATATCATGAATGAATCTCAAACTTTGGATGCCTTTTTTGAAGCTAAATTAGAGACTCCTCAGCTCTGAATGGTTGTTTTTCGACTGAAACTCTCTTGTTCTTTGAAGAATTAGCTCGACCACTACCCACTGATGTAGTGGAGACTTCATCTGTATTACAAAACAACTTGTCCCAGATGTTAGATCTTAAAATACTACCCATCACAGACATGTTTCAGGATTCTGCAAATCCATTTCAGGACAGAGTAAAATAAATGAGAACCAATGGCTGCCTGAAAGGTAGTAAATAAATGCAAAATGTTGTGCTGTGCTTTATACAATAACCTGCAACAATGTTAAATCTTCACGGTAAAGGTGAAAAGTGAAAGGGATCACTTGCACGCTTACACAATCATCACCCAAATTGTGTTTCAGCATCTTTCCGCTCTTTTGTTTTTTAGTTATACAGCCGACAACTTTAGTTTGGTTCATTCTTTCCCTTTCGTCAACATATTTTCTAGCCACAACAGGTAAATGTTTTTAGTTACAAGCTCTTATAAACTCACTCTACAGGGGACTGCCCATTGTTACGACAGTCTGAAGAATGTACCATTTGACCAAAAGCCCATTTGTTCGACAGCCCGTGCTCCAGGAAACAAACGGCAATTGTTCTGAGGGAACATTCCTCCAAAAATACACATTGTCCCTTCAACAAACGGAAGAACATGGCTAATTGTTATTTAGGATGACTTCATCGGACATCAATATTTTATAAGTAATCAACCGTTGGTATAATGGCATGACACCCTGTACGCTGCCTATCCAGAACAAGTGAGGGATAGCAGGTTAGCAACTAGCCCGGAGAATAGTTAAGAACTTAGTCATATCAACTTTACAGCGCTATAAGTCAAACTCTTGTGATCCTCTACTGGTAGGATTTTGAACCCAAGTGATCAATAATGCTTAACTATATGAGATTTGTAGTTATTGGGCTCAAACATGGAAAACCACCTCTAAAGTCCTGTTTGTTTAATGTTAAAAAGGTGTTCTTATTCCCTTTAAAGACCTGTTCTGTGACCTCTGCTATACTGCAGCGCACAGCAATGTCAGCGCCCAAGTAAACAGCCTTATAAATAGTGTCAGAAGCTGCTCTCGGTGCGCTGACTGGACTATATTCTTCCCAAAATACCCTGACACAGCAGAAGTGATTGGCTGATACAGAGGGACGACAAAAGGTCAAGGGGCGTTACATGGCCCCGACACCATACTGCCCTGCTGATGTTCTTGTTTAAGAGTCCCACACTTTCCAAACGTGTGCCATGTCGTCTCCACTCTTATCTGCTAAAAGATGCTGTTGGCCAACTGGAACGTCATTCCAATCTTTTATTCCCATTGACCTTTTCTCTTCATCTCTCGAGCTCTGCCTGAATCTCCATATATCTACCGTACTTTTCGGACTATAAGCCGCTACTTTTTACCCCACGCTTTGAGGCGTCGGCTTATAGTCCGGTGTGATTTATATACGGATTTTTCCGTAGCTTTTCTCCGCCACAACAACAACCGCACTTCCGGTTCCGGTCTAACACAACATTTACTAGCTCCCGACACAGAACAGTTGCTACCAGCAACCCCTCTGCTACCAGCTGTTACTGACAGGGTCGCTACAATATGGATGAAGTACCTTTGACCTACTTCTCACTAGGACTGTTAACAAAAAAGGTTGAACGGCAAGATGCTTTTAACAGTACATGTCCGACTCGCTAGCTTCTAAGCTAATTTTAACATTACGGCCAGTGGGGAAATGCTAACCGCGATTAGCATTAGTGAATATATAATATATCTTTGTACATCTTTTCATGCAGACATACTTGCATTACAGACTAAGGTCTCTCACGGCTACCAAACGAAAAGCAATGAGGCAATAAATGTTGTTGCTTATAGCTCTGAATAGCTGTTGTGCTAGCAGCAACTGGCCAAGCCAGTTAGCCGTAAATGCTATTCAGAGCTATGAGCAACGTAGACACGCTGCATGAGAAGAGCAGCTTTTTCTCAAGTCTGCCAGTGGATCCTAACAGCGCGGAACAGTGTGAAAGAATCCACCATCACCAACGGGTTCCGAAAGGCTGGGCTACTACGAGATGAAGAGGACAGGGCAAGGGCGGATTTGCTATGTTATGATGTTCAGAGAAGAAGACAACTTTAGTACTGTTAAAAGCATCTTGCTGTTCAACGGGGACACCTGCGGCTTATAGACCAGTGCGGCTTATCTGTGTGCACTTTCTTTTTTTCTTTTAAAAATCAGCTGGTGCGGCCTATATACCGGTGTGCTCTATAGTCCGGAAAGTACGGTATCTCTCTTTATTCCGTTTCCTCCTCTCCATCTCCCTCTCCTACTGTGAGCTCCTGATTTCAGATGCTGGTGTCACAGGGAATGACAGACAGCCACAACAGCTCTGCTAGTGGAAGCAATCCTTTGGGCGAAACTCCATTCTGATGCCAACAAGGAAAAAGTCGATATTTAAGAAAAAAACAACTCGTGACAAAACCAGGCCTTTAATCGAGAAATTACTGAATAGAAAAATGTCCCTCCAAACGATACACTGTTAGTCATAGATCACATGATAATTAGTATTTGTGCACTATTTCCATCACCTTTGTTAGGTAACGTATGTCAGCGTCTGGGCTAATAATCACGCTTCATAAATGTGACAGCTGCCAACCCCGCACAAATCACAAATTAACAATAGCAGTGACAACACACAAAGCTCCCACTCATGCATCACACACATACACACACGCGCATGTACAACCTACCTTAGTGTAAACCCCCCATGACAGTTCCGTCTCCGTCACCATGACAACAATCCCAAACATCCCAAAGATGAGTGCGTAGTCGCTGAGTCGCTTCCGCTTCTCGAACAGCGCCCTCCGGTGGCCGAGCCTGTAGCCGATGTCCCTGTTCTTCTTCTGCGACGCCCTGCCTCCGCCATGCACGCTGCCCTCCCTGATCAAGCTCTCGTTGGACGCCTTGCTGGGGTCTTCGCCGCCGTTGTCTTTGGACACCACCACCTCCAGGCCAGAGCTGTGCAGTGTCTGCAAGGGCTGGGCCTCCGAGTCGAGCTCCGCGAGGTTGCGGCGCGACGAGGACGCCAGGCTGCCCACTAGTGGTCTCACCACTCCGCCATTGTACTTGCAGGTGTTCATGGCTATCTGGGGGAGTCGGCCGCTGCTCTCGGAGAGGGAGGCCTTGGATCCAGCATGGCTCACTTTCTTCTGCTCAGTAGTGGCCTGTGAACCAGGAAGAAGAGTGATAAATACAATACTATCACAACAAAAAGAGTGTCAAAACTGTCAGAAGGTGGAAGAGACACATACAGGTTTATGCTTTAAATAGCATTGATGTGGGAGTTACATCTCTGTGGCTCTGGAGAGTGCACAGAGAGGGAAGGATCTTGCAAAACTATTTTGGTTATGAAAGCAGACAGATTTAGTGCTCAGCAGGACATGTGGCCAAAACGTACAGTACGCACCAAAATATCAACAGTTCTTGTTTGAAAGGCTCAAATACTGAGAGCAGGTAACAGAGGCGGGGTTGTTCAATTTGATTTTAGGTCTGTGTTCGGTAAAAAACAAGGTAATCCCAATCTTACAACTGACTATATTTCACTGTATGTTTTCGTCTTTTCCTTAAAGAAAATGGGATCAAAATTGGATGGCTCAAAAATGAATAAATAATGGATGGACTTTGATGTATAAATAAAACCATATAACCAATAGTGGGACCTACAAAGTGCAGACAATTTAATCTTTGCACTGCACAAATTTAGATATGAATGATTAATGCCCGCCGTGACCCTGTTTCCTATCAGAGAAACACTCTTCCCCTGCAGAGATTAGAAGTGGGCTGCCCAGAAGAGAACGAAGAAGATGAAGAAGAAATGTGGACTTTCTCAGGCGTACCACAGACACCAGATGTGAGGTTCCCCCTAAGTGGGGAAACGAGGAAATCCATTTCCTTTGAAACTCAAAGAATTGTGTATACTGTATAGTGTCTGTTGAGGTTCGGGGCAAGTTCAGAAAAACAGAGTGAACCAACCAGGTATTCACATATAAACATCACGTTCATGGAATAAATAGCAGTATAGTATATTGTGTATATCATTTCTAACTTGAACGATATAGGAGAGAATACATTTAACTTTTTAAAAACTCATTTTACTTCTTCATCACATGTACAAAATGTTGCAATTTTTCCTTTTCTGACCGGATGCCGTGCAGACTTTTCTCTTCTTGCATTGAGTAGTCTATCATGTCTGCTCTTCTTGGCAGATAGGAGCGAGTTTCTGTCCCGGCTACGCAGACAGAAAATGTTCAATCCATGCAGAGGCTGCAGAGCAGTCACCCCAGAAGCATCTATCTGCCTGACTATCCTCTGCCCTTCAGAGACTCGGGCAGATTATCATAATGGGTTATGAAAACTTCACATGGAACAGTGCTTTTTCCGAAACAAGTCGGGGGTGTGTGATAGCACTGCTGGCCCTTTTTATTAGCCTTGACAAAGCATGCTTAATGCCTTTAAATGTGCTCGTGGGAATAAAGAAGGGCGGCCCTAATGGAAATTTACTAACTCCAGGCTTGTGATGTTATCGTCTTGCGCATATTGTGGCTCCATGAGAACAAGACTAAAGGTTAAATATTAGTGCGGCCATAGTGTTTCTAATCCCCTTTTCTATGTTAAATTGCTTTTTAATCTGTGCCATTAGGACCACTTTAGACCTTTCAAGACAGTGCAGTGAGTGAACTTTAGGTTTGAATGAATACTGTAGAAAAAGATGCTGATATGGCAATAATGGTCAAGCTGCTCGCCTTTATGTGAGACTAAATATAGAACGCGGAGTGCTGAATTGTGCTTATTTGATTTCAGTTCAACAAATTAAAAGAGCAGTAAGGTCCTTAAAGATGTGGGTTGGATTGAATGATTTGCTTCCGATTTGTTTGTTTGAATTCTTGTAATTTACTTTTTACTTAACAAAAGGATGCTGTAACAAGGATTAGAACCCTTATATACTGTATATAGAGAGAGATTTGTTTTACTGACGCACAAGTAGATTTTCTCAGCATCAGGAAAGGCACACACAACTATGATAACGTAATAAAATATCACTGAAGACTAAGACGGGAGACCAGCAGCAGAGAATAATCATCCTAATGCATGTCCTGGCTAAGATGCATGAGAAATGAAACAAGATGTACGTAATCAACTGCATCGTTCATTTTAGGAGGCTATTTTAATACGTTTTGTTAAATGTCTATTGGTCTTCTTCCCCAGTGCATAAATAGCTTGCTTTTTTCCTGCATCAAGCTCCATGGTAGATCCGCCTGCTGCTTTGAATGCGCTACATCTCCAGCAGAACTTGAACTGAGCAACTACAAAACATCATTATTCTTTTGGTTTTGAGTGTCACAACATGATGTCACTTCTTGTCAGAAGAGAATTTCCTGCCTTTGTGTAGGAAGTAAATTACTCTGAAGCTCCAGTTCTGAGCTTTGAGTATTTTTAGACTCAGTCAAACTTTCGGAGTGGTTCTGAGATGCTTGACATGCTAATTTGATTCCTGGACTTCAATATCTAAGAAAAACAAGCCAAGACAACCATCTCAAACGAAGGTTGTGAATGTTTGTAGAAAACAGTCCTTTTGTGAATTTATAGGAACATGAGTGTATTTTTAGTGTTTATTTTATGATTGGCTAAACACAGTATTGGAGTATTATGGCTCAGCGTCTTGCTCAAGGTGGGAACCACCAACCCTATGATTAATAGCCAACCAGTTCTATCACCACAGTTTATGAGCCAAAGAACGTCATTGTTCATAGTGGTTCACGGTGTGGATTCATAGAGTAGAGCAAACTCTGAACTGTGAGTAAGCATGACTGTACAATAAACTATTGACTGCCTACTCAAAGACATGAATCCTCCCTGCTCCAGACTGGACACACGCAACACTCCCTGTAGGCGCTCTCAAGGATTTCTGCTTTGGAATTTTTAAATGAACACACATGATTAATGTGCATGACAAATTCTTTTCAACTACAACGTATTCAAATACACATGAATCCATTTAAAAGTAAAGCTCTGGGTTCCTCCATTCATGAAGTTAGAGTGGGGCGATGGTAATAAGTCGACAAAACAGAGGGCTGTTCTTAAACATAATTCATCTCTAAAACATGTCTCTATATTGTGAAGAGAAAGGCTTGAAAACGAGACTCAGTGTTTCCCTAATACGGTTTCTGATGACCAATTACATGATTGATTACATTGATCAGAGTAAAAAGGCCAAGTTGTCACAGTCAAGAGCCTGAGATGTAAAAGGAGAACGTCGCAGGAAGTGTTCTTCCAATAAGGTAAATGAACGGGTTTGATGATGGACGCCAAGAGAGCAGGGCTGCTGTTACATCCTCAGCTTTAGTTACTCGTTTCTGGTGATCAGTAGTCACGGCACCAGGTCAGGACTGACCTAAATACGGCGACCGCCCCACCAGTCAGTTTGCATGAACAGAGACTGTCTGCGTTTCTAATCGGGGAACAACTGAGCTTAACGAGAGACAAATAAGAGCGAGAGAACATCTGTACAGGCACACTGAAGGAGTAAGACAAAATACCAAGATGTATGCCTGACTCTTTCCTCTGTAAAACTAAAGTCCTTCACAGACTTTGCAGCGGGAGTCCTCACATCACATTCCAAAGCCTCAAAGCAGCCTCAATCAATTCCACACACTCGCCCACTTAGCCAGCTACCCAAGCGCTGTCGCATTTCCCCTGCAACCCGACTAAACAGTGCTTCGAAAGGGCACGGCGGGCCAGCGTTGCCCTTGTCGTCCCCCGATGCCCCCACAGAGGAGGCACGGGGAGGCTGCTTGTCCAGCCGACCGACGGCTCAATTTCATTTTGAATGGCACGCAGCATCCAGGCTCTATGAAATGGAGCCTCATAATCAAATTGAAAAGCCTCAGTGCAGAACAGTTTAAATGAAGGCAACTCTCTGCCTTGCTCCTCTCTCTCTCTCCCTCCCTCCCCAGCCCGCTCAAATCTAATAGAAAATCCACATTATTCAGTGTTGTGTGGGGCTTCTGTGCTGCAGTGTTAGAGGCTTATACACCCTAAAAATGGAATTGTGCATTAGAAAATCAAGTGTGTTCAATGCTGCGTGTTTGTGAGTTTGTGTATGTGGGTGCCAGTCTTTTTAATTATTTGTGTGTTGCATGTGGGTGGCTGGGTGTATGTGTGCTCGTTGAACAAGCCAGGCACCGGATTAGGTCGAACATTGACGCAGACAGTGTGTAGCGACGAAACAAAGCGCGAGGAGGAATTGTTTGAGAAGATCCACGTGTATGTGAGCGTGTACAATTTTGCGAATGCCGGGCGGATGCCGACAAGAAAGGAGGAACGCGAAAGAGAACGAGGAAGAGGGCAGAGCGGCAAAATTAGGCAGAGATTGAGGAAACATTAAAGACGGAGAGGGTGAAAGAGATAAATGAAAGAGAGGAAAGACCGCTCCCGGTGGGTGTCTCTGCCAGCCCCTGGAGTGATTGAGAGCTGCAGGCTACACTCTCCAGTTTGTCCCTGCACACTAGACGCTGTCACATTTCTCTGACAGGCCAGCAGGCATCAGGGCTCCAACGTCCATCCCTGACCAGCATGTGGATCATTACTCAGCACTGGTAGAGATGGAGGAAAACCTGAGGCTGCAGGTCCATATTCATAAAAGAAAAGCCTCCATCACAGCTCTCTGTGTACTGCGGTGATGGAAATAAACAATGTATATTTAATGCAAACACGTTGGAGCCTCTAATGCTCAAAAATGAGTGTCATGAGGGTACATATCATGTATCAGGGATAACAGCATGAATTAAAATGTCATCTTTATCAGTGTCTTAGGTGAAATGCTATTTCCTTGCAGTCGTGGAAATGGTGAGCCTCTGCGTGCCGAGTCTTATCACCCGATACTTCATGTCCTTATATCTCTGGAGGGATGTCTGCTGTTAAATAATGCCTGCTTCTGCCCCTCTGCAGGATAAGTCGAAGCTTTTGTAAGTGTTTCATGAAGACACGGCAGTCCTAGAGATTGCAGAGGGAGCCGACGTTCAAAGAGTTTTCACAGAATACTCTTGCGCCGACTTCACATGTCTTGTACGAACAAGCAAGCGTGGCGACAACGGCCCGATGAGGCCTAAAATGAGCGGCTCACGTGGTGTGTGCGTGGGACAAGACCCGAACATGTCTGGTGAAGCACATGGAAAACACATTGCCAAGTGTGTTTTCCACCTCATACATTAATTCAAAAACATTCTGTCCCACATCTACTCATGTAGCATTTTGCATATTGTCCATGCTCAGTGTGTAACATCAGTAATGCTGCGACAGACCAAAGTGAGCACTTGACAATTTAGGGAGGCACTCCTCGCATTCAGCTGGCAGATCACATAAACCAGACGTCACATCCAGGGGTAGGCCTACTTTTGGTGCATTTAAGAACTTTGTAGCTCTAATAGAAACTGTGCAAACATCACACAATACAGCAACTTTATGATCATTTAACATGGACACTGACGTGAGATTTGATATTGTCAGTCGGTATTGATATGGTCAGGGAGATATATTAGGGCCGTCACATTTAACATGATATTCAAACTACATTTAGTTTCATAAACTTAGTTCAGGAACGGGACCACGCCCAGAACACGGATCATTTCCCCTGCACAAGTATTTAAGCTCAACGCACCTGTTCATTTCCTCTTCGACTCCGTTCTCTCATCCCTCCCCCCCAACCCCATTTTTTGTTTTCCTATTTTTTCTCTCTTGCAGTATTACAGGAACGACAAGGGACTCTGCACCGCCGGAGCTCCCCAGAGATGGCCCCACTCAACAGTCTCCATTCCCACCAGCCGCCGGACACCAACTGTCCTCCATCACTTCCCTTCATCCCTCTACCCCTACCCTACCTCCTTTCATCTCTCTGCCTCGATCCCTACCCTACATCCCTTCATCCCTCTACCCTACATCCCTTCATCTCTCTACCCCTACCCTACATCCCTTCATCCCTCTACCCCTACCCTACATCCCTTCATCCCTCTACCCTACATCCCTTCATCTCTCTACCCCTACCCTACATCCCTTCATCCCTCTACCCCTACCCTACATCCCTTCATCCCTCTACCCTACATCCCTTCATCTCTCTACCCCTACCCTACATCCCTCTACCCTTACCCTACATCCCTTCATCCCTCTACCCTACATCCCTTCATCTCTCTACCCCTACCCTACATCCCTCTACCTCTACCCTTACCCTACATCCCTTCATCCCTCTACCCTACATCACTTCATCCCTCTACCCTTACCCTACATCCCTTCACCCCTACCCTACATCCCTCTACCTCTACCCCCCTCTACCTCTACTCTTACCCTACATCCCTCTACCTCTACCCCCCTCTACCTCTACTCTTACCCTACATCCCTTCATCTCTCTACCCCTACCCTACATCCCTCTACCTCTACCCATACCCTATATCCCTTCATCCCTCTACCCCTACCCTACATCCCTTCATCACTCGACCCCTTCTGCTTCCTAAACCTAACTATCATTCCATTACGCGATAAAAACTCTCGAAACTTATCCTGTTAGTGGTGTGGTCCTTGTTAGTGAATGTTAGAATATGGAGGAAAATTATTTGATTCGTAATGATGTATTTGAATTAGAAATTATACCACCAAGCCCTGCTGAACGGATAACTATGACGTCAAGGTATCAGAGATAAAATGTGTGGAAGCACTTTGGATTTAACACTATAGATGGGACAGTTGTGCGAGGCAAGACTGTTCCCTGAGATTTTAAAATGCAACTGCCTTACAGTAATGTTAGCTTGTCACTCATGTGAGTTAACGTTGTTAAGCGTGCGTGCAATACCACACGTTCTAAAATCTCGAGGCTCTGTATCTATAAACAGAAAAGAACGAGGGTCCTCAGAAATGTGCACAAACTGAGGAGCCCCGCCGGCGACGAACAGACTCAATCCCTGTAGTCTGCCGTCAGGGTGATCAGGCTCAGAGGGACACGGCTAGCAGGCCCTTAGCCTTCAGAGAAATTACGGCTTAGATTCCCGGTCCCCGAGTCCCGTCACCCCTGGGTGGAAGTCCCTATCTAGACTTAATCCCTGCACCTCCCTGGTCCTTGTCTCTGACTTAAGGAATTCAGTGAGTTTCAATAATACAGGGAAAGTCTGTGGGAAGAGAGAGAGAGAAGCGGAGGGCCAGTTCTGCTCGATATGAGTTATCCACCAGGCCTGACAGTGAGTTTCGTGTGAAAGAACGTCCCGTACACATCACTTTGGCTCCGCATGGCTGAGACGGCTTTCACACCCCCGCTCACCCAACTTTCGCCTCTTACCGCCTCCGCTAAGAGAAACCTTTCCGGGTCGTTAATTTTACCCGATCAGAACAAAAGAGCCTCAAAGTTCCTTTTGGTTCACTTTTAACCAAAAACATTTGACCTCGATCGTTAATTCCTTCACTAAGTTGATATAGTGCTCGGATATCAGTCACTTAACAGCTCGTTATTTTATCATTTATTCTCCCTACTCTGAGATCTAACAGTTTATAATTCTCTTTACAAGCTCAGTCATTTATGACCTGCTTTTTCTGTGAGGGCTAATCCAGGTCTCTCTGACTATTGGTGTGGATGTGTTTGATATGCGTCAGTAGTGTAAACCGAAGTGTGGTCTGTTCGCTCACCTCAGGGGCTTAACGCTCCCTCCCCTTCAGATGTCCCCTGCTTTTTAGTTTGTTCCGTCCACAGGAAAAAAAGGAAGAAAAGAAAAATAGTTTCCTTTTCGATTTATTGTATCCCCGTCAGAGTATTCCGTTACAATCCAATAAAAAGAAAATGAATCCACAAAAAGTCAAAAAACGAAGAAAAATTCGAATTAATCCAATAAGCAAGTTATTTCCCAAAGTCCGGAGTAAAGTAAATCCACGGAGGTCAAGAGTTCTCCCCAAATGACGCCGCTACTGTCACTCCACCCGCAACTGTCTTACTGCCTCAAGTTCATGCTTTATATACTGTGCATACTTACATACTAAGGCAAAGGGACATGCACGTGTTTGAAACACGCGACACCCTCAGACTTTTAGGCAACACACATCATGATAACCTGCACTAACCCCCCTTCTCTTACTCTAAACGACCTCCGTGTGAAGTCATGGACCGTGGGAAACAACCTGCTCACTAGTAACAATCATAGTCATTTTGCTTAAAACATCATTGTAGGTTCTCATCAAGTTACATGGGTAACTGGTTTACAAAACATAAAACCATGACAAATGATATTAAAACAACCCATAGATATGACTAAAAATCTAGACTAGTGTAGTAATACAATTTTGCCAAGCATAGAGTAAATACCAGAGTAATCTTTGAAATAGATGTACTCCTTAAGCGAGGTTTGTCGGCTCTACAATGTTTCCAGGTAGAGCCGCATCCCTAAGCAATAATGATTATTATAAATCAACATAAAATAATTAAAGGTGATTAATAATTGTGTTTGTGTGCGCGTGTATGTGCATGTGGGTGCGCGCGCGTGCGTGTGTGTGTATGTGTGTCAGTATCACATGTACTTAGCATAATACAAGAGCCGTACACGTGGGCATGTGTCATGCAGAGGCCCCGCTGTCAACCAAGGGGCTTTTGTCCCTTGGTTGACAAGGGACAACCAAGGGACAACCAAGGGCGCTAGGAGCGCTTTAAAACTTAAATTCCTCACAGTTGACAACGGGGCTTTTCGGGGCTTTTGACAATGGGGCTTTTGCCCCGTTGTCAACTGTGAGGAATTTAAGTTTTAAAGCGCTCCTAGCGATGGATATTATGTATTACAATATGTTTACTTGTAGAAGGCTTAAACTAAAAGGTAGAGTTACTGAATTTGTTGTGTACTGTGAGAAACCAGAGAATTTATGACACCGCCATAAAGTCAGAGAGAGGGGGATGTGCTGAAGAATTTCTGAGCACAGCCTTCAAGAAGGGGGCTGAATTGGTCAAGGAAGTGGCTGACTGAAGTCCAAAGGGTTCAGCCAATCACTGAGCTGATCGATGGACTAAGGAATGTGTAATATGAGACATTTCAGAGACTTTGGAGGGACAAAGAAACTGTGAATCCCCGGAGATAATCAGACCTCATCTGGACCATGAGGCGGACACACGTAGTATTGTTACTTACATCTTGCAAAAGAGATTTTTAATCTCAATGGGACTACCTGGTTAAATAAAGGTAAAAAAAAAAAAGAAATTATTAGTTTTTTAATTCAAATTTATTGTTCGGTTCGTCATGCGTACCGAACCGTGAGCCTCGTACCCAACGGTTCAATACGAATACGCGTATTCTTACACCCCTAATATTTACATATAATCACATATTTCCCTGTATACACAACATGCAGTTAACAGTGATAGTAGCTTGATAACGGAGATATTTGTTATGCCTCCCTCACTCTCCCCCTCCCCTCCCCCTCATGCTCTCCTCTCAGAGATTAACAGAAAAGTAGGCAAAAACAAACCACAACCTCCATGGAGAAAAAGTACATTGGTACATGCCTGTGGGAATGTGTTATTGTTAGGACTAATAACTGGCTGTGTTCAACAGAGAGACAATGCTATTTTAATTAGGACCCAACAAGGTTACTGCACGTGAACCTGTGTGAGTGTGCGTCTCGTATACTAGGTCCTGGGGAGATTGGGGCTTGAATTGATGGGGGGTTACTTTCCCTGTGGGACACCCACTGCCTCATTAGAAACCATTTTAATTTCCAGCAAATGAATGGGGCCGAGCTGTTAGAAACTTGATTTGTAGATCAAGGCCATAATGGATGGAGTGATCCTGGCAGCCGAGATTAATTAATCATTCATTAATTCACACATCAGTATATATTTTCGAACTGTTGTTTTTGTCATGAGTACAAAAATATTACGTATTACAAAGAAGGGATTTTCTGAGCTTTCAACACCATGAATGAAAACATCAACCAATCACATCCTGCGGAAAGCACATATTCAAAACATACACGATAATGTACAACAAGAGAGAGGCTACGTAGTCCTACACAGGACAGACAACTTTATTACTCCTGTCAACCTTGACAAAAAGTCCAGAGCCACTCCTTCCGTCCGAATCATTGTGTATTTAGGTTTTCCTAATCGTTAAAGAAATCCAGTGATGCATAGTGTACATGGACTGCAAAAAGCTAATTCATGCTTTTAAATGGTGCCAATTTGGCAACATGTGAACAAATATTTGCAAAGACTAATTTAAGTCCACATTAGTAATCTTTACTAAAAAATCATTCGTTCACTTGAATTATTTCTTTTCTTCAGTGTAAGTTTAATGAAATAACTATTTTAAGTTCAACATACATAAGCATATATAAACAAATCACTAATATAACATTATTTATTGCTACTTAAGACCATTAGTTTATTTAAGTAATGTCTTTACTTTTAATGAAATTAATTATACTATTTGATTTTGACATTTAATGTATTGTTTCAAGAAATTGTCCAGAAGGAAAGAAATTAAACAATACATTTGAATGTTCCAATGTGTTTTATTTTTTCAAAACATTACATTGTAACAACAAATTCCAACTTGTCGAGAGAAGAAATGCAGCATTACACAGTAACTGTGCCATGTGAATGACTATTCACATGCAGACATTTCAACTTGACTGGATAAGGACAGGGGAACTGGGTTAAACATATCGAAACAACTGAACACCAATATGCAGTCCTGAGCATACGCTGTAAAACACAAGTGGTGGAACATTCCTACTCCTCATTCAACATAAACTTATAACATAATTCAAAAGAAGTATCTTAGTAGTTAAACATTTCCTGCGAGTCTTTGGTGACAAAGGGGGATTAAAACCATGTGAGGCTTGGTTTGGAGGGGCTAGCAGACCCCACAGTTAAGGTGTCTCTGCATATAAGACCTAAACAGACAGCAAACTCTGCAATGAATAGTATCAAAAACAGGATTTTAAAACATATATCATATAACTATTATGTGAAGATATAGTCGAGTAATATCTACCTGAGCAGAGAATGAAGTTGAAGTTACAAAGATAATTTGTAAATTTGAACACTACCTAAGACCTCTGGGTGACTTCAAATTGTTTTCATTAAATATTAGTTACCGGTACTTACGCAGGAGCAAAGTCTTCGACTCCATTTGGCTGAAGGACTTTTTCCCATGTATCCCTTTCCAGTTCATTCTCTTCCCAACATCACAGTTGAACATGCGGGCAAGGATGTTCCATGTAACATGTTTTGTGTCATGTCCTCCGATGGTTGCCAGGGAGGAAATCTAAAATGAATCAAAAAAGTACTGTTAACACTTTACAGAATGTTTTTTTCTACAATTTCACTCTTAAGATCATGCTTTTAAACATATCTTAAAAAGGAAAGAGAACTTACCAAACAAAGGCTGGCCTCGAGGTAGATCAGTTGCTCTCTCAGGTTTGTCTGAGTTCAGGAGGAAATGTGAACCTCCCACCCTATTGTATGCCCCCTGTTGCCTGGGTCCTAATGGTAGGCTGCCTGTTACCTGCCTGCAGTATTTGAACGGGGGAAAAGGCGCGTTTGATGTGCGGATACCCCGGTGTCCGCTGTTTAACGGTGCACGATCCGGGGGCGACCTGAGTCGACTTATGGACTCACAATATGTACACTTCCATTGCATCTTCACAAGAACCTGTGAAAACAAGACGAAAACTATTGGCTCAACTTTCAGTTCAACAACCCAGTTCCAGTAACATTAACTCCACTGCAAAACGTTACCCAGCCTCTGCTAATAACCAACTAATGACCTCGTGCCTTGAGAAGCTAGCTAAGTTACTGCTATAAATGCAATAAATAACTCCTGTGCAACCGAACCAAGCACCATTTTGAAAAGCTAACGTGACGTTATCGTCAGCTAACGTTAGCTTAAAACACAGCACACATGTTAAAGTTATAAATGACCCACAGAAAATCGTTAGCATGCTAACACTCAGCTAACGTTAGCGTTTAGCTTACTTGTTGAAATAAATGCTGCCAGAATGATATCTAACGTTACAGTCAATATGGTGAGAGTTACACACTCACCATTCCACTTGGTTCAAAGTTGTTGCAGAAGTCCCGCAGCTCCGTCAAAGCCAGGATAGGTGTCGCGCGCTCGGACGCAGGACGAGCAGACTCCTCTGGGCTCGTCACTGCGCTGCACACGGCACTAATGCTGAATCGAGTGAAATTCAAACGGGCCCCCCTTACAGAAACGTAACCTACCAAGTTATCTCTGCTAAACATGATCATTGCACTCAATATTTCAGTTGATTAGTGCAAACTACTAAATAGATTTAGTAATGACACAGTTGTTTTACAAAACACGCAAGTATAAGTAATGACTACTGAAAAGTTTAATTTGAAATAAATTCGGGTTTACAGTGTAGAAAATAGAAAGCATCCACAGCCCTTACTGCAGCAGAATATTCCAGAAACATGTAAATGTCACTTCAGCAAAGATGGTTTACCAGAAAAAGACACAACTAGCCAGCCACTTAAAGCCCAGTAAGTTTGTTTGCACTCACAAGTGGTAAAAATGCTCATAAATGACACAACAGTCGAAGAGTCCAAGCAGCGTATTTCCGTGAGAGAACATCTTAGCTCACTAAGGTGTGTGAGCGTGAGAAGAAATAAGAAAAAAGAAAGGTTGGGACCATTCAATTAAAATGGATTTAAATGTCTTTTGTAATGGACCAGATGTTCCTAATGGAGATCATTACGTGACATTTTTATTCCGATTAGGCTGCTATCCTAATTATTATTGGCTTAATCATAAAACGTTTGTAGTTTTGGTTCCACCATTGTGAAAAGTTGCTGTTGCACTAATCAGCTCTCTAAAGCTAATCAACAGTATTGTCAAAACCGTGGTGACGAAGGTTCTCCTCGCTCAGGGGTCATCTATAAAATAATTACACTACTCAGCTGGCAGCTGGCAGCTCCCTGCTTTTTTATTCTGCAGCTGACGTTACTGCAATTTCACAAGTATGTCGAGAGAACTACGGTGGCCCTCAGGTCTCTTGAAAAAGTGAATGGCCCTCGCAAGAGCCAGTGATAGGTTAGTCCGTTAGGACACTGTAGAAACATGGTGGTGCAACGTGTTGGACTCGGTGAAGAGGACCCGCTCCCTGTGTAGCTATAGGGCTCATTGTGAGCTATAAAGCACAACGATTCTTTGTTTCAGGCACAAATAAAAACAGAGTTATGGCTGGGCATTTTCTAGTGCATGTTCGTTCATGGTCGCTGCTCTGCAGTGCTCTCATATCTCATGGCCTATGTGATTTTAAATAAGTCAACACTGACATTTGGTTTCCCTTAGAACTTGAACACCAGTCTCCTGGTGCCATTACTTTATTTTGCCACCACCGAGTAATTTGATCGAGGTGATTTCACTCATTTCTGTGAGATCAGGCTGGTCAAACCTGTGTAACGGAAGCAACGGAAAGTTTGTTGAGCAAACTTTGAGAGTTTAACAGTGAGACGCAGCCGCAGGATCTCCTGCAGCGTAGTAGTCGCCAGGCAACAGAAAGGATGAGATTTTCTCGTTTCTGCCACTTTGCATTTAATCCAATGAACAAACTATCAAAACATACACGGAGCGGAGTTCTGTGAATCTGCACTCGATTAATCTTCCTCAACGACCAGGTGTGTGTCTCAGTAAACGAAAATGAAAGGACTGAATTTGAATTGTGAGAGCTCAATGTGGACGTAAGAGACTTCAAACACAGCTTCAGAGCAATTTCATTTTGTAATATAACATTCACAAAGTTTATTTGGAATTCAGTGCCAAACTAATATATTCAATTTCAAATTCTGCTATTCAGATGTAGTCTTTGAATGCAATTATTCAAGTTAAAAAAAACAAAGTCAAATTATGTGTTCAAATACATTTTAGTGACACATACTTCATAGTCGTGTATCGATGAGATATTACTAAAAACTGTGTGCGAGTATGATCAGAACCTATTAGAGAGAGAATCGTTTCAGAGAGAAATGGTGATGTCTATGAAAAAGAAACGGTAGTATATGAGTGTATATGAGTGTAACTATACGTGTTCGAGGATAAAACACACACACACACACACACACACACACACACACACACACACACACACACACACACACACACCAAACCACAAAAGCTTGAAATACAGCTTAGTCTATGTGGACCCAGAGGACTAAACCATCTTCATTAGGACCCTGTTCCCCTGGCAGCTATTTGACATCCCAACAGGAAACAGAGGCCATAAATTCCTCACAGAGATTATCACTCTACAATCCCACAATTTTGACCTCTCATCAAACCTCATTCACTCTCATGAGATCCAACAAAAGTATCAACGTATACATGCTACTGCCCGACAGCTTCTATTTTCATTGCGAGGCGATTGTAAGTCATTTGAAAATGAGCCCTCTGTAAATTCAGGCAGTTTCTTTCTTTCCCAGAGGCAAAAACATCAATAGAGGAGAGAGAGGCCAGGAGAACCTATAGCACAGGACAGATCGATAGCGCAACAAACTCAGTAGAGATTGACTGGAGAATTGCCCGGAAACATCCTGCTTGAGCTTTATGACGTGAGGAGGACACGAGCGGGAGAGGACGAGAGAGCGATGGGGAATCAGAGGATTTCTCTTTTCTTTAGTATTTCAGGTTCAAAGTGAATCGTCAACAATATCTCAGAGAATGTGTCAATTTTAAATACACCAATAACATAATGTGCAGTTTTATGCGAGAATATACACCAACATAAAAAAGTTGAATCTCAAACTGTGTTAATCTAAAAACCATTGTATTCTAGTAATTTTCCATTTTTCCATTTCTAAAGGTGAGAAAACAGGAAATAAAACGGATGTCTCATGTTTGACATTCCAGTGGTAAAATGACTGAAACAGTGACAAGAAGAAATGAGAAGATATCAGGTTTCGTGGCTCCTCCACACGAACAGAAAGCGCTGACCACACGTCACCCGGCTCCAGCATGCTCCGACTGGTGCAGCCGTCTTCTAATTGAATATCCTTATCTGGCTGTGAACACTGGTGAACTGAGACAAAGGCCAGTTGGAAAAGCGGCACATTTGTATTCACCCACAGATGCAAATGTAACGTACACACACACACACACACATGTATTTACTGTATTTTCGTGCACCACGTGTAATGTTCTTTTCATGTAGGTGAACCATAACCAGACACCACACTGTGCTGTACTTCAGTCAAGAGCAGCTGTCTTTAATGCTACTCAATTACGTCTCACATGATAAAAGTTCTAGAAAATGTGCTAACTGCCTTCAGCTGCATTTTCTTTATTTTTGGTTATGAAATTGAGTGCAGCAGTTTCTAATGCCCTGTGGGCCCTTTAGTGTAGATTGATTCTATTTTTAAAAAGCCTTCCCCCCCCCCCCCCACCCCCCAGTCTGACAGAAGAAGAAGAAGAGCTGGCTAGGGAGCAGTAACGAAAATAGACTCTCAAAGAAAGAGAAGTGAAGAGATGGAAGGCTGCTTTGTTCGTGAAAGGGTTAAAGAGGAAACTGCAGTGACAAAAGACGAAGAGCGCACACCGCTGGCCCATTAAGGGTTTAACAGTCGGAGGGAGGCAGGAGCGGCTGTGTAGGAACTACAGCTTGCTGGGTGCCGAACACCATAGAAACCGTTAAACATAAAGAAAAAAACAGGAGGGAGGGTGAGGGAGGAAGTGAGGTGCTACATTTCATGTTAGCACCGTGTGAACACTCCTAAACCAAGATAAATCCAAACAGCATTTATATATCGTCATAAAAATCAATGCTTCTCTTTTTTTATGGGCCGCAAACACATGTTCCCACCCATTAACGCATACTGTATGGTACGTTCCCCCTCTTTGGAAACACGACTGCAGATGCATAATTAAGCATGGAGCTCCGATGTTGTGACTCAAACTGAGAAGAAGGACGGCGATTCGGTGGAGGATTCCTGAGGACGAGGCTCTTCCACATGACTAGAAGCTGCAATAGAGGTAATGTGACCTTTACCATCTGCAGACAAGACTGGCATCCACATGATCAATGTTCCCTCTAAGCTGCGCGCTTGAGCAATCGCGCACTGCTCGCACAGTCTCAGCGCACAAGAAAATCTATGCAGCGCATAAAATAAAATTCAACATAAACGTATTAATTAATATCTAATATTAGTCCTAATCTTATCTAATCAATTAAACCAATAATAATAATAATAATTTTGTTTTCTGTACTATTTTGCAACGTAACTCAGTGAGTGACAGGTGTCCAGCCAATGATACGATTCGGTTCACTTACGCTACGCAGCCAATCATAGCATTGACACTATTGCCCTGCCCATTCGCGCCGTGCAGGTTAGCTAGCTAACAACAGTGCGGCGGAGTTACGAGACGCAAATGCTAACCCCTTATCATGGCGAAACGAACGGGCAGCGACACATCCACTCACCAAGCCATTGGAAAAAAGAAATGTGGTTCTTTTAAGATGGAATGGCTGTCGGAGTATGTTCAAATAGAAGAACAAGCGGTGAAACTGGGTGAGATGTTTTCTTTTTCGAGTGAGAAGGGTCTACTCTGCAAAACATGCAGCGAAGCTAAAGTAGCAAATGAGTTTTCCGAGGGAAAAATGTGGACTGAATGGAAGTTGGACTACCTCAAGCGTCACATTCAGCAGAAAAAACAAAAAATTAAATCAAAACAGCATCCAGAAATCGTCTTGAAGTGGCACATTTGGACCAGCTGATGCGCATAAAGTCAAAGCAAGAAGCAGACGAAGCCATCAACCTGGACAAAGTGTACAACCATTGGAGAAGTGAGAAGGACAGACGTGAAAAATAAGGTAACATTTAAGTCAGATTTGTGCATATTCTAGTGACATTTATTAAGATTTTTTACTTATGGATATTAATCATTAAATTATGTTACTACTAGATCATTTATGGGTAGTAGAAATGATAATAAAAAACTGAGTAATTACATATTTTACAGACAGAGTTACAGGAATTTACACTGTATCACAAGCTACAGCACACGTCATTGTGCAAAATGTGAATGTTTTAATGTGAACAAAATGTTATGTCTGAAAGGTGTATATGTATCATTTCTTCCAGAACAGGACCCTCACACAGGCCAAAGCAAGACTCTTCCCATGGCCAAGCAGGACTCTCACATAAAACATACTACACATCTCATGAACAACAAGATTTTTGTCTTTTTCCTTTAAAGTTTGTCAAATCACTTATATTAAAAGTAAACTAGTGAAAATTGCTGCTGTAATTTGATTATTTTAATAAGCCATGTAACTTGCTATGATCCAAGGTTTTGAACAGGTGTGATACTGGTGTGTGGCCACAGCGTGCACATCTGATGTTGCTCACAGTGGTCCTCAGTGTGCTCAGGGAGCTTGTGTGTATGCCCAGACACATGAAAAATTAGAGGGAACATTGCACATGATAATGATATACTGAAGCTCACCTCCCACTCATTCACTCACTCACTCGCTCTCTTTCCCTTACACACAAACACAGGTACCAACGAGCATGTGCACAAACACAGATCACAGGCAGCAGAACACATATGTGTCACAAATGTGCCCAGTGGAACAGATGTTTTACTGCAGTGACAAAGCCGGAGGAGAGCAGCTTCATTCAACTCGTCTCCTGACTCTATTTGCCAAGCCTCCGTGTTGGAGAAGAGCCACTATGGAAAGCACGCGCATATGCAGACAGTCATTTAAATATACTGTATATACCACACATATAGTAAACATACATACACAGAGGCCTCCTGATTAGAGCTTGGGCTAAATATGAATTCCCATTGCAATGTGTTTTGTTTGTATAAAGGTAACAGATTGTAGGCTACTAGCGTTTTTCTATAAACAGCTGAAGGCATAGTGTAGCTCTGACTAGATGCGGATCAGCTTAGGCTTTTCGTTCCTCACTGAATATTTATCAGTGGCCAGAGGAGGCTGTGATTGAGTTTTACAGGGGAACGGTTGTGTATCATGTGCTGCAAATTAAGTAGTACAGCAGCTCAGGGGATCAGTAGTCAAACGCTGACCTGAAGGCACAGAGACCTGATGAGGAGGAGGGGATAATGCACACAGGCACAGCAGGAAACTCATCACAAATAAACACGCATGTATTGATATGCACGACAAGCGCACATACGGACCAAACACCGAATCTGTATGGAGTTTCACAAATGGCAGGAGAAGCTTTTCAAACTTGCATTTTCAAGGGCAGGCTGCAAGCGAAGCGTTCGTCGATTGTGTGAGCAGAGTATGATGAAATCACACATCTCTCACATCTCGTTACTGCACTCTGCACTCCCACCAAACACAGCGTTTAACATTTGAAAACAGCCAGCAGGCAATATTGAAATGACTCAATGAGCTTGCACGTCTGCAATAACATAAAATATATGGAAAGTCGCGTGCGCGCACACACACACACACACCTGCACCTTCACACACACATGCAGCCATCGTTGTACGACCGGGTCTCTACAGCATCGTAATGACAAATATCTGCTTGCAGCTGCATTACTCACACTCTCATTCTCTTTTGTGATCATGCCCTCACGCAGGAACAGCCTCAGATCAATAACCTAATTAGCCATAAAGCATATGCATTGAGGTGATACATTATATGCCTGCCATCCGTTGGCATGCATCTCACAGGAATTACCATATAAATGAACTGCGGTCATTTATAAAGCAAAGAGCCGTGGTGGGGACTTGGCAAAAAAAACGAGTAATTGTGAGTTACAGCACACATTAGAAAAAGGGAAACATCATGAGAGGTCGAACAGTCAGGTTACACATTGCTTTGACTGCTGGCAGAGCGTAAACATCTGCCATGCTGTGACTCTACCCACGGAGTAAGTACGCAGCGAGGCTCACAGCGACTGAGGGAAACCCCCAACACGCTTTCTTTCCACTCTTTGTATTCAACTGGACTGCGAGTAATTCAATACACCTCTCCTTGTGCAGGCTCACTCAAATGAAACGCAAAGCGAATGAACTATATCAAGTGGAGCACTATTTGAACACCACTTACAGTAACATCAGTGTTGGTGTTGGCTATACCCTTCACTGTGTGTGTGTGTGTGTGTGTGTGTGTGTGTGTGTGTGTGTGTGTGTGTGTGTGTGTGTGTGTGTGTGTGTGTGTGTGTGCGTGACATGTGTGCAAGCCCATGCTGTACGTGTGTATTACACGAGTTTAAGGCATGTGTGAAACGGATCCTAAATTCTAAAGATTGATCTTGTTCCACACACGATTCCTTGACCAAACTCAACACCCCTGAGAGAGACCGCTACAACAATACAAGGCTGATCTCTCCATAGCAACACACATGGTAACGCAAATCTATTTCAGAGCAGGAGCGCAGCGTAGCACTTAAACACAGCGGACAAAAAAAAAGAAAAATAGGGAAAACAGCAATCAATTATTAAAAGAGCTTCATGTTCATACTTACTGCCTGTGTGTTGCCAGCTGCAGCCGAAACTGAGAGGCTCCCACAGCCAACAAATACCTCTCTTCATACAAGCGTCAGCGTTATCAGGGGTCGACAGCAGTGCCGCTGAATACAGAGGATGTGAACTAGGATCTGCCCCTTGTCTGACATTTAAATGGTTTAGTGAGGTGTGTTTGCTTTCAAGGTGTTGGCTGCCCTGTTGGACTTGACAGGGCAGTGGAAACATGGAAGCCTAATGAGAGTAAAACAAAGGCAGGGCCTGTAACAACAGGAAGATGACCGATAGAGAAAGTTTAAATCAACATAATGTTTCTCCTGGTCTAGGCCCGCTGGTAAATCATAGCGCTGTGAGCAGATCTGTCGACATCAATTGTTCTCAAACCCAAGCACTCAACGTTACCTCAGTGTTATTGCAAAGCCAACACAAACACACGACTGATGAGATTAACTACTTTTCTAAAGAGCGCCGGCAGCCCAATTACCTCAGCATTTTCCTTAATTTAGACAGGAGGAAGAAAAACACGAGAGCTCTGGATTTTACTTGGAATAAACCAACTTGGATATTGGAAAAACTGAAGAAAACTTGAGAAAAATGAAATACTAAAATATAAGCTTTATCTGGATGAAAGCAGCAAAACGTGTGTGTGTGTGTGTGTGTGTGTGTGTGTGTGTGTGTGTGTGTGTGTGTGTGTGTGTGTGTGTGTGTGTGTGTGTGTGTGTGTGTGTGTGTGAAAATGATCAGTCGATTAATGAAAATGTAAAGTCACCGATTCAGAACAAAGAAAAATGTCAAATGTCCTGCGGATCCAGACAATGAAATGTGAGGATTTGCTTCTTACTTTGCTGCCAACATTTAATAGATAGTTGGTGACGAGGACTTTACACTATTTCCTTTTTATTTAACAATCAATGAATAAAATCAATAAACTTGCCAAAATCATTGATTAATGAAAGAGTTTGACATTTAAATTTTCTCATCCAAGGAAGCAAGGAAGCAAAAAAGCGGACTCCCAAAAATGTCAAACTATTCCTTGATTCCTACAAATAATCAACTGATTAAGCAATAAAGAAAGAGAGTTGTTCACTGCAGCGCTGCCATACTTTGGTCCATCTTGTCACAGAGAAAGCACAAACAATACAAACTAAGGGAAGTGCACTTTCATTCTACTGGTGGATTTCTTGCCTTCTCATATTTAACTTTGCACGCATTTTATTGATCTTCAGAAAAACTAGGGCTGTCCTAGCCAAAGAAATGATTAGTCGAGAAACACTCATGCGATTCTGTCGACTAATCGATCTGTAAAACCGAGTTCCTCCCCAAAGAATCACCACTGTAAATATTGTGTTTACCAGAGATGTGCTCATGAGTTTCTTGTAAAAAGTCATTCAGCATTAAAAATGCATAAAAAGCTACTTATCGACTTATGAAATCTTGATCGACTACGACCAAAACCAGCAATTAGTCAACTAATCGACTACGAGGAGGGAGCCATAAAAAACTAAAAAACCTGATCATTTGTGGCCCTGGATGGCACCAAATCTGACAAACAGTAAAGTTATCAATCACAGGATTCTGCTAAACAGGACGTCCTCGTATCCTCAAAATGCAGCTTTGTTAAAGGCGAGAGCAAATCCAGCGGTGTTTATGTGCTACAGTGTCCATGCAGGAGATCTCACCATAGCAGTAAGTGGCAGGCATTAAAGTACTTACACAGCCTATCACAATAGAAGCAGCAATGCACCTTTCAAAGCACAATGTCATTGAGGCAGGACACAATATCGTACTACCTGCCATCAGTGCAGTGGGCTGGGTATCGAGTTTCAGGGACACTGTAATCGTATACACTTTATTAGGCTTGTTCTGTCACAAGCGTTTTGTTTAAGGGACTTGAAATGGGAGCGGGGGTATGGGCTGTCTCATTGAGGGCGAGTCAATAAGATGTAACCACGATCCCGCAAATATCCGTGGATGGATCAACGTGTCAGCCGTATCAAAATACTTGACACTGTCGGATCGGAGCGAGTGGAAAAGGTTTTATGCACAGTCTGTCCCGGGAGTACTTCTAAGATTTGTTTTCCTTTCAGATTGTACAGTAAATTAATGTCCGGTTTACTGTGGAAATGACTTGCCGGAAAGCTGCAGTAGCAGATAATTATGATGCTAAAGTTCCATTGCCATTTTAATTATCTTTATAAGAGATATTCATATCAGAGGTCACTATTGCATATTGTGTTAATGTTTGGTTTTATACTGACCATTTTCCAGCTTTTGGTGTTTTTTTGGGCCCGTAGCCATCAGAGACGGGCACGATCACTTTGGAAAAGAGAAACAAATCTCTCAGTACAATGACGAGAATGGATTTAAAAGACATAACGATCCTGCAGCTTGTTAAAATCCCAACTGCCTTAAACAGTAATGAGTATTCACTGGGACTATTTTACGACTGACCAAAGACTCTGTGTACTGACATTTTACTCTGTGATTTGTGCAATATGGGCTTTTATAATGGTGTCACAACATCCTTATATTCTTCACAGATATCATTTTAGGGGAAGATGTATGGATATTATGCGTTTTTATTTTATTGGTGATGCACAATATACGACACCATTAACTTGATGCGTCTATGATGCACTGCACACAGCAGATCAGAAGAAAATGAAGCCCTGTTCGATGCTATACTTCTTAAAAGATGCTCTAACACAAAGTGGTCTGATCAATATTATGAAACGAGAGGAAAACATTTCCACTCTTCTTCATTCACCTCATGTCTTGGATTTAGCTTCCCTTTCAGCAAAACAAACTGTGATTTTAACTTGAAACAGGATGGTGACAAATTCAAGAAAAAAACAGAAGAAATTTGGTCATTTGGGTGTTCTGCTGATGCTCCAAAATTCAGCCAAGTTCAGAACAGTCATGTCAAGGTGGTTCGATGTGCCACCTTTTACTACCGGCTCCAGCTCAGCCCCTGAAAACAGCTGCCGCATTTTAAAAAAGGAGTCCGGTGTTCGTATTTAGATGCTGCACCCTCATCAGTGCCTCCCGTTATTTCCCCTTTTCTATCCTGCGATGTAAAGACTTCACATCTAGCACCTGGAGGAAATGCTCGAGGAGGAAAAAACCAAACAACTGTGCTACTCATTTGAAAATCAGGATGATTACTTTCACAACCAAGTGTCAAATTCCTTGTATGTGCAACATACCTTAGCAATAAACGGTTCCGATTCAAATGTTCATACGTTCATTGGTATAGAATTAGCCATGTTTGGCCAACCAGATGTCTCAGGGCAGATGAGTGGTGGCACTTTAAAACCAATTCCTCTCCTGCTATAGCTAGAATCAACAGCAATGCACTTTAACATGTTTGATTTAGCTTTTTGTGGTACATCTGCAGGATCCGAAACGATTAATTCTTCAACTCTGAGCGGAGAGAACATTAAACTCGCTCATTTATCAACATGTACAGGATAATGATTTGTCATGCTTATGAGTTTTCCGTAATGATCCGTCAGTGGTTAGCAGCAATTAATCAGCCAGTTAATAATTAATAATGTGTAAATCATTTGAAGCAAACTGCTTTAAACTTCTTCTTATTTGTGTCTTCTTTCGCTCTTTTTTCTTTTTAAACACATGCATGCTGACACACACCTTCCCACTTGTTACCACACTTTCACTTAACCTATGGTCTAAATATCTGTAGGGCCATGTTAGCTTATTTTACCTGATATTACCCCCCCCCCCCCCCTCCATATTGTCATCCTTGCTATCACTTAGAATGTTTTATCTTATTATCTTGTCATCTTGATTTGCTTGCTGTCAGTTGTTTGGCCAGATGTAATAACTCCTAAGAGGTTGACGTCTTTACTATTTTTACGATACATATTCTACACATTTTACAACATTTGACTGTTGAAAGCAGCTCTCCAAGCATACATTCAGCACATACTACTGTATAAAATAAAGTGAGTGTGAGCACCCTGCCAGGAGCTGCTCACACCGGCAGGTACAGGCCTAACCGTTATGTCAGAGCAGTGTCTGGAAGCCAAGATACTGAAACCCGCCCGCTCAGAAACCCCTCGGTTCAGTGGAAACAACACACGCTTTGTTTAATTCAGCTGCCGGGGAGCGTCATTAGAACAATTCCAGTGGGCTCCCCAAAACAACACTGCAACATGGAACAGGTGTGTGTGCGCGCGATCGCGTTTGTGCGTGCATGCGCCTTGTGTGACCAAATTAAACAAACGCCAGGTTAGATAAGATATATCACGCATTGGGTTACATGTGCGGTAGTTACATAGGCGCTTTTGGAGAAGCTGCCCAAAACTGAATGACGATTAAAATACCCCCCCTCCCTTACATACATACACACACACACACACACACACACACATACCACGCGCGTGCACACCGTACACATATAGAATGTGAGAATAAAAATAATTTGACAGGCGTGGTCATAGAGTGAAAAACGTTAAGGCCAGTTTGGTTGTTTTTTTTGTCATTAGAGCCTAATTAGCTCCGATATCGCAAGAGAAAATGTGAATAAATCTACCTCATGGAGGTCGATGCTTATCCTCTCCTCTCCTTTATGCGGGCTCTCTGGCCACAGGTGATAGCTCGAGCCGTAGTTGGGGCTGTCTTTGCTGCTGTTGCTGCCAGTCGCAGACGAGTTCCCCGCGTATGCCTGTTGTGTTACCGGGGGTGTTACGCGGGAGTCGCGGCTGTGTGGCTGCGCCTGGTCGCCTTGCGCGGTGATCCTCCCAGACTTATTGCGGTCTTGTTCACAGTGCTGCGGACGCTGGGGACAGAGCCCCAGTGCGTCTTGCCGCTGCTGCTGCTGCTCTTGCTGTTGCAGCAGTGGAGCCTGGTGAGTCCTACATAGCTCTCCTGAGCCGCTGGCGCAGTAGTTGATAGGCAAGCTGCTCCCCACCAGTAGCTGTTGCTGCGCTCGTAATTGTGGGATCTGTTGCTGCTGCTGCTGCTGCTGCTGCAGGTCCTGAGTCTGAGACTCGAATGCTCTCCTGTTAGCCTCGGTTGACTCACATACATTTAAAGAGCCCCCTTTCTGCGAGTTTGCGCGGGTTCCTTCAGGGGAGGGGTCCCTCTGTTGGAGTTTTAAATGACTGTGCTGTTGATGCTGTTGCTGCTGTTGCTGCAACAGCTGCCTGTGGTCTCGGTGCCCTCCTGCTCCTCCTCCTCCCCTGCAGCGTTCCACGATGCTTGCCTGTTGGTAATTATTGGCACTCCTTTGGAGACGATCCTCCCTTTTAGATTCGCGGGAAAACAGCAGAGAGGAGGAGGACGACGTCGGTGGCGGCGGTATAGGCGGAGGAAAAGGTGGGGAGGGCTGCGGTGGGAGAGGATCGGCAGGATGGTGATGGTTTTGAGAAAGGCTCGCCTCCTGCTCGGAAAAACTGCAGTGGCAGCTCGGAAAAACAGGCTGATTCTCCGACTGCGGAGGTTGCTGCTGCTGAGAGCCGGCCGGGGCCCAGGGATCCTGCTGCAGGTGCACCGGCTGCCCGGTGCTGGGTTCACCGGCTCGGTGGGAAGGTCGCTGGGCGGTGTCGTGGCTCGCCAGAGGTAGAGGGTCGCCGCTGTGAACAGGTCGCCGAGAGGGCTGGCTCAGACACGGGAGCTCCTGGAGGCTCTGGCGTTGAGCGGCGGTGGTCGAAGTGCGGTCTCGGTGGTGAGAAGAGGGCGGGGGCGGCAGGCTGAAAACAGGAGCGTCTGGGTCTCGGCTCTGCTTGCTGCTTGCTTGCTTTTCGTCGGGGATGTGGTGCTGATGGACAGCTCCCGCGTACCGATGCCGCATCCCCTTCGTCGCCTCGTCTCGCTGTGGTTGCTCCTTTGCCGTGCAGAGCTCCGACACCCGCTCATTGCGATCAGTCCCAGCAGAATAGAACCGACTTGTATCATTGGTAGGTTTGACCAAGACCTGCCTTAAAACGTCACTGTAAAGCCAAAACACCGCCTTCGACGGAATATCTGTCCATCGCCTGCTATGCGTACAGGTTGCAGCGGATCGATCGCTCCTTTCGGCTGTTAAGATATTACAAGTATGGGATTATTGAGACGTAGACATGTGCTTAAATCCTGCTCACATGGTCGATCGCCTTAATCCACTGTGGATCCAATAGATCGACTTTGTCAATGTTGCCATAACCACCCATCATAAGAAATCACCTTTACTGCTACGTCACCCAAACAGATCTACAGGCCTTTCAAACATCATGCTTTGTCAAGATATATCCTGAACGTCACTTTATTGCATGATTAACTCGAAGTGATTGTCCTTCTATCCGACTTCGATGCCCAAAAAGTGTCACTATTTTAAAAAAATCACGAGAGGGACAATAAACACACACTTGATGTCTATATTTCCAAAACACATTTCCACTTGTTGGCCCACAGGAACGCATCAAACAAACAGGGCTGTAACGATTACCTCATGCTATATAGCCCGAGCCTTGCAGTCTGGTATTTAATAATTTAGCAGAATATGCCTGCATGGGTTTGTATTACCACGCAGAAATATTAAGAATGGGTGCTGCATGCAGAGCCTGCAGTCGGCTCGCAGCCTGGTGCGTGCATGTGAGCCGCTGCTCGCTGCTGTTGCATGCTCCCGGTATAACATGGTAAAGGCTTCACTGTCACAGCGGAAAGGAAACCGGCTATAGATAGAGACAGAGAGAAAGGCTGGGCACAGACGGCACTGTCCGTGGGGCTGAAGGAGTTCGGACGCACACCACTAAAATAGATTTCGTCGTGGTGTCAAGTAGGATGGACAAGTCCATCACATGTCGGTCAGACATTTCTTGCAGCTGTGAGGATTAGCAATTTGATAATATAGAACTTGGATTAAAGGATAAATTATGTGTTTCTTCAGGTCTGTCGAATGAAACAATACTAAAATGCCCGTATATACATTGAAGAAGTTATTGGTGGTTGCGAACATTCCTCCTATCAATACTGGCCATGTGAACTCTGCATCAATACTCCTTCTGTTTGACACTGGTACCTTGCTGAGGATAGAGTTAGGATAGTTACTAAAAAAGACTAAAAGCCCTTGATTTAGTAAACTCATAGACTGCTGAAGCTGCTCAAATTCTGTGGCTTCAGCTGAACTTTTAATCAGACCTCTCAGGTCATCACGTGGTGCTTTTCTCAGTAAGTGAACATTATGCCCATAGCACACTTTAAAAATGCTTTCAGATACTTTGGTCTTTCTCTGTGGAACAAACTGGTCGATGCACACCTTTTCTCAGGTGCGTGATTGGTCACTGCATGTTTGTGTCTGTGGAATGGACGGTGGGTTTTGTCCCCCCATCTCTTACAGTGTAGTTGTGTCTTCACAGCCAGTATGGAGAACAGAAATTATTACAACCTATAACGCTTACAATGTACACATAGTCATTTGAGTGTTGTATTAAGATAGACTTTGACATCGTGCTTCTTTCATGCTCCATACAAATACGTCAGTATTTGAAAATATGAGCATCGACAAAAGAAATAGACATTTTTAGTGCAGGAGAGAGAAGTTGATGGTGAGCCAATGAGACAGGAGGGGATAGGGCCGGCAAGGGAGCCAACTTTTATATCATACATTACCCATTCTTAATAAGTAATAATCCTTTCCTTAAAGCTGGTTCAGCCGTTTGGAGTTTTGACGGATCTAAAGACTGCAGCAGTGGCACACTTTGCCTAACCACTGGAAGAAAGCTGAGGTACACACTGTTTTATAGCCACGTGAAGTACTGCAGGAATTTGGAGTGGATCTCTGGCCAGGGCCGCATTAGAAACCTGATCATTTTCATTAAGTAATTGATCACTGTGACCTGTGCGAGTTCCTTGGCAAGATGGAGTTTCATTTGCTAGTTTGGGAAGCAATGTTACTGCTTCCACATTAATAATTAAATCAAACTTTACAACTCCTGAACACACACAAACACTCACTCACCAACCGGCTATGAACGCCAAAGCCAACATTTTCTCTCCGTCTTGTTTTTCTCCAGTTTTCTCCCTCTCTCTCTCTTACACACACACACACACACACACACACACACAACCATATCGACGTCACAATATTTCACTCAAACGGCCTCTTACTAGCAAAAGCTGCCATCAGAATTTAGTGCCCCTTGGATTTGTCCCAGCTGTCAAACGTGGCCAGTCCAGCCATGTTAAAGCATATTGTGCGTCTCTGTCCTGATGGCTCCTGGACGGAGAAGCAGCGGAATGATATAGTGACACTAAAACGGTAGCGGAGGAAACATGGAGGAGGCCAACGGCTGCAGCACGTAACATAGGAAGTAGATAAGAAGCCTGTAATTACAGAGAAAAAGAAAACCAACCAGGGCGACGCAGAGAGATGTAAGTATGCGTGCGTGCCTGAGAGAAGCGAGAGAGAGAGAGAGAGAGAAACCGATAGTGTGCACAGTGTGTGAGAAAGAGAACCCGGACCGAGTGGGAGAGATATCTAAAAAGAGCAGGTGCGCCAACACAGAATAGATCAAAAAGGGTTCAATTGAAAAGAGGAGGAAGATAGAAAATGTGTTGTACTGTGAAGTGAACCAAAATGAATTACACACAGGTACAGAGATTAGCCTATTCTCTCAGCACAGAATCATCTACGCTGGAAGATAAGTCACATGTGTTTCTATAATTACTATTCTTAAAGATACTTAGCCTCTGAGTCGTATTTCATTGTTCGTGGCATCTCGACTGTATAGTGTGTAATGCACCTGGTTTTGATGACCGTTCGTCGGAGCAGTTTTACATTTGTTTTGACAGAACACGCGGCTGCTTTGGGGTTCAAACTAGAGTCCATCCGTTTATTAGACCGTCTCTAATTGCCAGACCACCAGATGATATTAGGACTTAAATTTGTGCTCCTCGAACGATAATCTGCAGTCCATGTTTGTTGTAGTTCTGTGTAGTTCCTGCTCAAGGGTTTTGCAAATGGATGATCTAAAGATAGAAGGTGTCATATGTTGCGCAGACTCTCCGACACAAATCTGTGATCTTGGGCTCTGTAAACGTAAATGACTTGGGTATCGTCGCTGTGCCTTGAGAACCATTTATCGCCAAACCATCAACTTTTAATGAGCTAAGAAAAACATACGATACTGTACATTTGCCTATTTACATCTTAAAATAGCGTCATGTATCAATAAATCATGGCCTCCAGTGCAATTTAGAGAAAAGGAGCTCGACTTATTTTACCTCGTACATTACAGATATACCGGTAGTTAATATTTTCTGCTGAATCCCTGCAGTGAAAACTACAGACATATGTATGATAGACAGATGAGAAAGAATGAAATGGAAGGTGAAGAGAGGCCTTCGCTAGAAAAACCACCGCAGAGGTTTTCAAAAGCACTTCCTATTGGCCCAGAGTGTGTCATCTATGATTGCAGAGTGTGAGGCAGCCATCTTGAATTAGCCTGTCGATTCCCTGCATGTCATGGCTATGGCTGTCGTCTCACTCCACTATGAGTAACCGGAGTGATGCCTCAAGGATAGAGAGTTTGGTGGTGCGGGAGACGACGGCGAGCCTTGAGCCAGTGTCAAGACCTGTGAGTAACGTGGCACACACTCAGCCGGACAGATCGGCAGGCCTGCGTAAACGCTGGTATGCTCCGCACATGATAAACAACCTGCGATCCCAGAGATAAGAGACGAGTCGTGACTCAACGTGGGCTGCGGCGTCATCGAACACTCGGTGCAGCCAGTGTGAGACAGAAGGCATGCTTGAGACAGAGCGTCTTAAGAGATACACGCCGCCAGCAGCGGCAGGGCCCTGTGCCCGATGGTGGAATTAATCTCCGACAGCTAAGACCATTAGTTAGATCTTCTCAGATGAATAAGCAGCTTTGCTTTCATTCAGCGAGGAGGCAGGTATAGCGAGAGTCATTGTTAAATATCAGCTGACATGTTAGCATCCCAAATGAGTGGAGAGGCCTGCGCAAGGCGGACAACTGTGATGAAGTGTTTTCTATTACCGCCACAAGCAAAGCCAAGGTGCAGGGAATGATAAAGTGGCCCGTGCAGGCGGCGCCTGTAATGCACGGGCATGCCAGGTAACATCCGAGATGAGATGAGATCCCATTGAAGGAATATAGGGATACTCAAGAAGCATCCTGGGTAATCCTGACACACAGCCATAAGCTTAAAGCAGCAGAGGGGTGAGTGTTCTCGTCCATCTCAGAGGATGAACAAGAGGACAATTAGTCACCTCACACAACGAGCCCCAGCACACACAGATACCGCCAACCTTGTTATGCTCGTTTCCTCTTTGGCACGCTAAAGAAAAGGCGATCACAGCACAGCTCTATTCATTTACTGCAGTATTACATTTGCTCTGTTTTTTTTTTGTTTTTTTTTGGAGATTAGAAATGACATTACGAGGAAGATCTATTATCGTCAGCGGCAATTATTTCCACAAGGAGGACAAAAAATATTTAGCAAGAAGACAACTGTAGTACAGACAAATTCAAAATCTTCATATCCAATTAGATTTTCATTTGATGGCTCCACCTTTTATCTAACTCGTTTATCTCTGGGTGAGACATTATCTCATACGTCATACTCTTTCCTCCCTCTGATCACGGACTGGCCGTGTTAATGCAGCAATGACTGAGAGGTCTCTGCTGGTTGCACATGACGTCTTCTTCGCTAGCGCAAGAAACACCTGCCTTGTTTTCTCCGGACATGGCCTTTGCAAAAGCATTGGACCATCAACTTCTGTTCACAGAGCACAATGATGTCACTGCATTAAATGGAGCGGTAGATGATGGGGGGGGGGAGTGAAGAGGACAAAAGAGAAGGACATACAAACATGGCAAGATCCACTGATAATGCACTCTGGTGTGTGTGTGTGTGTGTGTGTGTGTGTGTGTGGCTATGGCGTTATGCTTACCTGCGTGTTCAAAACATGTGCCTCAGGGTGTGCGTTTGAGCGTCAACGTGCACATGTGGACACATGCTCATACCTGTGTGGGCGGATGGGACCAGCGTTTAACAAGAGAGGCTCAGAGAGGTTTGCCCAGTTGTAAAATATGGTGATGAGAGATAAAGAGAGGAGAAAGCTCATCACCAATGCAAAGGTTCAAAGACTCGGTCCCCGTCTCATCATCAGAGCCGCAACAAACACAAAGGAGGTGACCAACTGACCCCCATATTTACCACCAGCAGGCAGAGGTGGACTGTACACTCTTCTGTCAAAAGCATTCAGAAACAGTTTCAAGAAGACCACACTCTGGAATGTGATCACCTCACACCATCTGCACACGGACAGAAAAGTTGAAATACACACAGGTAACCTTTCAGCGTGATTTAATGACGGGAATATCCCTTTACATTCCACACCAGTAACACCGAAATGATTAATTTCTGTGTCCTCAAGGACAGGTATGTCAGATAAGAAAATTCATCCCTACAAAAAGAAAGTCGTGCACTAGTGCCGTAAGGTGTGACAATGCAAATGAGTCGGGCTGTAAAAGGTTATTAGCTGCAGATATTAGAGCCTGGAATTGCATGCAATATTTTCACACACACACCACTCTTTTTATTTTTAACCAATACTGATAGAAAAGAGAACGAAGAGAAAGGAAAGGGACGGCATACCTTTTATCTGATGGAGGTTGCACACGCAGGCTCTCTCGGAGCAGAAGGCACATCAACGGTGATTATAAATGACAGCAAGAAAATCAATAGTCTCCTACTGAGAATAGGGGCTCTCCCAGTCATTGCGGTCTCCTGTCGCTTGCAGCATGGACTAACGGGGGAATACACGCTCTGAATTCTTGCAAGCACATGCTCATCTTATTGTTACAGCTATTGGCTGCTCCCTCTTCTTTCCTTGTGCATGTTCTCCCCATGTCCTCCAACTGTTTGTGCTCTGGTAGAAAACCGGGCTATGTGAAGTCTATTTTATTTTGTATGATTTGAGTCTGCAGTGAAATCTCATTCCCACCTCTATCTTGAAATGAATCATTGGAGGGGCATTTAATATGATTTACAGTAGAATCGATACAATTTTTTTATCAATTCAGGACCATAACATAAAATCTGAGACGGTGTGGGTCTCCTAAAAGAAGCTGATGGGAGCTGTGATAAATCAAGAAAAGCACCGGAGGGGTTTTATGACCTTGTGTGTGCGCTGACGTCCCTCTTCCTCCTCCCTCTGAATTGATGCGGGGATTCCTGATGCTATTTTTAGCCTCTTGGTCGTGGAGATCCGTGCGTGGGTGGAGGAGAGAAAGAGAAGCAGGAGGAGGAAGAAAAGGAGGGAGAGATGGAAGAGGAGAAGAGAAAGGAGGAGGAGAAAGGGGGGGGATTTGCATGGGGGGGGGGGTTCCCATGCGGACTGCAGCAGCATCAACACAAAGCTCCCCGTTGCGAGGGCTTTGAATCGTGACCAGACAGCCAGGAAAAACAGAAAAGGGAGCGCCGTGTCATTTTCTCCAAACAGGACGGTACCGCTTTCATTGATTTGGCATGATTTGTTTTTACACCAGACTTACACAGCTCTTTGTAAAAGATAGTGGGGGGAAAAAAACATTTAGAATTATAGAGTGTAATTATATTGTGGGAAATGAGAGGGATATGAAGATGCTGATCAGGCAGAGAGTTCAGTAATACAACTGTAATGGCATTTAGTTTTAATACACAGTATTTCCACAGCTATTGTTACTAATGCCGGCCTGTGTGTCAAAGCTCTTTGTCATTTAAATGCATGATTTTATGTCCACAACCCTTTACTAGGAGAAATATATGCATTTGTTCGAAAACTGAATTTAAATGGGCTATAGAAATGCACACCTGATGGGGTATACCCCGTGTGTCTAAGAATACACAGTGCTTGTGCTTATTACCATTGTAAAAATTCAAGATTTATTAAAGCTTTTAGGTCTATTTTCCCATCTTGTAATAGCTGAACAATGCCGACCATAAACAGTCTGAACACTTACATTTCTCTTCAACAAGAACCCAATTCAAATGAAGTCATACAATTAGGCGCACACACTGAAATCAGGAGGAAAGTAAAGGGACGCTTGGCATATGTGGAGGGGTTTTATTATTTATCACCAGCTGACTATTTTTAGCTCAGGCTGCCGTGTTGGCATCAAGGGTTTCCGGGCACATTGGTGGCAGGTTTCCCCGTCACCCGCAGGTCACACGGCGGGGGGAGACCCAGGCATACCATACCGCAGAAAGGAGGGGGGGGGGGGATGCAGGCATCAGCGAGCACTCCAGCTGGTTGAATTATTCACTCACGCACTTAATCTGAGGCGTATAATCAGTGAGAGAAACACGAGCAGCCAAACTGCTGCAGAGGGGGCGTATATACTGAAGAAACTGAAATGACCAAAACCTTAAAACTAGCCGCAGGCCATCAAACAAAAAGCACACCTGTGACTCCATAACAGTTAATTAGAACAGGACATTAGTGCTCCAAACTAACACACAGCCACTTATGTAATATGCTTTTTAAATGTTGTGTACTACAACCTCATCTTTTAGACATTGTTTGACTCATAACTTGAACATCTAGAGGCAAGTTTTACTTTCCTTGCTTGTTGTCTGGCATTTTGACTGGACTTTAAGTTAGCTTGCTGTGTTTCCACAAAAATAATTAGCCCCAACTTCTGTGAATGAGAAACATGCAGTCACAAGGATTTAGGTTCAGTTCTCAGCATAGAGGCTTTAGGCCAACAATGGTGTGAAAAACATAGCTGAAAGGATCTTGAAAAGTACACTCAATGATGCCGTTTCCACCTCCTAAATAGAATAAAAAGAGGAAACAAGAGAAGAATCAAACAAAAGACATGAAGAGAAAAGATGGAAATTGAGAACAATAGGGGACTCTGAGGTAGTAGGGGATAAAAACATGGTTGTGTGATTGAGTGGGAAACGTGGGAGGGAGAGCGGCAGTGCATTAGAAATGATTGGAGGGGAGCAATAGAAGGGATGGGGGGTAAATTCAGATGTTCTGTGTGATGATGATGCCTCGTGTCCTAATGAAAAAAACCCGACAGACGCTAGACTGCTGGAAAATGCTGGACCTTTTCTCTCCCCCCCCCCCCCCCCCCTCTCTCTCTCTCTCTACTTGGTGGGGTGTTAAGCCACTTTCTATCTGTCCTCGAGGTGTGGCGAGGCAGCATGGTCTGTCTCTGTCTGTTTGTCCTCCATCTACCTACATCTGCATGGATGTCTGGATTTCCTCCACTCTACCCGCCCGCCTGCATGTCGTCTTATCAGTCAATTTGTGTGTGTGTGTGTGTGTGTGTGTGTGTGTTTTTGTGTGTGTGTGTGTGTGTGTGTGTATGTGTGTGTGTGTCAACTCGGCTGTCCGTCTTTGTCTGGCGAGCTGTTTGTCCAGTCTGTGTATTATTTATATTCCATGTGTATTTTTACCTGACAGCCTCCCTCTCATGTCTGTGACGCTGGGTGCCTCTCTCTGTTTGACTACCTCCATTTTGTTGGACTGCTCGCTTCATGCCGGGCCGCCCGCCTGCTTCACTGCCTCAGGAAAACAAGACAGTGTAGAGAAAGAAGGACTACTCCCCGCCCAAAAGCAACGCTACGGCAAATTTTAAATGGAGCTATAAGGGAAACACGGAACAATGACACTGACACAGATCTAATTAAGGAAGTAAAGCAGCTTAGGTTTAATTTGCAACAAGGGCCGTTCATCAGAGAATTTAACCCGTACATACTTAGAATCAACTGTTGGACGCAGCTCTAATTCACAGCTGAGGTCATCTTCATCAACTTTAAGTGTGGTGGAACAACTATTAGCTATTAGCAGCATTGTTTTAACCTTCAGGGGACAGAGTGGCGTTTCGAATTCTGCGACCACGAGGATTTCAACTATTTTCAAGCAAAATGAAGAAAGCTATAAATGATTTTAGACCTGCACACATAGCTTCATGCTTTTGTTATTTTTAAGTTTTGTCAGGTGGTTGATTTCTGGGCATTACAGTCCAAACTGCAAACACAAAATGTAGCAACTACATATTTGGTCAAAAATTTGATACGACCTGAATCTCACAGCCTGAAAATATGTAGCTATCTGATCTAAAACTGGTCTTTTATTCAAATAGAAATGCATGTGAGGACATTAGGATGTCCCTTATTAAAGAAAATGTGTTTCCTAGACACTATAATTATATCAGATATATAACTGGACATGAAATAATGCGGACAGCTCGTCTTTAGTTGACTGAAGTGCAGGAGTCTCTTCCAGACTGCTGTGTTTTGGGCCTGATGCTGTTTGTTGGTAATGGGCCAGACAGATCCATCAGCCCACAACATCCTCCATGTGTCACTAACAGTCTATTTCCCTGTGGTGCTGCCTCTCTTTAAAATGTGTCATTGTATTGTTCTGATTCCTCTCTTCTCTGGAGAGTGGAATATGATTTCACAGAACATTAAGTGGATGGTATCTAAGGGAATAGTGTGGGGACTGGGGATGGGTGGTGGTGGAGAGCGCCAGTGATCTGGCCTAATTACGGTAAGCCCTCTTCCCCATCTCCCTCCTTCTCCCCCCCGCTCCTCCACCTTCACTCCCACCCACCCGCCTTACAACCCCCCAATCCCTCCGTGCTCTCTGTCGGTCGTGACTTTCATCGTGGCGTGTGAAGGGCGAAGGAGTAATCCTCAAATTATAATCCGCCTGACTTTGGGAGAAAATGGATTCGTCAAGTGGAAGCCATGCAAAGGCACACGCTTCAGCATCCCGTCTGCGTTTAACCCTTTATGTCATCTACAAAAACACAGAGCGAGTAAATGGACATATTAAGCCATCAGAGCGGTGAAGGCGTATTCCTCCATGGTCATGATGGACTGAAATTATATCAGGCTACAAATCAAAGCACTGCATCCAACCCCCTTACGTAGTGTGTAAGGCAATCTGCTGTCAGTGCATGGTGCTCTCCTTGCTAGCTATATGGGGCTTACATATATTTCATATGAAGACTTGAACTCATTTTCTAAATAGCTCTGACCCAAGTATCGCTGCACGGGTGAGTGGTGCCAGGTGGGTCAAAACCAACATAGTTTTACCCCCCATTCTGCACAATCATTACCCGACTGCCTCCCGTCATTACAAGCACAGGGTCCTCCGCAGTGACCGGCACAGGTCACGCTCGGACGATGACCCCAAATATAAAACACATATAACCGCACCATTCAAATGACGAATGGCCGAGTGTGTTGGCGTCACCATCACAGAGAGGCGGAGGGAGCGGGAGGCAGGGAGTCCCGCCGCCCCCCTCCTGCACGGGGCTCGGGCGTAGGGTGATTGATAGCGGTGCCAAGACAAGATCTCGTCAAGGGCCCAGTGCACAAGCAATGATGGACGAGCCTGTAGACGCTACATAAAAATCGAACCCGGCATATATAACACATTCCCAGCTCCCTTTTCTTAACCTGTAATGTATAGTGATAGAAATTTGTTTCGCAGTCCATTGCCGCGGACAGTGATGAATGCCAAAAAGAAAGAAGGAGAGAGGGGAGACATGAGGGGAAGAGGGGTGATTCAGTTGTGCGTGGACACACTGTGGATCATATCCGCTGTTGAATGGTTTGCGGTCGTACTTTTTGTTTTTTGGCACTTATGCAGGTATCAAAACATACGTAGAGACTAGTGTGTTATGCAGTGTTGATCTGTTTTATCATTCAATAGCATTTTTTTAAAGAATATTTATCTTTATTAACACTTCCATAAAACGATATCTGATGTTGTGCACTACATTTTGTATTATTTACTGCATGGTGTATGCATGTATTTGCAGCTTTTCCAATAACTCACCATGTTTCACCGTCATATGTTCATCTCATGATTTTTGTCACACGCCCTTGTCCGATTGATGAGTGTGTCTTTTAATAAGATCAAAGAGAAAAAATAAATTAAAATGCAAAGTCACTTTGTAGTGTAAAGATTGGGTTGATGCTATTTTGAAAGTCAAGTGGTGACATGTTCACACACATGTGATCCATGTATGAGAACACAAAGTGCACACGTGTGCTGTTACATGACCAATCACATGTCATACTCTCCAAAACACATGCACTGATGGACCCTTTTATTTCAAAATGGTGGTGAATTATCAGCAAATCATAATTTTTTCATAAATAAAATGCATTATAAAGGGATTTACTACATTTGCATTAAAAGTTCAGTTCATATAAATGTGTAATAAAATGATTCAAATTAAAAGTAATAATTTCATGTCATTGTGTCTTTTAAACGGAAGATAAATATTCAATTATTCATTCAGATCTTAGAAACATTATTTCAAACATGCGCGTACCGTTTGTACCTTGTTAATGTGGACTCGCATACCTGCATGCGCACACATCAACATCGACCACGGCGGTGCATTGTTAGCCCTTCATATTGACGTCACATATTGAATCTCCCACAGCTGATGAATATTAGATGGCATAGCGGATAATACCTGGACAGAGGAGGCCTCCCCCCACCAAGGCAAGAGGGGCTGCACACTCGGCAGTGAAGCGCTGCCTGCTGCTGAAAGATTTCCCTTTGCAGTTGCGAGCCGGATGCTGTATAATTGTGGGTGGATTTCATGTAACTCTGAGAGTGAGAGGATGTGTGTCCATGTGTGTGTGCTCGTCCATATTTGTCCATTTGTTTGGCAGAGAGAAAGAAAGAGGGATTTTAGAGCAGTTGCCCTTCATCATGAACTGCGGTGGATATTATTCCAAAGCCCCGGCTGTCAGAGGAGGATTTCAAGGCTTCCATTTTTTTTAGTTATGCGTGAGAAGGACAAGTTGAGGTGAAAAGCTGTATGTCAGAGATTTTGTATCTACATAATAAGTAGATACAAAATCCACATTATGGATGTGTGGTCTTGGAACGCACTCCATGCATGTAATTGGCTGACTGTATGGGCAGACATGCAGCTGGGCATATCAGGATGAATAATTGAATATTGAATTACTCAGCATATATTTGTCACCGGACAGCGTCTTTCTCCAGTTTGCCCATTTCTTAAAGCCAAAATCTGGGATTTGAATACAAACATTAAAAAAAAAATCGTAATCTCAAATAGATTGATTAGACATATTTTGAACCATATAGAACAACTAAATCTAATTCCATGTTTTAAGACACTATAAAAAGGTTTGATTACGAGAGAAATGTTTGTAAAACTGCTCATATTTTAAATTCCGATCAATTATGAAGCAACCCAAAATCAGATTGGGCCTTTAAGAGAAGAGTTAAAGATTGAGGTTGTTCTGACAATGTTCCCATTATGTCAACTCAGTCCTTTTTCTTTCTTTTTAGAAACTGACTAAAGCTCTTGCTGGAGATTTGAAAAAGCAGAGTGGGTAAACTGAGAGAAAAACAGAATGAAACAGAATCCACATATGATTTATTTAACCATGTGTAGTTAAATTTTGATTTGTTGACATCGTTGCTTTTCATTTATTTTGAGATAAAAAAGAACTGGACTTGAGTAATTGATGCTGACACGTTACAAGGCTGTTTCATTGTGCATGACTGACATGCTCGGCATAGCAACATATCATACAACCCTAATGATACCCGGCTACGTCCTGGCACAGACGAACCGTACACATGAACAGGCTCGGACTTTAAGTAATGGACCTACACAATGTTTGCAAAGCGCTGTACTACCATGCAGATGCACACACATTAAAGAACAAGTCTCCCACAACGGCCATAACTTTAGTGAAAAATTGCTTTCACTCGGTGGACATTTCATCATGACTTTCTATGTAAGGCAGAATGCTGGAACACACTATGTTGTGATTCCACTACATCAGAGAGTAGCGGGTCCAATCTGATCAACCAGGCAACATAACTTATGCACAATTTGTTTAATTTCCATCTGATCTGTAATGAAGTCCAATTAAAGGATGAGGTTGATACATTTTCTTATTTTATTTAGTTGGATGAGAAGATTGATAACACTCATGTCTGTGCGATAGATATGAAGCACAAAGACTGGAAACACAAGCCTGACACACAGGTGTCATAAAATGTATTCATTCAATTTTAATAATTACATTTTTAATGAAAACTGAACAAGTGTAAAACGAATGGTTTTCCACTGATTAGACTTTTGTAGAGGACACTCTCCTGAGGAACGGTATAGAGTACCAACACATAGCCAAACATACAGGAGAAGGTTTCTACTGGAAGACTGAAGTGTGACATCATCGAGCGATCTTTATTCAAACCTTTACTCCACACACTGCCGGAGGAACACCCTTGTGGTTACGTTGTGTGTTTGTTCCGTCTGCTTACTCCTCTTGTTTCCAGCCCATTGGGAGCTGCAGCACACTTGGTAAACCTACTAGACTTCGGTTTGTTCCTATATTCAAAGTAAAACAAGAAATCAAGAATTTTCCTGTTTTATTCAATTTGGATGTTGTTGTTGTTTGTTTTGTTTGCTTAGCCGTCTTTACGGTGTATTTTCTGCTCCAAATCCTCAATTTCCTTTTGCAAATAAGAGAATACATCTTTAATACTCAGGCACTTCAACGAATCTACAGATAATTATTCCCCAACTCTAAAGTTCCAACCAGCTACACAAATCTTTATATTGGCCACCCACAACTTTACAGTTCAGGTTCACACTCGACTCGCTCATCAGCTTTGTTCTCAGCAGAAGTAGGACGTTTTTTCACAAGCAGGTACGAAAAAAAGTACAATATTGAACAACAATCTGGATGGAATTTAAAGAAAACGCCTACAGGTCATCAACGAACTTACACCATCAATGTTAGCTGGGGAAGTCAGATGAGGGGGTCTTCGGTGGACCTGTTGCTGAGGGACGCAATAGAGATGTTTTCTATAGTATAGCTTTGGTTTGTGGTCTTGGTCTTCGGTCTACTCAGTTTGGGATTTGAGTTTGAAATATATAGCATGGACCTATTGCTTGTTGTATCATATTGTAATTTTGATATTGTAGAATGACTCTCTAAAGTTGTTCGATGACGCGGGTGCATGTACATGCTGTGGCCGGTAGCTTCCATAAATTTAATTTCAAATTTCAACATTTTTTGTTTTTTCATGTTTATTACTGGAGCACTTATGGCATATGTTAAAATACATGTGCAGCGGATCATGAGACAATCACCGGCCACGGCCGACCAACCAGCCAGACGTGCCGGACCAAACGCCACCAACCTGCCCCAGGGAGGAGAGCCGAGATGGAGGCTACGCTAACCGAGCTGGGACCCAAGGCTACTCCGCTACCCAGCCTACTGCTGATGTCCGGTCGCAGAAAAATGAAATGGATGAAATAAGACTTCAGGCAAACCCAGCCGACGGAAGGTCTGTGACTGTTGAGCCCACAATCTTTACAGAGACCTGGCTCCATCGTGGCATCCTGGATCAAGATGGGCGAACCGCAGAACAGAGCGCAGGACTCCGGTGGGACGAGAGGAGGTGGACTCTGTTCGCACCAATGATGCTTGGTGCTCAAACATATAGAAAGTTGATGGACAATATTTTCCTGATGTCGAATTTGAATTGTTAAGATGCCGGCCATATTATCTGCCCAGAGAATTGTTTTTGTTGCTGCGGTTAACATTCCTCCTTGTTGCTCAGTAATGGTCATACTCTAGGGACATTTTCTAAAGCGTCATCCAGAAATGTGCTGATTCGGCTGTGCTGAAACAATACTGAACATATTCATCATCACTGTAAAAGTCACCTGATCTAGTTTCCCCTCCCTTCACAAGTAAACATCTTGCATCAATTTAAAAAAAAAAGACAGGTAAATTCACGTATCTGTAACAAAGTTTACCAGAGGTTCATTTTAAACGTAATTTATATTAAAATGCATCTGTGACATAGTAGAACTCCCCGATTCAAAGACACTGTCAGGCCTCAACTGTAAAAAGAAAAGATTGGCACAACCTAATCGGCATATCGAAGGATCTACCCAACAGATGGCCTTCGATTATATTCAAGACTTGGCTCAAGTGAGTGCGATGGGAATGTCTGACACAGGAACTGCCTCTCTGTGTGCTCATGGCTACATGTTATAATCATGAATAGATACTGAACTGATCTCCAGTAGAGGCAAGCTAACAGTTAACTTTGAGTGTGTTCTGTTCAAAAGGATGATTTAAGACTGAATCATTCTGTCTGTAGTGACTCGGCGAGAGTAGTGTCCAAGCCTTTGCCAACAATTTTAAACATTTTGATACAATCCAGACATTCATGCCTATATAATGAATCGGCGATATCCTACCCTAATGGGCTACGGCTGAGCAACCAGCCAGGTAAATCAGATGATGACAAGATAAAGTCTGATGTGAAATATGTTTGAGTAAAATTAGTATATATTGTTTTGTCTGGACTAGATTGACTGAAACACCTAAGGCCCGCCCAAAGCTGCCAGTAGCTCCTCACAGAACGCCGATTGGTCCGTGCTCTGGCTTACCGGACATAAACGCATTACTTGAAGCCCGACAAGACAGATCGCCATGTGATATGTGATCCTGCGATTCTCGCATGATCTCTTGGCATCACGAGAATCCAGCTGAGGCACTTGGACCGACAGCCTGACATAATAGAATGCATGAGCGCATGTAATTTGGCAACACAGTTTATTATATACCTATTATAGCAGCTGAAACTCACACCCTTATTCCATATGCATTAACACAGCCAAAATGATTGAAAAGGGAAAAAAATGCCAAAACGTCCCTGATGAGCAGCTAGCTTAACATTGGCCTGCACGTTCACACAAGTCTGAACAAAACCATCTGTTTCCTGAATGTTGCCGTAATAGTAGCTAATGTTAGCAAGCCAGCTTAAACCACATATGCAAGTAAGACAACTTCGCTGTAAGCTGGCATCACATTCCTACACGTTTGGCTCGCTGAATCAAGCCCCTTAAACCAACACACATTGTACAGCAGTCTGCCCGCTGAACGTAGAAAGACAAAACTGATACCAACCCTCCATCAAACTGAGTAAACCAGTGCACAAGCTGACGCCCGTAAATGTCAGTTACTGGGTTCGTAGCTGACATTTAATCATCAGATTTCTCTACCAAACAGTGCAACATTACTCGTCACAGACAAAAGTAATCACATTACCGTTACTGCTCAACACTACATCATACTTGGCTAAGAAAAGGCAAAGCCTCTACTTTCATTATAACTGGTGCTAAATGAAAGTAGTCAATTAACCTTTTAAGCTCGAACCTTTTTCTAATACCATCATTTTAAAACCCATCATTCAGCCCTAGCCCAACCGCGGGCAGCTTTACTTTAACAGGTTAAACGGCAGACATGTGCCTTTATGTGAGGTGGAGGGTGCAATTCTGTTTCAACAGCTCAAGATTTGAAATTCTAATAAAGTCCCATATCGTAAATCAGTGAATGTTTGCTTTGAGTCAGAGTGGTGCATAGGCTATTCACAAAAACTGACTTTACGCCACATGAATATAATCTTTAAAATACTGTATTCTGCTGTATGGTGGAGACAGGATGTGGGAGGGAAGATGAGAGACCCTGGATTTGACCCAATGTTTTTACTTGGTGAATAAATGAAAAAGACATGAAGCTGAAGCCAGGAGGAAGTCCGATACTTCAAACTCATTAACATGCACATTAACATGGAGCTGGTCAGGCCCCAAACATCACCTTGTCTAACGCTCCAAGAGAAATACACAGGCTGATGGAGCTCCTGCATTGAGTATTGATGAGTGGGACTGGATACGATGACAGAGCAAGAGGAAACCGGAGACCCTTTGCAGAATGAGACGGGGAGGGAGGCGGCGACAGTGGTGGCCATGGTGGTGTGATTTAGCATTTTAACATTATCACTTAACAAGACAGGCCTGGCACTCGGTCCCAGTGTAGGTCCAAGGAGAGCGGGAGGTAAGAGAAGGAAGGAAGGGAGAGAAATAGAGGAAAGAGAGAGGGAGGGTGCTCTTCCACTTGAAACTTAATTATGCATGGCAGGGCAGCTAGAGCGAAAGAGGGGAAGAGAGATGGATGGAGAGAGAGAAAGAGGAGAGGACCCGCCTACGCAGAGGGATAGGGGGCAGGTGGAGAGGAGGGGGAGTAGGAAGGGCAAAGGAGATGAACATGAGTAAGAGGCGGGGGGTGAGGGGGTGTTTGCCCATTGTGTCGACTGAGCTGCAGGTGATTCTTCTGATCGGTAAATCTGGTCTGATCAAGAAGGGACATTATGAGCAAACATAAAAATAAACAACGGCCATTATTCTGTATATTTTCTGCAAGGACGCAGACAGCCACATTAACATGGTGCCATCTATCAAAGAGTGTAGATGTATGCTCAGCAAAAGATAATATCATCAGATCATCTTTTTATTTACTAAACTAAACTATTAAAAATGTTGTGTTTTTTTAAAAGCAGAAAAATAAGATGACTAACCCCCCCAGGTTGAGGTTCAGGTGAACCCTCTTTAATGGAAGATGTACCACCGAAAAGCCAAACCCAGAACCATTAAGCCACATTCATTAATGGGTCCACTTAGCCGTGTTTCAATTTCTTAAAAAGCTACCTCACTGTACTGAGATACTGTACCTGCTGTTTTATTCCTTAGGGCTGATGTATCCCACTGAATCGCCCACACACACACACACACACACACACACACACACACACACACACACACACACACACACACACACACACACACACACACACACACACACACACACACACAGAGCCCAACGTGTGGTCCACGAAAACACAGAACATGCACATGCACACCTCAGCTTGCCAGGAGACCCCATGCACCCTCGTTCCTTCTTCATCACACACCCTGATGTGGAGGAGAACTGGAAGCTACACGAGCAGCTTAGTTTTGATTAGGTAGAGTGTATTGAATGCACTGCTCATGTTTTAACAGCAGCCTCCTGCCTGAGATGGACCCGGCTGATAACAGTGACGGGAATATCGAAGGAGGCAAGCCAGTGTGTGTATGTGTGTGTGTGTGTGTGTGTGTGTGTGTCAATATACAACACACTTAAAAGACAATTGTTTATTCGCCAGAAATAATGGCTACATATTTCAATACTGCAACGCATTTAATAAAGTGATAGATAAAGGCAATGATTCCTCCACTCCATCATTTCACAGTGTTTTACCATCACATCAAGAATAATCATCTCCTACATCCTCACAGCGACGTCTTTAAAAACTGTACATCATTGAAACAGCCCACCGCTTTCTCCGACCCTCTCTCTCTCTCTCACACACTCACACTTTCTACAGGTGTGTGTGTGTGTGTGTGTGTGTGTGTGTGTGTGTGTGTGTGTGTGTGTGTGTGTGTGTGTGTGTGTGTGTGTGTGTGTGTGTGTGTGTGTGTGTGTGTGTGTGTGGACTTTGAAATACAGAGAGCATCCGTGTATGTCAAACACATGACATGGACAGATATGCATGTACAGATGCACCAACCAGCTGAGTCTTGGTGCTTACGCCATTCAGCGTCAACTTCGCGAGACAACCGTGACTTCCAGCATCAGACGTTTGACTGCCAGGTGAAGTGGCATCACGTCACAGTTATGGTCAGGACAGCTCACAGGGAGTTAGCAGTAGATTGATGAAGGGGAAGGGAAGGGGTGCAAGACGGTACAACAGTTTGTAATCTTACACAGCTTCTGAGAATATTAAGGGTGGGAATCACCAAAGGCCCCACGATACCATACTAACACGATACTTCAGTTACGAGACAATCCTATTGCGATATTAAACATTCCGCGATATGCCGAGTATCGCTATAACATATTATGCAGTTTGTCTTTTTTCCACTAGGTTCATCTCACTTTTCTGACCGTCTTCCTGCCAATCCCGCTGACTTTACCGCACCAGAAAAAAACGTAGCACCACCTAGTGGAGTGAAATAGCAATTGTTACCAAAGGTTTGATTTGTATTTGCAATATTTATACCTTTTACAATAAAAGTTCGATATATCGCGATACTATGCTCTCCGGATTTTTTACCGCTTCCCCAGAGAATATAATTAGTTTATTCAGCATAAAAAGAATTGGGAAGTACAGGATTCACTGAAATAGTACCAGCTCACACACAAAAGGTATGCTGAGGGCAAAGGTGAGACTTCTGAATGGTAGGGGATGTTTAAGAAAGGGTGTATATAATTGGTTTTATTTTAATCTAATGTAGATCACAGAAGCAGCTGAAAATTAGCGATAACAACAATTGTCTTTCCATTGAATCAGAAAAGAGAATAAAAAAAAAATTCAGACGAAGCGGACACCATAGAACGAGGTTTAAATGTATCGCTTAGTCTGGCTTAGTATCTCAAATGCAAAACAAGCTATAGAGTCAACGACTCAGCATGCAATGCCATCAGATTTGTCTGTGAGCAGCAGTGTCACAGCATCTGTGCTGCGCGGTGGCGTTCAGCTCAGCTGCAGAAAATTCGCCTGCAGTCGGTTGAGCGGCGGCTGCTGCTGCCACACTGCCCTCTACCAGCTCAGCTCTATTACGGTAGTTCAGCTTCACCACCTCCCCGTGGCACCAAGGTTGTGACAAAGTGGTAGTTAAAGTCTCTGTATGCGCGTGTTTGCTGCATGTGCTTCTATTCTTTCACTGGACAGATTAAGCGGGTATAATGACATGCATATGGAAGACTGTATGGGGCGAGAAACTAATTAAGGAAGTTACGGTCATAATTGGCTTTGGTTCAGAGGCCACCCGCTATGGGAATCTGGGGACATTTAAGTAGTAGAGGAATACAACTGAAAACAGACACTACATGGCCGATTAGAACATAATAATAATGAAGAGCCCCAAACAACAAATGATAGTGACAAAAATAGCAAAATACTTCTGAGAAGCCAAATATGTGACATTACGCAGGCAAACGTACTGTAAAAACGGCATGAAATGTAGAAAGAAATGCGAAACGGACAATTACAGAGGATGATGAGGATTATACGAGACCACCGATGACCTCCAGCGATTTTCTCTTTTCTGTTCCACAGCATCAGTCTTCAGAGTTAAACATTTAGACTGACACAGCTTTAACAGAGCTTTATTATAAGATCTTAATTTATGCGTCTACATGAATTAAATGAAGGGTTTCCTGGCAGCCTGTGATTTATTAGATAATATACTGTTCGTTTTTGTCAATCATGGCTATTAAAAAGTGCAAACGTGTGCATCATCTGCTAAAATAAGGTTGAATATGGAAAAATATGAAGATACATGTATTACTTCACAACAGTGATCTTATAGTAGCAATGTATAGTGAAAAACTGTCACCAGGCATGCAGGTACATGAGGGGAGATCAGAGACAACTAGAAAGCTCCTTTTGGTGGCTCTGTCTTCCTGTCCCTCGTCCCCTGAGAGCAGTCACGTCACAATGCCCCATGAAGCCGTCGCTGCTGGTCAGGCCCTCTAAATGTTGTCATGCACAACCGAGGACAGACCTGTCTCGTCACTGTAGGAGATGGAGGGTGGTGCGAATAGAAAGACAACCAAGATGGGATGATGTTAGGGGGCCGGTTTACTGGACATGGGTTAAGAATACAGGCCTTGACTGTAACGTGTGCATTATAGTGGAGGTGTTCTTTGTCTTTTCTTTTTTAGAGCTTTCAGGTTCACAAGCAGGACCACATATATTCAGTTGATGGTGTGTCCATTGGATTATGGAGTCGAAATGGCCTCATCATCATGTTCAAAGGTGATCGATGTGAAGCCATGGAGGCGTTGAGCAGGGCTGCAAAACCAAAAAGTCAATTTTTCAAACATGCTCCTTTAGGCTACATACATCAATCTATAGGCCGGTGCCACAGTGCCCTCATGTCCTCATGTAGCTCGATGCATCTATTGATGTCCCAGATTGGGTGTGTTTGATTTGGGTAACTTGGCGTGCTCCATACATGGTGCTCGCCAGGTGGTGCAATACATCAGTGAGTAATCAAAGTAGATGTAAGCTCTGCCCTCCTGCTGATAGCAGATGTATGGAGACGGGTTTGATTGCAGGTCCACGTGGAACTTTGGTTTATTGGATGTATATTTTGTAGAACAGGAAAGCCCAACAGCTACTAACTTTTGTTTTTTGCCTTGTAAGTTATTGGCCTATTGGTGTCAGTGAAGCACTGGCTGCATTTGCTTCAAATTCTTAAATCATTTTATCACTACTGCACTGCCTGCCTGCAGCAATTTTCCAGAAGGTCAGACACTGAAACAGTGTTATGTAAAGTCATGTGAAAGTTTGATAAAAGTTCAAACTGCGGCATCTGAAATATTACTTCATATACAAACCCGATGAAGGTTTTGGAGGATTGGAATTTATATGGTAGATGTGTGCCTACAAAATACAACCTGGTTATATTTCAGAGTTTATGTAAGTTGATGTTGTCGCTTCATTTATTTCTCACATAAGCAGAGTGGATCAGGTCTACTGCTTGTTATTTACAGCAGGATGAATTTAATAAGCTTGCAGTGAACTTCTCATTTCAGAGTTTCAAGTCTCATGATTGAGACACTTCATGCACGACAAGACAAAGACCTTGTTTCTGTGGATTTGTTTGACAGATGTTACGTAGAAACATGCCTCCAGCACTAATAATAATGAACACAGAAACGGATACGTCAGTCACAGTCTTCTGCTCCCACACACAAAATATAACACACAAACGTGTGCCTTAATAGAAAAGTATATGACTATAAATGCCCCCCCCTCCCATACACACACACACACACACACAGGCAGAATATGAACATGAACACATGAATGCACACACTTACACCAAATAAAGCATGTTTTGCTGTGCCACTTTTACTGTTGAAAACAAGAGCACTGACAGCCATTTCATTTACATGCAAATTGACACCGGTCCACCTCACACACTCTCCTGCCTGCCTGGCATGCTTGTGTGTGTTTGTGTGTGTTTGTGTACGTGTGTTTATGCGTGTGTGTGTGTGTGTGTGTGTGTGTGTGTGTGTGTGTGTGTGTGTGTGTGTGTGTGTGTGTGTGTGTGTGTGTGTGTGTGTGTGTGTGTGTGTGTGTGTGTGTGTGTGTGTGTGTGTGTGTGTGTGAGTGTAGTGTAGTGAGTGTAGCTGTGCTCTGCTGGCACTCAGTGAAGGTGCTTTTCTGTCCTGCTGCTTTTCCTGCTCACTGAAACTAGACACAAAGAGATAGAAAGACAGAGAAGGAGATAGAGGCTCTGATTTCATCTTCCCTATTCAGTTTAGCAGCTTTTTAGCTGGCGAAACCGCCATAAACAGGAGCCATCAAAGAGACCACATGCAGCCTGGTGATTGTCATCTCCTGTTAGCTCTAAATAATGATGGGCTGAGGCCTAGAAGTGTCCTCTGATCAGATTTCTCCTCTTGTCACAAGGAAATAAAGGATCACTTGAGGTGATTGAGCATTTTACAATAATGAGCTTTGAGAGACTAATCATTACAGCAGGAGGGGAAATGTGGCTGTAATGATCCAACTTGATACAGTTACAATGACATTCAAAGGCAACACCCCCTGAGTTGGCAGAATGAACCAGCTCATCGCCAGTGTCAACTGTGAGAGGTAAGTACTGTCAGATGAGGAAAGGCAGTGCAGAAAGACCACCGTTTGAAATCAGATATCTGTCTCTCTCTGCTGGTTAACAGGAGGCACTGCATACAATTTCTCCGTTAAATCACTTCCTGCTCTCTCTTGCATGCACTCTGTATAAAAGGTCATGCATGTGTTGTATATATTTCTGGTCACACTTTATTTGAGCTTATTTAAAAGCAATTTTCTAACAATTGTAATTATTTGGTTTGGTTTAATTTAAGGGTAAAACGTTTTGTACAGCTTTTGATTTCCAGAACAATTTCCTAAAAATAACTTCTCGATTTTAAACACAATCAAATGTTTATTAATTATTATTTTGTGATAAAAAAACTTGAATATCCAGCAATTAATTACCGGTAATTAGAAGCTTACCAAGTAAACACACTTTAATTTCCCCCCTTTAATTAGTACCACATATTTATCTTGGAAGATTATCAGGAAATTATAGACTTGTAATATATAGTGTTAATTTATATTTTCATTTTTTAATAGTTTCTTTTTTTATGAAAATGAGAAAATGCAATTTCTCTGAGTTTAGATGTCCTCAAATGTCACTTTTTTCCTTAAGGCAGAGTCAAGGGCACAATTCAAGAAATTGGTTTATTGTTTAAAACATTAATAATGCAACTTCAATCTATTTCATGGCAAAAAGCAGTTTGCTAGACGTAGCCTATTGTTATAAACATTATCAGAGTGTTGTACTCCCTAAGTATCTGCAACTAAACACCTTCCACATTCAATTATTTGTTTACAACTTGATCTAAATTTAAAATTCATCTTGTCTGATAACGCAGCTAAAACCAATTACACAAAAAACAATTGTATGCATAACGCAATCCTTCCCTCCCCAAATAAAACCAATTAACCAATCAGTCACTGTAGGCTGATTTCATTTGCTATTGAGCTTCATTTAGTGAAGGCTGCAGTATAAAGTGGCAGATAATCAGCAACACATTTGATTATCCATTGAGAGAATTATACACTCCTCAGTGTGAGGAACTAGCCGGTTTACAGAGATTATTTATGTTATTATGGAGCTAAATGGCTCGGCCAAAGACCTCAATCCGATTTAGCACTATTGGCGCCAGTGTTGTAAACTGCACTCACACTGTCGCATTACTCAAGTGTGGGTCTTATATTTGTGTGTGTGTACATGTTCCTCCATGGGTCTATACTTGCAATCCAGTTTAATTGACTCATTTGCAATTTCAAGGTTAATTTCTCTTCAGGTTTGATTTTTTAAATTAACAATGGAAAAACCCAGTGTTACTTAATGTTGATTGGTGCATTGCATATATATATATACACATATATAAATACTGATTTGGTATGGGAAGTACATGGTCATTATCTTGCAGAAGTTGTCCAGGCACCAACGCCCCTGACTCATCCAAAATAGGGTTTAAGCCTTGTCGAAATATATTTGGGGTTTAAGCAGCATAGAAATGTCACATTTTAAACATTTTAAAAGGCACTATTGAGTTGCATTATGGGAAATGTAGGATCCAGTGTAATTAGAGCTTGACCATTCTTGCAAGCCCCCCAACTTTGTTTTTTTCCAACAATAAATTGTTGGAGTATCCCTTTGATGTAGTTATCCCATACAATTTGGGTTGCAACGTTGTGACCTTGCATTTATAGTTTTGTTTTGCATTAATTAGGGTGGAAACATGTCAAAAAACAGCTGAGGAATAACAGATAACTGTTGGGAAAATCTAAATGACTAATTAGTATGCGTTTAAATGATTAAAGAATGTTATACATTTAACAGAAGCTCATCTCCTCTGTAGTGTTTAAGGCCTGTGTCCTTGTGCGAACTTTCACTGACACTTCAGCAAATGTTTAGTATATTAAGAAGCAGTTGATTGCCGAATGAACACTTCAGCTGTTTGTCCTGAATAAGAATGATAACAAACGTGTAGAAAGCGTCAATACTTACGCAGGGCTCATTTGCGATAGAAAGTGACATTTGTACTAGAACGAACAGTTAAAGTGTCCAGATACGTAGACGCCTGTGTGAAACGCGAAATGTGTGAGTGTTACCCTGTGCAGCCCACTGCATGTTGTTTACTGAGTATAAATACCAGAGGCTCTGAGACAGATCTTGGAGCAGTCTTGATGTACATTCTGTTTGTGAATCAACCCTGTCTCCTTCTTTGCAAAGAATAAATGTCCAATGATGAATGATTTTTTACACCAGTCTCGAGTGAATTTTTCTAACATAACAAATTAACCGTGATAAATAATCATCAAAAGCTTTATTACAGTGTCATCTGAGGGTGGCAAACTTCTACAATGATACAGAAAATAAATTATGCTACCACAAAATTCTTCCACTATTTTTTGTATAAAACAGGTTTGTATATAAAACCTGCGTACATTAAGATGCAATTTTTCTGCCCTACGGTATGGCATAGAAAATAATTTATTAAACATCATCAAATGTCTATAATGTGTAGTGTTTGCAAGAATGCTATAACTGGAAACATTTCAAAATCATTCTTTTCAAGGATAAGGCAACTTGGTAAAGGTTCCTCACAGCACAGGTCAGAACATTTTAAGACAATGCGGTCATTGCATGACAAGTATTGGACTACATCTAGCAGAACTGGATCAACTCCTTCATGCTGCATCCTTTCTCACAGCAAATATCAGATATTTTTCCAACAGCTCGTCTGACTCGAGAGGACAGGGGGTACCAGGAGAAGACATCCTTTTCTCCGTCAGATTCGGGAGGGATGTGGACCGTCTCCGTAGCCTGTTGCTCCTCTGCGGATGGATCCTGGTTCCCTGTGCAGAGGACGGGGAAAGACATCTGGGATTTAGTCCTGGAAATGTATCGTATTGTGCTAGAAAATTCTTGTGAAACTCCAAAGAGAAGAAATAGATTGATTGGAGTTAACTCAAACAAGACACTGTATATTTGTTAAATTAACAATTTAAAAAGATTCAAAAAGTTCAAGAAGAAAAGTAATATTCCTTCAGCAATGACTCTCGAGTCTCTAAATGTTTAAAATATCGAAATATCTTTCAAATTGATCCACAACACAGACAGTTAAGGTGAGAAATGGCTCTCAATCAATGCACCTGATATTGGAAAATACGTCATAAAGTACTTACATTGAGAGGTGTATTGATGCTGCCCAAGTTCTACGTCCGGGATACTTCTCCTCAGCCGAGAGTTACCACAGGACGACACAGCCAGACGTATCAGCTCTCTCCCACACATCTTAATCCTCTCCTGTGCGTGGACCACACACACTGCAGCCACCAGCACCACCATGACAGACACCAAACACTTAGCAGCAGGCATCGTGTGATTATTGTTGCTCCTCGGTTGGTCAGAGTGGACGGTTGGATGAGAGGTGAGCTTGGGCACGCAGAGAGCAATGAGGACGTGTGGTGAGTTATGAGGTGAGCTTGAGGGGGCTTATATAGTCAATGTGTGTTCCCCGGAACGGCGGTGTCAAAAATGCTGAGGCCACAGAGTCGTTGAAAATATGTGTTCGGCCTTGGTAAAGGAAAAGCATGTCCTGATCTCGAGCTCAACGCAAGTGATGCAAAGTCTTCTCAAGGCTTAAACTCTCATTGAGATAAAAACCTGGCAATGATCTGTGGTTCAGTCTTAAAAACATCAGAGGTATTAAGTGAGACATTTTGCAAATTGTTTATGCCATTAAAACTCATTGTACAGCTCTTTGGGTCACAACAGAGGTCTGAATTTGGTCATTCGTTGACAAAAGTAGATGTGAATGCTATAAACCTTACTGTGCTTACAGATCTTAATGTGGTTTAAGGAATCTTGATGTAATTTCATTGACATCCTCCAAACTTGTTTTGACAGTCCATGGATGGATTACTTACCAGGCCAACTGGGCCCAGAGGTCCAGAGTGTCAGGGGCCACCCAAGCTTTCACCTACAAAATGTCACTCATAGAGACAGATATCAACCAGGAAAAGACTGAAAATGACCACAAACATAAAATGAAACGGCTATGAAAAGGGGCAAAACAACCTGAAAGAGACTCAAAATGACCACGAAGAGACGCACAACGACAGGTGTGTAACGACTACAAAAGAGACACAACAACAACAACAAAAAGATGCCGAACAACTACAACGCCTCTGCGTCTTGTTCCTATGTAGCAGTAGTGGTGGTGTCTTTTCGCCAAGGGCCCATTGTCCCATGTGAACTCTTTCCCTTCAATATGAGTTGCTTTTGTACCTTATCTTGACACATCTTGAGGGATGGGAGCTAATTGGAACAGAGTGTTACTGGCAAAAAGATGTCAAGGTTATTGACGCAACTATATTCACACACACGGTCACCCCCAGGCCACACTGTTAGTTGCATAAACAGCCAAATACAATTGATAATTCCAGCACTGATGAAAGGAATTAAAGGTGGCACTTTAATGTCATAAATGTACTTCTGGCAATGCTTGGCATTTTCACCTCTAATGATGATGTCCTTCACCGGTAAGCAGTGATTATTAAAGAGGATCGTGAATTGAAAACTCCAGCCGTACTTGTTTCTTTATCTTTACCGATACCATTACTGCTTTTATTGTCATTATTGTTCTACTACTACTACTACTCTCATTATATGAATCATTGATGTCATATGCATTGAATGTGTTGTAACTCTGTTATGTTGTTCAGTCTGTACACATCACATCTATCACACTTCTGTCCATCCTGGGACAGGGATGGACTTTTTTTGTCCCCATTACAGGGATTTTTGGGGGGAGTTTTTCCTGTTCCGATGTGAGGATCCTGCAGAGGATGTCGTATGTGTACAGATTGTAAAGCCCTCTGAGGCAAATTTGTGATTTGTCATTTTGGGCCAAACAACATAAATTGAATTGAATTGAATTATTCTATTCTTGTTGAGGCCATCAAAGTAAAGGAAAATATCTACTGTGTGTATGCCTCTGGGTTCCCTGTTTTGTTGTTATGTCCTCTGATACATCATTGTTTGCTGGTGAACATATTGGAGCTAAAAGGAGAATGAATACAGGTTTAGATTTGACTCCAAATAAATTAAAATGTTGCTGTGTATGCTTGAATACCAACAACCTTCAGACAAGTTGTTGATCTTCGTCTGTTCCACAATTGTATGTGTGCATGTATCTCTGTCTGTTGTCTGTCTGTGTGTGTGTGTGTGTAGGTGTGTGTGTGTGTGTGTGTGTGTGTGTGTGTGTGTGTGTGTGTGTGTGTGTGTGTGTGTGTGTGTGTGTGTGTCTGCATCAGTCCTTTGCCTGGTGTCCCTCTTGACTGCATCTATTCCTGTCCTTTCAGTCTTGGCTGCGTCAAATGAGACAGCCAGAATCGCTCAGAACTCTTGAGTTTTAATTGATGCTGACGACACTATCTCTATATTTAATTGATGTTGACGACACTATCTCTATATTTAATTGATGCTGACGACACTATCTCTATATTTATTATCTCTATATTATGTATTTTCCTTTTACTGTGTTGTTTTGTCCTCGTTTGACCTGCCAGATGCAAGTTAGCTTAAGCTATAATCTGTTCCAGTGCATCGAATGGAGACATTTATGTTTAAACTGTACATGGTCCCTTTTAAAGAAATGAAATGACTATTAAACCCCTGGCATCTTTCCCATTACCTGATCCTGTAATACCATTAGACAGGCCGCATCGTCTCTGAGACGAATGAGCCAAGTGTCTGTTAATAGCAATGGACTTCAAGTTCCACTTCTATCGAAAGGGAATGTGGATGGTCATGATAATAGTTGTGATAATACAAGAACAGATCTTTTTATTGAGCAAGGAATACTCTTTTCCTTGGGAACATATATTCTTATATATAATTATATCTGTGTTTTTTAAGTTTTCCAGCCTGTTGTTTGTTTTGGGGTTATATTGTCAATAAGGAAAAATAATGACACAATAAAATATTGACACATTAATGGAATTTGCACGTGAAAGATTTATTTTCTCTTCTAGCCATTGAGTAATAGATTGGACTCTAATTATTGAAAATAAATACAAGTCTGTGAATTGAAAATGTAATGACATAACTAAAAATGTCTTTAAAATGAAATACATATCATAATTATTGTGTCCTTCTTTAGGACCTTTTGTTTTTACCATATTCATACAGTTACACATGTTAATGCACAAGAGCTGTCAAATTGCTCAATTATTGGGAATGTAAAAACAAATGTTAACAGAAATTTGACACACTAGTGGACAAAGTGGACTGTATGCAGAACACTCGGAAAACAAGGAAGCACTAGTGATGCTATTCTGATGATTCGCCTCTGATCACATCGAACCTACAATAGTCTTGGTAAATATACAGTAATTATGTTCCGTATAGGTAAAGTCAAATGCTTTACAGGTCTCTGCCTTCGTAAATCAGCGGTGATCAGTGGAGGTACAGGCTGTTTCGTCACGGCCAGAGACACAACACATCTTCAGTGCAGTTGCAAAGGTGGTGTGAATCAGCTGGTGTTGTGTAGGGGCTGGTATCAGACATGATATAAATGTGTCCACTTCTCCTTAAACCATCAGGACAGTCTTGAGCAGATCTACGACAAAAACTTTCTTCTCGAGAAAACTATTAAGTAAGTAGCCAACATGGCACGTAAAATATGTTTGGATGAGATAATACATTTGCTTACTATAGCTCTCTTGTATGGTTTCCATGACAGGAGCTGGTTTAATATACTTAGCCAATAGCCGAAGAGCTGAACACAGCCAGCAGGACACTGCAAGGACTGTTTGACTACAGGACAGGGCCATGCTTGATCCTGACATCTACAGGAACACAGAGCTCAGTTCTTCACTGCCTGCTCGTGATCCCTTGATCATGCCAAATACTGACGTGTTAGAAAGTGCCTTTGCCCATGTATCTTGCATGAAAAGCAGTGTTTTTAGTTGTTCTGCTTTTCCAAATTGATATTCCATCAATCAAACAGAAGCTTATTGTGCACACCTGATCAGATTATCTGTGCCACCAAAATAGCCCAGTACACGATCGACGTTTGACCCTGTTTTACCAGGCAGGAGGCGCGAGCGCAAATCCCGGTAATCCTTGTCAACAAAATTACACCTGTCTTGATCACTACAGACATCCCCCCTGCTGTACCTCGCCTCCCACTTAGGTGCCGTCAAGAGCAGGCTGAGGGACTGTACAGCGAGAAAACCGACACATGAAGCATGGCACATGGAAGAGCTTTGCACTGGGGAAGTTATATATTTATCAGGAGCATGTAAATCTGAGGGATTTTCATTGTATTTCCTTACATCAAAAAAGTGGAAGAAAATTACTACAATCCACCATGGTGTTTAAAATGGGTGGTATTTAAAAGAAAGTCTATGTTTGTTGAGTATCAAGAATAAACATGTAGTTGTCCAAAAAACGTTAAAAGCACTTCCAATGAAAACAGTTGTTCAGAAGTATCACACTCGCATGTTAAAGTGATTGACTTTGCCTCGTTATTTATGTTACTACTTGACCTACTCGTGTCAAACATCTATTTCCGTTTAGCCGGACTGAGTTGCGGTCGACAACTATTCTTGGAAACAGACAACAAGCTGTCCCATATGAGAATCTTGTCCATTTGACAGAGGAGTCATCACCCATGTAGCGTGCAAACAGCACCTACTGTCAAGCTGAAGCTTAAAGCTGCACTCAACTTGCTGCTGCCTCCATTCTCCCCTCCACTAATTGTTTATCTTAAATCCTACATGCTCAGAGTTGGCGTGATATAGCCATTTAGGGTGAGCGCGGTCGCAGCTAGTGGAAAGCTGAATCTTCGTTCTCGTCGATAGTTTGCCTGCCACTGGGCCGACAGTGAAACTCGTCACCAGACTCCTCTGGCTGGGGTTCGAAGCAGCTCTCAAACTTGCGCCTCAGACGTTTCTTGAGCTGGAAGGTGCGCTCGGTGTTTGAAATGGTGTATTCCTGTTCCTTCAGTTTTGCGTAATAGTCAGAAAACCTGTTGAACAGGATGGAGATGGGCATTCCGTTGAGGATGATGCCGAAAGAGATGCAGCCGAACGCCACACAGCGGCCGAGATAGGAGATGGGGACGACGTCGCCATAGCCCACAGTGGAGATGCTCACCTGTTGGAAGAAAAGAGTAATCAGACGGGATTAGACACATAAATGAACAGCTGCCACCAGATGAATAAAATCCACATGTCCCTAAAAAACAGACTGATGACTGAAGACCCTAGTAATTAAGTAGAAACGGAATCCAAAGAAGTGGTGGATCCTTTGAATATGACTTCCTGCACAATGCCTATCAGATACTAGAAAGCTAATTAGCTAATTATACTGCACCATATGATTACATGGTCAATTGCCAAATGTGCCTGACACAATTCTATCAACTAGAATTGAATATATTGACTTTTTCAGCATTCAGATCGGGTTTTCTTCAATATCTCACGTAGGAATGAGTCCTTTATATTCGTAGGACGTCTGGAAAACATCCAAGGCACTCTGATTTAAGTAACAAATCCTTTATTACATAATGGAAATCCAACGACTGAACAAGTCTTCATCCGGGTTTATGATATATCTTGTATTTTCAACTTAAAATCAGAGGGCCTTCGATGATTTCCAGGCTGCGTACCAATATCACAGACTTTTTTCTTACGTAAGTTGGACTGTTGTTTTTTATTTGTACTTGATTGCTAGCCCCATCCTTGAAGAGCACCTGGTTTTCTACTTCAACATTACAATCACTGAGTGCCTTGAACCAGTGCAGCACTCCTTATTTTTCTAAATGAATGTAATAGTTTCTGAAATACGTTAATTTACTTTCTTGTGGAGAGTTAGATGTGAAGATTGATATCGCTCTCATGTTTGTCTGTTAAATGAAGCAAAGCCAACAGGCAGTTAGCTTAGGTCAGCATAAAGACCGCAGTGAAAAACAACCAGCCTGGCCCTGCATGTCTAAAATGTTAAAAATCCGCCTACCAGCACCTCTAAAGCAATTAGCATGGAGTGTCTCTTTTGTTTATTACATACACAAACAGAAATGTAGAAACAACACGTAATTGTTTTACAGTGAGTTACACTCTGTTACATCTTGGCTGGGCGCAGAGGTTTGAGGCTGGACACAGTCATGGGGTAATCAAATCAAATGCCTTGCCACAAATCTGCTCACAGGAGGAAACTGATGTTCTCAAGTAGAAGATGCATAATTACAAAGAGCGAACAATCACTAAGTGTCCCAATACCCACACTACCATACTATTAAATATGCCAGGAAAAGATTTCGTATGTACCAATACATAGTATGTCATATGCGGCGTGTCAGAAATACCAGGATGTCATACTACATCCAGTCGCTACATCCACGCTTATCTGGCTATTCTGACCCACAATTCTCTGCACAGTGGATATTTGAACAAGAGGGTCAAAGTTCAATGTGCAATGTTTTGATGAAGTAGTATATCCCAATCGAATGCATACTGCATGCAACAGTATGTACTTTACCAGGGCAGCTGCAGTATGTAAGTAAAAAGAAAAATGCAATTTGGAATGCAGCAACAGTGTGTTGCCCCAAAATAATTAGCTTGGGAGAAGAGAACAGATTTGGTTACCATGTTTCTTTAGTTGTAAGAGATCTGCTGCCCAGCGAAGGTGACAATTCCCTCATTTTTGGAAAATCTCGACATGGGTTCATTGCTTGGTGGAGCCACAAAAATAGCTCAGAACCTGTTTCTGTCTAGCACTGTGCACTTTTGTCTTGTCTGGCTAGGCAGGCAGCACAAATCATGAGCCCTAATCCTTGACAACTGAAAGCCACCACACTGCTGGATCTTACTGACACCCCCTACTGAGCTCTTCCTCGATCTCTTCTGCACAGTCAAGTGGAAGAGCTTACCAAGGTTCATAACCAGGCTAATTGATCCGGAAGAATCTCAGAGATAGTCATAAGAGATTGTCAAATCCTAAATGTTGCGCTTCAAATTCTAATGCAGTCCGGTGAAAAAACTCCAGGAACCAGAAATTTGACTGAATTGCATGTTGAAGTTCATCCTACTCACCGCAGCCCACCACCAGGCATCTGGTATGCTGCTGAACGGTGTCCCAGGCTGATCCATCTCCACAGAGTGCATCAAAGCAGAGAAGGTGAAGATGCCCATGGCAATGAACAGAAACAAACAGCAAACCTAAAGAACGACACAAGGGTACATGTCAACAACAGCGCCCATTCATATTTGAAAATCAAACAGCAGTACAGTAGTTACCAAGCATTGAGACAGGAGTGACACATGTGCTTGTTTGGATGAGGTTGAGGTTTTGCCTTTAAAGAAGTTTGTGTCATATCTGTTAGATTGGTATCACCACAGGTGGCAGCACTGAGGGGGAACAGTTGCAAATTGGACAACAGAAAAGAAGAAGAGCATCCTTAATTCTTATGCGATCTATGGATATAAAAACCTATTATGCTGTTAAGTGACCGTTTATCCCCTCAACTTAACCACTGACAAGTCTATGGCATCTTGCTGGCTATATGGAACTTGTCATAACCTCTTCCATGCTGCTTTTTCTTGGTTAAAGTTTCGGTCCTGCAGTCAATCTCGGATCCCATTGGCTGTCTGTCGAACGACGAAGGGGGACTCGGGGCTATATTTCTGGGGATCCGATATAGCCAGTGGATATCCAGGCCAAGACTTTATTTTCCGTGCATGTAATCCTGTATTATTTTACAAATAGCCAGTTTACAAGACTATTTAAACCAATCAAAAGCTATATCGTCATCAGACAATAGCCGGTAGGTTCCAAGATTGCATTTCGACCAATTCGTTCTGCCTCTTTTGCTCTCTACAGGGACTGTTTACCTGCATTCAATCAAAGCCTGCTCAAATGTGATTGGTAAACACAACTCCAAACTCGACTAAAAACGGAAACCATAACACTTCCACTACCAAAATCTTGTCCTGTTGTCTACAGATTTCGTATATGAATGCATAATCTGTTCATAGAGATTAGTCCTGAGCAAGCAAAAAGCCAGTGTAAACAATAAACCTCCATCAATTGATTTGTTTGGCCACTCAGGTGAAAAGGGAAACAAGTTAAAAACCCAACATTGGCATTCTATCATCTTATTAAGTTGCTATAATGACTTGTTAGCAAAATGTTGCAGACCTACACATCCAGCAGTTATGGAGCAACAGTAGAATTAATTTGGACTTGTGTTTTTGGCCACCTGATAAATATTAGTCCAATATTCACTTTACTTTTAGCTCTGTTTTGGTCTCCACCAACCCCTGAGGGAAATATTTGCCAACAACCTGAAAGAAGCTAAAAGGGGTGATCATTTTGTGTGAGTTCATCACTACGAGTTGCGTATACAAATAGTCATGTGATCCACTGATAAAGTGCTGATTGTAGCCGTTTTAAGGTCATATGGGAGTTACCTGCAGTTCCATTGTTTTATTTGTGCATGTGTCGTAAATAAAAGGTCCTATTTTTGTGTTTCTGTTAGATTTGTGTTGTCTCATACTTATCCATACCTGCTCAGAGCACTGTCGGATGGTAAAACCAAATGCCCTCATGCCGGTGGAGTGACGGGCCAGCTTCAAGATACGGAAGATGCGCATCAACTTGACGACCTTGAGCACCTTGTTGACTTTACTGACCCTTGCCATAGCCTTCAAATCTTCCTTTGCACTGACGTCTTCTGAATCCATCACAAATGTCTCAAAAATGATCTGGAGGAAGTAGGGCATCATAGCCACCACATCAACGAAGTTGAGGCCACTCTTCACAAAATGTTTGATGTTGGATGTTGTGAGTAACCGCAAAAAGTACTCCAAGGTGAAGAAAAGGATGGAAGAGATCTCTATCCACTCCATGTAGGTTTTGCCAGCAAGTTTGTACTGCCTGAGTTCATTTACTGTATTCATTGTCATGGCCACAATAGAGATGAGCACAAAGAGACTGGAGAACACAGCAAAGGCTTTGGCTGACAGTGAGGAGTAAGGATTATCCATCAAGTCCCAGAGGATCTTCCGAAAGCCTCCAAGAAACATGGCTTTGTATCCCTCGTCATCCTGGTGAGGCTTGATTTCATCAATCAACTCCTGGTTCACCTTCAGTTGGTCTCTGATGTCGTCCACTTTCTCCTCAAACAGAATGCGGCAGCACCTGAGAAGAAGAAGATAATTTATATAATGCTTGAAATATACAAACAGCAACAGACCAGGCTACACAATATAGTGAGTATTAAGTATCTACAGCACACCTTGGAGTGTCCTTCAGTTTCAAACCCCAGAATGACATCTCTTGCTCAAAGTTGATAGGGCAGATACTGTCCATCACCCACAGGACATTACTGCAATAAAAGTGGAAGATGTAGTGGAAAAACCTGGGGTCCCTGTCAAAGAAGAACTCGTCCATCTGAACATTGTAATCGTCACAGAGAGTCAGACGCTTGACCGGATCATTACAGAGGGCAAGGACTCCAATCCTGGTTTTTGGGTGTTTGAAGACCAAACGCGTCGGGATATGAAACACCTTTCCACCTATGTTGAGGTTGACGATGTTTGATTTCCTTATGTGTGGTGCTGATCTTTCCGGTTTTTTTCTTGCACTGTTTTTCTGACCAGGGGCGTCAAGGTTGTCCATAGATGTCCATGCTTTCACAGAGCTGGCCTGTGAAAAGGGGAATTCACATTCTTGGTCTTCAACACTTTTTGAAAAACTTATCTCCTGTTTTATGATCGCAAAAAGACTGGAGTGTCGTTTTTTCAGCACTTTCAACTTGGGCTTTGTAAACTCCATTGTGACGGCTCCTTATTAGAAAGCAAAGCAACAACAAAAAAAGTGTTGTGCCAATCAAGTCAGTGAAAAACAATAACAATAGTATTCCACAAGATCTCCATTTAAGCAAAATATTGTCCTCTGAATAGATTGTTTTCAGGTTGAAATGAAGATAAAAAAAATGCCACCGTGCTTGTCTCTTAGCTAAAAGAAGATCAACTGCATGAGTTAGGGATTCAGCCTTTTTACTGACTCTAATCCTATTGCTGTTCATTCTATCCAAACGCAAGTTAAAAATACTGTTCACGAGGATTAGTGTTGAGATTTAAAGCTTTGAGTTCTGAGAGAGGGGAGGAAAGGCCAAGAGAGTGTTGTGATGACGGTGTTGCATTGCTAACAAGGCTCTGGAGAGCTTTACCACATGATGTTTATATCAATGTTGCCAGTACATTGCTGCAGCTACAGTACTTCTGAATTTAGTCTAAACTATACAAATAAGCTTGGCTTTGTATTTCAATTCCCAGAATTGTATCAATGGTACAAACGTTTCCCCGTTAGTGTCTATGTTTTCAACAAATATTTTCTGAATAATCAAATCCATTTGGCATGGATTCCTTTATAATAGATTTCGAGGATAATTAGCTTGTCCAAACATAGTCATGGAATTCAAAATAAAGTCAATTTTGATTATATGACACTGAATGATAATAGCCTGCGGACTGTATAGACCAAAATATGATTTAGTTTACTGAATCTATATCTTAAAATGGGAGTAAAACATGCACTTTTTGTGAACATGCCATGAAAACAAACATGTAGGCTATTTTATGGCACCTCACACTGTATCAATCACTGTGATGCAAAAATCGATCAAGTTCAGATTGCTAAACATGTAGTGTATAGGATTGTCTCATGGTCTCAAGTGTCCTGCAGGTAAACACAATCGGTGGTGTGTGTTACAGACATCCTAATCAGAGAACTGAAAAATTGTCTCTGAGAGAATTCAATACACAAGAGGAAGTAATTATTAATTGTATGCATACATGTTCAAAATAGGGGTTAAACAAACATCATCTCACACTGTAAAGTCAAAATTTGTGATTTGGTAAAAAGGACTACAACACCGTGTCTAATGGTATGGCCCTTGTTTCCACCCATGACAGTTTGTGTGAATGGTATTGGCCATTCGCCGGAAAAGGAAGTGGGAATCTTAAATTAAATTAAAATTAAAATTAATAATTTCAGCTATCCTTTTCGAAATTGAATCCATCAGTGGTTTTCAAATGTAATGTAAGTTCATTTAAAATTATAACATTTGAAAAACAAATTAGAATTACAGTTGCCATATATCACCGCCGTGCACCACGTGACTTCCTTTCCGGTCTAACCTGACAACATGGACGCCAGCCGCGTGCAGCCGATCAAGCTCGCAAGAGTAAGAAAATACTTAATATGTTAAAAATAATCGCATTCGAACGGATAAATTGCTACACGAACAACTAATGTTCCATACGGTTCTAAAGCAGTGGAGCTACATCTACTTTTATACATCGTTTAGCGGACGGCTCTCGTGATCTCAGCGTGGAGGCCCGTCCATGCTACGATCTGTTAGCTTCTTCGCTATTAGCCTGTTGTAGACTGACTGTTTTGTGTTCACATCAGAAAACACGATGTATGCTATTATATTACGTCAATCTAACTTGTATATATGTTTTCTTCAGGTCACCAAGGTGCTCGGAAGAACTGGTTCCCAGGGACAATGTACACAGGTAACGTTCTCCTGATACCAATGATGTCTGAAAGTTAGCGGTTTATACCATTTAAAATACACTGACTCTCTGATCCGTCTTTGGGTCGAGTTAACCAATTGACGTTACCTCCTAAATTAAAGAAACGTTACAGTAGGTCCGTTAAAATCTTACTTTACAGATTAATACGTTAGTTTTACGTGTCCTGATGTCATGTATGCGTGTTTTCCATTAAACCTTGATGCAAGACAGCTTTCCTCTTGGGAACTATCATGTTTAAAGTTCGTGGTTGAGCTCTAATAAATGGCTAAAGTGTTAATATTTCAGGTAAACTATAAAATATCACATCCTAAACTCTGTATTTGTTTAATTTTACATCACGTTAGAGTTAATCCTTAATATCTGTAGATATGAGAATAGATCACTGACTGTCACATTATACCTCTCAACACATTAACTTGTATTCTTTTCTAATCGTGTCACTTAATCTGATCCTACTGCAGGTCCGTGTTGAGTTCATGGACGACAGCAACCGCTCCATCATCAGGAACGTGAAGGGCCCCGTCAGAGAAGGAGATGTGCTGACACTTCTGGAGTCCGAAAGAGAAGCCAGAAGGCTGCGATAGGTGAGGGAGCACAAATTCAGCCACAGCTGACGGCCTGCATTCACTAATAGGTGTTTCAGTGCAGTTGGCATCGCCTAAGCTGTCGGCCATCTTGAAGACTGTCGGTTTGAGCAGTTATTTCAAAGTATTGATCAATAGATCATGGAAATAATTGTATTGCAAGACAGTGTGTCGGTGTATAGTTGTTGGTCAGTGACCAGAAAGAAGTTGAACTGCAGCACGATGTAAAGCAACGCAACGTTGCACCCCTGCCAAAAATATTGTGTATGAAGTCTTCATTTGAGACCAAAATCAGTGTTTTATTGAAAGGTTTTTTTAATGTCCTGTCCTCTGTATGTAAAAAGCATGGACACAACTTCAACATGTTTCAATGCATGTGGACACAAAAACACTAGTTTGTGGCCTCAAATAACCACAGAATTTAATACAGAGCTCCTGACACAGCGTCTACAAAAACTGAACACTAATCTCTCAAATGGAGGATTATTGCAGAGCGGTTTGACCTATATTGAGTTACGTAACAGAGTTCATCTTTCTTAGTAAGTGTATTTGTGACCCACTCTAACTCTGAGCCCTGATGTCGGATTGCTTACCACTGGCAAATTAATTTAACCCAACTGCAGCTGATATGCATTGCTGACTATGCAGCTGGAACGTGTATCTTTGCATTGTAGTGTTGCAACTAACCAATCATGGCCCCAAAACTAATTGGGTGTTGTTGTTTTTTTAAATCCAAATTGAATTCAGTTCAGTCACGTGACTTGTGGTTTACGGTGCATTTCAGCCGTGCCCTCACATGCTTTGTGGTTCTCTCTGAGCTGGTCATCAGGACTGCGCTCTAGTCTGTCAATTTCCTCCTGGAACACCAGACGAATGCAGTCAACAGGTGGCAACAGAGTTAATAAAGAAGTAGCAGACGTATCATTGAGTCACGATATTACAAATGAAATTGAGTCTATTCCATGAACTTAGAACCCTGCTTCTTTCCTGTTCTGTGCAGAGGCATTTAAAGGGTTGTTTTTTTTGTCTGGTTGAGTTGAATGGTTGTTGAGATGGTGTGTGACTGATTTCTTCTCTTCACAGTGTCTGCTGAAGCTGAGAGGTGGAGTCCAATCCTGTGAAGCAGAAGACACCGTCTGTTTCAATTGAAATGGCCTTCAATCTCACTTGATCAGATGCGTTGAAATAAATTTGGTTATTGAGATGAGTGGATGTCCTGTGTTTACTGTATGTGTCTAGTAAAGAGTTGTAACAGTGAACTGACAAGTTTTTCTCGTAGTTATAGATTTTTAAGTTGTGGTCGAGGTATAGAGGCAATGTGATTTTATTTATTCATTTATGATACTAAATATTTTCAAGTTACTCATTTAGACAAAACGCTACATTTGTTTTCAATAGACGAACACTACGATGCTAAAATCGTCTGCAAACCTTAAATACCTGCAAACTGAAGTAATAAAATACTTAATTATGATCCCTTTACGTATCACATCAAGTTAATTTCAACATGAACTAGTTAAATCAGTGGAGGGCAACAGAGGGATCCCTCTCCCAGGATGGACAGAAGTGCAAGAGATGTCATGTGTACAGAATGAACAGCATAACAGAGTTATAACACATTCAATGACGGAACCACGGCAGGAGGCAAGACCAGGGTCCACGGAAACCTGCGAGGTGAGAAAGCACAAAGACTCCGGGGTAGAAGCAAAGTCATTAATGGGACATGAATTCATACAGAAGAAGATGAGGAGAGAGGAGCTCCATGTATCCTAGGAAGTCCCCCAGTAGTCTAAGCCTATACCAGCGTATCTAGGAGCTGATCCAAGGCAAACCTGAGCCAACCCTATCTATAAGCACCGTCAAAAAGGAAAGTGAAGCCTACTCTTAAATGTGGTGAGTGTGTTTGCCCCCCGGACTCAAACGGGAAGCTGGTTCCACAAAAGAGGTTGATAACTGAAGGCTCGACCTGCCGGGTTGATTCCAGCCTTGCATGTCATACCCCTCTCACTCCCCGTCCTATTTCTACACTGTCCTCTGGCAATTAAAGGCAAAAATACCCCCAAATAGTATATCCTTACCTCTTGCATCAATACATTATGCTTGCACATCAACAAATCGAATCCATCAAACATTCAGAAATGGGTAATTCGTCATCAGTTATTATAATAATTATTTTGTACTTTCTGTTCTGCAGTTCTCATAGACATCTGGAGAAAAGGACACTTTTATTACCATGTTCAGGTTCTATTCTGTCCAACAGAGGGCAGCATCACTCTATGTTGACTCCACTGATCTCACACAGTTACTGAATCACTTCACCCACTGTAGTTTAGTCTTGAAGGATGAGTTGCTTCAAAACAAGTTGTTTAAAGAACCTTTTCCAGCCCCCTTTTCCATAACTTCAACTTGTTTTCACGTGGATGATAAAAGTCCAATAAATGAAAGGAAAATCATAACTGATGCCAATTTGGGCGGCATTTCTTAACTTTCCAGCCCAATTCCCAGACCAAGACTGAAACCACTTACCTGTTGGCTGCCTGAGTTCATGGCTTCAGCATCAAAGGTTGGGACTGAGTTCATGGCTTCAGCATCAACGGTTGGGACTGAGTTCATGGCTTCAGCATCAACGGTTGGGACTGAGTTCATGGCTTCAGCATCAACGGTTGGGACTGAGTTCATGGCTTCAGCATCAACGGTTGGGACTGAGTTCATGGCTTCAGCATTAACGGTTGGGACTGAGTTCATGGCTTCAGCATCAACGGTTGGGACTGAGTTCATGGCTTCAGCATCAACGGTTGGGACTGAGTTCATGGCCAAGAAAAAGACAACGTTTCTACTTTTGGTTAACAAGACTGTATATTCGTGCCCGGTACCCATTTTCTTCTCATAGTGCAGATTATTTACCATCATACATACAGTGCATGTACTGCGTATTGCAGCTGCAGTTCTTGAGCCCGATACACTTTTAAGAATTACTCTGGCTTTTGCCAAGGGAGCATTAACAGGTCATGTGAAAACAAACTGACACCAACCCACAAAATCATTCTTGGCAGCTATTCATTGAATTAAAGCAAGACATGCAAGACCAAGACAAAGCATGCTAGCACTTGAAGTAGAGACGGTAATAGAGTCAACAGTGAGACAGAGAAAAGCACTTCCTGACCCCTTTTTACTAATCTGGTATCAATACAAAACTGGTTAAACAGCATTGATCAGCCCACATGCTGGCATTCACCTACAGTGGTACATGTGAGCATAAACAAGTTGCCAAGCAGTCTGTGGTCGACAAACAAATCAGAAAAAATAGCTTGGGCCTGAATATATGATTCACAAAGCTGGAAAGTTTCCAAATACCTGCTTCATTCTCTGACTGACCTTTGACCAAATAGTAAACGAAGGAGGCAAGGATAGAAAGACAGTGTGAAAAAAGGAAAGGGAGATTCCAACCATGTTATTCAGAAGGCTTCCCAGTCAACAACAACTCTGACCTTGAAAACAAATTAGTCACTTTACATCCCCTGTCATCATCATCATGCCACACCTCTCTATCGCTATGCCTGACTCAGCCATATTGGCTTACAGGTGGAATGTGTTTACCATCTCATGCATGCCGCCGAGGTCAAACTCAGTGGACATGTCGGTCTGTCTGCAGGAAGTATCTGGGATCTGTGACATTATGCCAGACATTCAAACATCAATCAGAACAAGGATGTTGTTTTCGGTCCAGGGTCACACCTTTGTTAATTTGCCTTCACTCACTGATCTGTAGTGACTGGAAGCTGGGAATAAATCTGAATAATAGTGCTGATGAGAGAGAATTTTACAAGTTCGGTCAATTTATTGCTTGTCTGCATAGTGCTATCAATGACAGCAATGGTAGTCAAAGTATTCTCATCCTTACTTAATGTTTTTAAAATACTGAAGGCTAAAATGAATCTGCAATTCTTCTCAGCTCTTCTGATTTGTGCCTTTCAGGTCGTTGTTTTGGTTTTCCAGCTTCCAGCTACCTGCCCAGCAGCACCAAATAGCAGACAGACACAGTTAGTGACACTGTGGAGCATTAACAGCTAAAGAGACAAGTGTTTTTGAGTTGGTGCAGAGCTCAAACAGAGCTCAGCCTAACATTCTCCAACAGGCCAGAAACACTTCTCCAAATAAATGCCAATGTTGCCCCATATCTGCTCGGCAATTGATAAACATGTCAGTTCTGTGCTTAGAGCTCAAAGTGGCCAAACAAATATGCAATTACAGAATTAAGTATAAGCGACAATACCAAAATTAAAAACTGACAAGTAATAGTATTCCAAGTCTTTCTAAAGGAAATAAACAAAAGTAATATTTCCAAAATGTACTTAAATAATCAAAGTACTCATTAGGAAGAAAAACACCACCTTTGAAAATATGATTATAATTACTTGATTGTTAATGTGTTGACAGCATTTTCATGCTGAAGCTGATGAAGGTGAAACCACTTTTAACCATTTAACTGCTTAATATACTATTTGGTACTTTGATCTGTAACAATGCATTTTGTATTATAAACAGATTTTTTAAATTCATAAGGCAACTAGGGACTTAGCTCTCCAATAGATGTAATGGAGTAAAAGTATAACTTTCGCAGAGCATGAAATGTAAATACTCTAAACTAAGTACATAATGCCTAATGCACTTATTTACTTTATTCCACTATATGACAGTGGTTTGACAAATGTTAGAATTGATCTCCAGTTCATGTCTTTTAATAACTCTTCACAGATTATGACACAGGGGATCATCTTGCTGGACCGGTGTCAGTTGGCTCTTTACAATTGGAGGAACTTGGCAGGAGGCTGTGGGCCTTGGTCCTCCCATGCTGGTTAACAGGATGTGCAGCAGGGATGTCACGGAGCTGTTGGGGGGGAGAGAGGCCTCTGATTTACACACTCTGAACCCAGCTACGATCCGAGTCACGGCCCTAATATTTACTAATGGGGCCCATGGGACGCAGAGGGGATGCCAAGAAGAAAATCACCCCAAAGGTAACTAGAAGACATTCCCTGCCTTTCTCTTTCTCTCGCCTCTGTTGGTTTCTGTCCTTCTCTTTCTTACAAGGCTCTCAAACTTTTTTTACCCTCTCTGTCCCGCCTCCAAACACTGAACTTTAGTACACCCAGCCTCTCCAAAGATCATCCTTGTTTGCGGCAATTAATTGAGGCTGGTCTAATTAGGCTCGAGGAGAGAAAGCCAAGTTTTCACAGCTCACAGCAATGACGGGAGCTTTAGAAAGGGGGGGGGGCGGGAATGCTGGAAAAAAAAAGATTAAAAACCTGGCATGATGCATGACACATTTCTCAGCCGAAAAATGAAAATGATGTTTTCCTGCAAAAGAAAAGCACAAGGCTTTAATTCACTGCTGTCCAGGAAATAACAGTAAATCTGATCCCGGATGCTCAAATATAGAAGACCTTTAAAGAGGTACATTTTCAAACTAATAGCTTTGGATGTCGGCATAAAAAAAAGAAACACTTGTATGTTTGTGTGAGCAAGAGCAATGAACTACAGAAACCGACAATAAATAAAGAGTAAAACGAAGAGAAGGCAACTTGAAGGATGACTTGATTTACTTTCATGTCAGCGAAAGTGCAAAACATGGTGGCTTCATTGTGCGAAGGTCAGAAAAACAAGCCATTCGGTTTTTTTTTGAAGGCTCCATCCCCTGCAATGCATGAGGCTTGTAAAAAAATGTCTCTTCACTGCACCACAATGTCACAGCACAAATAGCAGGTGTGCAGACAGACGGGGAAAAGTGTCGAGCTGATGCACAGGGTCAGATGCCTGGCTGTTGACAGCAATGAGGCCTGTTGTGCAGGGATGGCAGAGTTACAGAAAGAAACGGTTTGAAGCCCTGAAGCACACGTCCTTAAGCAAACACTGTCAAAACAAATCGTTGTGGACTCTGTACCCCTGGACTGACATGAACACTGGCACAGCATACTGGCTGCAATGACACAGTCACGTATTGTTCCAGAGGTAAAACTGCTTCTGTGGCACTGAGGGCAAGTGTGACGTGATCCGGCTTGTTTTATGAGAGTTTTACCTGATGAGACCTGTGAGTTTAATGTAGCTTCAGGTTCAACTTTCTGCTTCATTTTGTTATCTTGCGAGAGTGGGTTGGGAAGATCGATACCATTGTCTGTTAAATATGACGCTGCACAGCCAGCAGCCGGTTAGCTTAGCTTAGCACAGAGACTGGAATTAGGGGGAATTAGCTATCCTGTCGTTTTTACACTTTGGATCTTGTTCAGAGTAAAGAAACAACATGTTAATTCGTGATATTTAAAAGGTGCTAGCAGGTGGATTTTGTTGCCTTTGGACAGAGCCAGGCTGGCTGTTTCCCCCTGTTTTCAGTCTGTATGCTGAGCTAAGCTAAACGGCTGCTGGGCGGAGTTTCAAATTGACATTACAGACCAAATACGAAGTTTCCACAAACTATCAGCCAGAAAGCAAATTTCCCAAATTGTTGCAGTATTCCTTTAACATGGTGTTGACATATATCTGTGCTGAATAGTGGTTGAGAAACACAAAATATATATTCAGCAGCCGCCTTCCAGAGTACTTGTGAAATATTGCAAATAAAATGATGGTGTTATCTAACATGAATGTTATCTGGGTTAAAGGCTCTGTTGATGTCTGTTTTGTTTATCTACTGAGTGTTCGTTCTCTCAGGTGGTGTCAGATTGTGTGAATTTGAATACAAGAACAGTATAATTTACATGCAGCAGAATTTAAACTCACTACACAGCTGGGTCAATATTTAACAGGAACACACTTAACCACGATAGGTTACTCTAACCTTCTAGTTACGAAAGTTTGCTTTGACCCGTCATTTACGCCAGTGTTTAAATAGCTATTGAGTGAGTCAGTGGGACATGAGGGGCATCTCCAGTTGGAAATTAGATTCTGTCTGGAGTAAAACAAAACACAAAATACCACAACAGGTCATTTCAGCTGTCCCGGGACTGCTGAGGAATCAAAATAAGGTTTTCTTGAACCTCCAAAACGACCTGTTGCCACACTCACTTGTGAAAACAGAGAAAAACACAAAGCTGAAAGCGCTCTGCGAGGCCATTCAATTTCAATTAGGCATCGGGATTTGAGATTAACATGGATCAGGGCAGTCATTAGAGAGCCAGCAGAGAACAGATGGTCAGAGGTCGTTATCTCAACGTGACATCTCATCATTCTTCGAGGGCATAAGTGGCTTTGCCAGTAAATGTCTTGTTCGAGAAAAAAAAGAAATGTCAAACTCTAGTGTCAAATAACAACCAGACACAATGAAGGTAATATTAAAAGAAGAGTTTGACATCCAGGGAAATACACACTCCTGCAGAGACTTAAATGAGAAAATCGTAATCACTCTCGAATACCAGCAGCCGGTTAGCTTAGCTTAGCACAAAGACTGTAAACAGGGGGAAACAGCTAGCCTGGCCCTGTCTGAAGGGAACAAAGTCAAACAATATATCTGAAGGGACCTTTATATTTCCCTGATTAACGTGTTTTGTTCGTATCTTATTTGTTTATTTCGTTGTGGTCTTATGGGCAGAGAACAGTAAAATCACATCAAAATGTGTCACTGTTTTACTGTTTTAAACAAACAAGATTTAATGTGTTAATTGGTGAGCTTCGGCAGTGCTGGTAGGCAGATTTTGCAAACAAACGTAGAGTGCATTGTCCTTTTAGAACAGAAATAAGTGCATCATTTCATCAGAAATGTCAATGCTAAAGAGTGCACAGCTGCTGTTGTATAGTTATGGGTCAAACCCCCTACTGTTCTAGAAGAACACTTTGTAACTCCAGCCCTCCTTCATTTCTCTTCTCCAAACCACCATCTGCTGAGCACTCGACAGTAAGAGGCTGTCTGCCAGTTACACACATTTTTCCCAGAACAGGTCACATTCACAGTCAGATCCCTCTTCAGTTCAAGTGTCTCCTCCAGCCGACCTGCTTTCACCCCCACTCACGTTAATTCAAACGAATGGGGCAATGAATTAGTATCCCTGTGATCAGTAACCTATACACCCAGTGGCCTTGAGTGCTGCTGACTCTGTGGCGAACACATGCGTGTTTGAAACTTCCCAAAGGAGGCCAGGCATTCATGGGAATCAGGCTTGATAACTGGGGTACATATACACCACGGGGATCATTTATGAGGACAAAGAGGGGGGGGGGGGGGGGGGGGATGTGTCCTCTGAAACTCTGGGGAGACTAAGCAGCTACTGCGTATCACATCTGAGGTTTGGGTCCATGAAATGTAAGAGATGGGTTCTGGAGAGCTCGTTTAGCTCGTTGAGCAGAATCCCCAGGCAATGTAGATTTGAGTTATTTATGGCTTCTGAATTTAGCATGGAATTCATCCTTGACCTTGGTAACTTGTTTTGGTCTCCAGAGGGATTTCTATCTGAGCTAACAGTGTACTACTGCAGGGTTTCTCGTTATGTTCATAAATACGTGCTTTTGATGTTGTTATGACAAAAATACTTCAATATTTTAGTGTAAAGTTAAAGGATTATTTTTGACATTTTGAGGAATACACTTGTTCACTTTCTTGCTGAGAGTTAGATGAGACAATCGATGACACAGTCACGTCAGCGTGTTTGCTTAGTTGTACTTATCAAACAAACTAAATAAAGCTTATATCTCATGAAGAGCTTTCGAGGTGTTGGTGGATGTTTTTGCCTTTGGACAGAGACAGAATAGCTGTTTCCCCATTTCCAGTTTTTATGCTAAACTATAGCACATACTGCTGCGACTTCATTTTGAGCCATGTGGAAAGAGTACTATTGTATTCAAGCAAATGTATTATGCTGTACCTCCCGACCCGTGAACTCGGCCTTAAATGCAAACATTTAGGTAATATAACATATCATTTCCGGATTGCAGCGTGTCTTCTCTGGAACTCTGTCCCTCTGCGGCGTGAAGACGTTTCCACTCTTTATACTAAGCTAAGCTAACCGTATCCTGTAGCTACACAATTAAGGGCCGAATGTGAGAGTGGAATCCATTTTCTCATCTAACTCTCGGCAAGAATGGAAATGTGCGAAAATGTATTTCCTGGAGCTTTTACTTGAAAGCTCAGTTGTAATTCTTCAGTCGGCTACAGTAAGCTATCAGCTTGTTTGGTGTCTTGCATGTCAAACATATGAAGTCAAGTTCACAGTCGTTGTGTAACTGCTTTAACTTCCAGATCACGGCTAGCAGGCAGAAAAGACTCAATTTGAATACTCAATACTCAATTGGAATTGGAATAGATTTCCAGCACCATGAAGAACTGACAGCATACACAGCTGCTGAGGTCAACCACGGCCTATACATATTTATAATATCCAAATTGGGATATATGTACATTCTGTACTTTTTCTGCTTCCTGCCAGCTGGGACACTCATTGAGTCCAGCAGCAGTGAATGCACAGAGGGAACAGCATGAAGAGTGGAGAGGTGAGGGTGTACATGGGCTGTCAATCAGCAGGAGCGTATTCCTCACGACGCAGTCCAGGGAGTAAAACTATCTCATGGCAAACAAAAGCAAATTCTACAGGATATTGAAAAAGCTAAGCACACGAAGACCTTTAAAAGTTTTGGCGTCACGAAAAAGGCAGAAGTCAAACATTTGTGTGGGAACTGAAACGGTCGCTAGACACTGATGCCAAATGGGGACCATCCTTGTCTGAGGGACAGCGTGGTTGAGTCCTCGCAGGAAATCTCTCATATCCTCTCAGCCTGCTCGCTGTTTGCTCTGAAACCAAACCAGTGGGGGGGAAATAATCTCACCTCGTCTCTCAGGACTGCTGGAGGCTGAAAGAAAAACTGCAGTTTTTCATTTGCTTCGTTGCCATGTCATATGCAGCATGCGGCTGCTGGGACAACAATAGCAGAGGGCCCCAGTGGGGAAATGGTCAGGCTGAACAAACAGAAATGATATTGCTCTCGCTTTGCACCATTGGGAGGCAGTAGTGTGTCTTAGCTGGCTGCCTGATGTTCTCAACATATTGTAGAATGGGAACTGGTTCAAGGCAAATGTTCTCCTCTGCATGCCAGTATGTATGGTGTGAATCAGGACCTGCTTATCTGCAACCATGTCTGTCTCTCCTCACTGATTTAATTCCGTTTTTTGACGGAAAATAAAGGCTGTTGAATTTAAATATCACTTGATGAGGACAATGTGATTTCCTTTAAATGTAAATATCGAAAATGTACTCTGCAAATCCCTAAACGCATCACTTTGAGTGAAAGAGTTCAAACAGTGACAATGTTACATGAGCAGGAAAGAGGCACAGGTGTAATAATTAACTGTGGCTGCATTCCAATCAGGTGTACCAGTTTCAGGGTCCCGGCATTATGCAGGCCGACTCCCTGACATGCCTTTCTGGGACTCTCAATGTAACAGAGCCATTGTTAATGTGTAACACCGCAGCTGTTCATGCTACAAAAAGGCAACATCTCTAAATCCGGCTTTGAATAAAGCATCGAACATACAGTACAGGCAGGTGGCATTTGGCTTGATCCAAGATCAGTGAGGTGGGCAGCAGGTGACACATCCCCAAAGATATGGTTGATGTGTGATCATGTAAATGTGTGCCCTGTTTGATGATGGGCAAGTTGTAATATTGAGTCTCGCTTGGATATTGGATATTGGACGTGCTGAGATGAGATAAGTAAGAAAAATAATTTCAGTAAAAAATTGATGAAGCCTTTTTCTTCCGACTTTCCTTCAGTTTCGTCTTCCAAATGAGTCCACATTTTCATTGGAGGTTTGCTCTTCATTTGAATATATTCAGTTGTGCTTTCTGGCAAAGACAAGCGGGGAAAAAAAATCAGTCAATATAAAATTCAAAAATCTCATAAAATAGTCCCAAATGGAAAAGATCACAGATCACAGTTTGTCCGTGGGAAGCATGAGGTTTACGGCTTCCTCCCTCTTCTCATCCCCTTGTTCATGACTGAGTCTGGGGCTGCACTGGGATTTACAGATGTTCTGTGTTTGAATCTGGGTAAAAGGTCACCACGCCGGCTCGGGGTGGGAGCGGCCATTTTTGGAAATGGAATAAGCAGCTGTGGGGAGGTGTGGATCCAGTGATGATCAGTGACATACGACTGTATGGCTTAAGAGTTTGAATGAGAGGATACAGACGAGACAGACTCTCGCAAGACATGCACATTAATAAAAAATAAAACAAATGTTTATTGAATCCATTTGTTTAGTCTGTCTTCGAGTAAATATATCGTCTTGACCACAATGAGACTATTAACCTGTTTGATCTTCTTGTTCTTGTTCATCTGTAATTATGATAAAATACATAGAATGAAAGGATATCATTTGTAGCCCACTTTTGACTCTTTGTACTCAAGTAACATTTTCAATGCATGACTATCGCTTGTAATGATGTATTTGTATTTGGTATATATAAGTAAAAGATCGCAATACTTCATCGACCACTGACACAGAAGTCAAAAGTGTTTATAACACCGACTGACAATATGTTGTTGAATTGTTGTGCAATTCTGTCTTTCAGGTCATGACGGAAACAAGCGTGAGTCATCCCACAATTACGGTATGAAAACAATTTCAAGCCGAACTGGATTTCTCTTCGACAGTTTGACTCATGCCAACTAACCTGCAACCTTGCAACATAAAATTAGGCTCACAATCCACTTCAGGACATTTTATAAACCCACAGTGTACTTCATCACAGGCTCCTGAACAACCAGTTTGTCCTGTCTGACACACACACACACACACTGCAATTCATCTGAATCAAAGATTCTCCATTTGCCTGATTATGATGCAGACATCAAGCCAAAAGTGAAGGGGCGCTGCTATTCTTTCTGCCCCGTACCGGTCGCCCAGCTCACATACCAGTAGAGAAGAACTGCAATAAGACCAGCACATTCTTTACATGTACAATCATGGAGATTGTGCACAAGACGCTCATCAAGTTTTACTGTTAGTGAATTTCTCTCAAGAAGCAGGTGTCTTTTTGAGATGCTCCTGCTTGTACCTGCCACAGACAAATGCCTTTCAACCACTTAGCCCTATATTTCAGCACATATATATCCATAAAAAACGTATTCCATTCAGTAATAATCTCGCTAACGGAAAGGAGACAAATCATCAATGCAGTTGATACAAATCTAATTTGACTGTGATGACCTCGTTGCTCCTCGGAAAAGATTGAGCAAGCGACAAGAATATTAACTGGGGCACAATAGGTTGTCAACATGGAAACCCCTCTCCACCAAGGCTTACGGGAAAATAATGCGTGTTTGTTCTAGACAAATAAGTAAGGGCTATGTAATTCCTCTGCACTTATTGTCCTCTCTCAGCACTGTCAGCAGTCTCCCAGTTACCTTTCACCTACTTAGTCTGGGCTGCAGACAGGAGAGGGTTAAAGCAGCTCCTTCTTTGTGGTCTGGCCCCAGGACCAGACCACGGAAGGCCTATACGCGCACCCCGGCGGAGGTTGTAAAAGAAACAAAAAAAAACCCTACAGCCCCGTAATGTGGGCACTCTCTGTGCTGTGAACTTTCCCCTAATTCTCACAGTCCTCACGTCTCCCCAGCAGTAGATATTTGCCGAGGAGCACCTCAGGCCAAATTATACGCGCGCTCCCCTCCTGGCGTGTTCCACGGAGTCACTGACTTCATTCATTCCTCATTCATCCCCCAGATTATGAAGAAACCCTTTCTACAATAGCTGCTGGAATTGTTTTTTAAATGTGATCTCATCCATCAATCCATCTCTATATCTATCTATCTATCTATCTATCTATCCATCTCTATATTTATATATATATGTCTGTCTGTCTGTCTGTCTATCTATCCATCTCTATATTTATATCTATCTGTCTGTCTGTCTGTCTGTCTGTCTGTCTGTCTGTCTGTCTGTCTGTCTGTCCGTCCGTCTATCTCTTTATCTTATATTTTTAAGGTCAGTGGTAGTGTAAAAGCATATGATTATAATCAGGCTAATTCAATTTAAAACAAATTAGGAAAATATTCTCTTCCATGTCCGTAAATCAGATTAACTGTTTTTCAAATGATGGCATTTTACACTGTAGAACACTGTAGTCAAGAAATTGACGAGTATTGTTTTTTGTTGCACAGATCAATTCAGGTTCATTACTGTATTTCTGCCTGAATTCTCTCTCTTGTGAGGAAACTATCTCAGATGTAATGTGCAGTTTCCGTGATAATACAGATTTGAATCATAAATCTCTTTTTTTCCTCACAGGACCAATAAAGTGAGGTTACAGGACGTGAATCGAGATCTTCCCTTCACGGCTGTGCAAACGAATGACACGGAGAAGAGGCTACAATTCTCCCCTCAGATGTGAATGTGCTCTATAAAGGTCTGGGCTTCATCCTTCATGGTGTGTGTGGTCCACTTATACAGCATAACGGAATTTGTCACTTTCATTTTTAGAATTCAGCTATTTTAAGACTTCTGTTCAAACCAGACCAGTTTACTGTAAATGATGTCACACGAGGTTACACTGGGTCTACAGATGTACTGTGATATGTTTTGGACTATTATTGAATTAAATCTCCCAACAATCACACTGTTCCTTATTTTATGAGCTTCACGGGGGTTCAACCAATGTCAGGGTGTTTCTGTGCTGATGAATGGACCAACTCACTTCTTCAGAACCACATTACACTTTTGAATTCAGTAATGCTTCACATACATTGCACTGCTGAGGATAGCAACTGTTTAATACAGATAGTGTAGTCCCTATCTCCCACAGCGCATAGACGAATGCCTGTCTTCTTGTTGTATTATGTCCCTGCTCCGCCTCTGACATGAATAGTTAACAGAGAGGTGGAGGAGGGACAGAAACCTGAGAGTAACCGCCCCCCTCCCTCTCCTCGGCTGGCCAATGGCAGGCTACTTACAGTTTAGAGTTGAGGGCTGTGAAACTATATAACAGGGGTGCTGTGAATCAGCAAGGAGCCGTAGATCTCAGATTAAAAATCACCCGCACACTTGTGCAACAGGAAATTATACACCATTTCGAGCAAAATCAACAGTAGCAATGAAGACAACACTGGCAACTCTGACTCTCTGCCTGGTGGTGCTCACCGGCACAGGTTTCCCTTTGGAGAAGAAAGGGGGCTCATCCTCCGGCAGTGTCGCCAAGGAGAAGCGCGTACAGTACGCAGCGTGGGATGACGTGAACGTCATCGCTCACGGCCTGCTGCAGCTGGGCCAGGGGCTGAAGGAGCATGTGGACAAGACCAAAGTCCAGATGAGGGACATTTCCACCAAGCTGAAGGTCTTCAACCGCTCAGTGACTGAGCTGGGGAAGGAGAGCCAGAAGCTGCGAGTGGAGGGGGAGGCCCTGACGGCTCGAGCCCATGGACTGGAGGACAGAGAGGGACAGCTGCTCAACGTCACGGCCGAGCTGAGGGAGAAGGCGGAGGAGATGCAACACGAGAGGAAGGCGATGAGCGAGAGGATGAGCCGGCTGGAGGAGAGGGTGGACGGAATGCTGCAGGGAGAAGCTTCGCTGCCCGACACAAGCGCTGGTGCCAAGAACAACAGTGATGCGCGCAACATCCAGGTGAGAATGCGAGTTTCTGAGTTTTGTTTGTTTTATGTTGAGAATTAGTTTGGGAAGGCAGAATATGTTAAGATAAGGGGAGTTAAATAAGTTAGTTTGGGTGAAAAAAGGGGCTAAATAAGGCTCACCACTGTATGCAAAATATAATTCCTATACTCGTAAATTCAAGATGAGTCTCACAAAGTACAAACTGTTGTTTTCCTGCAGCAGATGGTTCAAGGGACTCAAGTCAAGTTACTGGATGTACAGTGCCCATGGACCGTTGGTCTTTGTGGGAGCTCAACGGCACTAAATCAAAATGCACAAAGGGCAAGCAGCGGGTGGTGGGCATGGCGTTGAGGCAGAGCGTGCAGTACGTGCAGGAACATTTTAAAAGGATACGGAACAAAGAGGTCTGCACGCATCAGCTGTAAGAATGTGTGACTTATTTTTCACAGCTGGAACATTTTACAACCTGTAGATTATGGGGCCCATGTGGCACAGTCGAACCGGTTTATGTTAGTTGCGCTTATTTCTTCTAATTTCTCGGTTCGATGCAGTATTTGAGCCTGAACGGCTTCAGAGTGGGATGGAAAACCCGCGCTCCGAGTGTTACATAACGCTTAACAGCAGCACAGAACAAGTGTTTCTCATTAAGGGGTGGAAATGTGCCTGTGGTCTGTGTCTCGGGTTTTTCAATTAAACCCTGCAAGTGACCTGTTTGTTGTGTTAATTCTGGTGATGTCATCTACAATTATATTGCGCCACGGGCACATTTTACGCACATGCACCGTGTCGAATAAAAGTGATAAAATGCAAAGAAATTGAAATAAAACGTGGCTTCTTTGTTTCATTTTCCTGTCAGCTGATGCTGGAGGGTCAGAACAAACGCATTGACGACCTGATGGAGCGGATCAGACTCCAACAGGAGAAGCTCGACAAGCAGAATGTGCGCATCAGGACCCTGCAGAGTCAGGTGAGGAAGACACGCGAACAGCTTGCAAACACACGCCCTTGCATTACGCATCTTTCAAAGTGTGTCAAATTTTCTGCAATCTCATGTTTCGTAACTTTTCTTTTTGTTAAAGGTGCAACAGTCACGACAGAGACCATCCTTGCGGAACAGCAACACTGACGTGAAAAGTCTCGTCTCCGAGCAACGCGACTCACCAGTCGGTAAGTAAAGCGCTCCAAATCCCCTCCTGACGCCGTCTTAAGTCCACCGGACAAAATCTGACGCCAAAATGTGGCGAGGCCATCTGTTTAGTGAGGCTATGAAGAAGCTTAAATCACAAGCAATTAAAGTCAAGGAATCTAATCAACTCGGGACAGGCGTCTCTGCTCAGCCTGACGCCAAAATAGGGTGAACTTTTTGCACAAGCTGTGCCTTTTAGCCTGTGAAATCTTACGGGCATTATTCACCTAATACAGGACACCATTAACACAATTAAATGAGTGAACAACAAAGTAGACACCTTACGTTTCAGAACTGTAAACTATAATATGCATCTTTATTGTTGCCTCTTTTCATCATCAGGACATAAAGTACTGGAGAATAAGAAATACAAAATGAAGATAGTCAGAATGAGGCTCTGTTTGGTCACTGGCCCCCATACTGTGGCCCCAAAGGCAGTAAATGATGCCCTGGGTGTGAAGCCACGCCAAGCAGCTGCTGCTTCCATCTGAACGTGACTGCAGTCATAATGAATGCTTTCATCCAGACTTTACTGGACTGGATATACACACAACGGGGGAAGAATTTAAACACATGTTCAGCTTTCTGACCCACTCACTGAAAGTCAGTTTAGCCCTCAAAGAAGACGACAAGGACGATGGGAGGATTCACTCGATGAAACAGAAATGTATGCAAATTGAAATGGCAGATTTGAATGAATACAGATGAATTAATTGTGGAATAAATTACACAAAACATTCAAACCTCTGTTTCTGATGGCCATAGATGAGAAGTAGGTGAAAGGTGAACATGGCTGAGGCAAGATTTGAGTCAGTACAAATCACAATAAAACCTCAGAGAACTGACATCAGCCGAATTTGAGGAATGAGGAAAGAACCAAGTGTCTCTGGCAAGGTTTCAACTGGGGGAAAGTTCGCTTGTGACTGAGGGTGTTCAAGTCAGGTCTCAGAGCTCAATGGGATTACTCACACTGTTCGTTTCTGTGGTGTGTGTGTGTGCGGGGGGGGGGGGGGGGGGGGCCTGGAAATGACGAGGGAAGGCTTTACAAATCTACCATTCAATGTTCCTCAGCTTACTGTCCATGTGCCTGAGCCAAGAAAAAAAGAGGGAAAATAGGAAACAGTAGTCTATATTTATCTGTGAACTTTGTACAGGTATCCTCCACTGTTTTGAAGTCTCTCTCCTCCTCCCCCCCCCCCCCCCTTTTAAGCCGTTTTTGAGTAAAACAAACATTTGTATGTCCCTCAAGAATGAGTAACCTTTCCCCTAGATCTGTCAGGGAGTCAGACATCCCTCCTCCTCCTCCTCTTCATTCATCCTCTCCTCTCCTCCCCCACCACGACACACAACCCCCCCCCCCCCCCAACTCCATCTCCACCTTCTCTCACATTGTAATGAACAAGAAGTGTGCCAAAGTTCAGGAAAACCCCTGACCCCGAGGCAGACCACATCCACAAATGGCCACCAAGAGTCCATACCTCTAGGGAACGGACATGACACACAAACTAGGTTTTTGTGGTTCTGCCGTCAGCTGGTGTGGATGGTCACATTAAAACAATATGCAGGCGAATATACAACAAAAATCCATGAAACATAATATGCAAAAAACATTTTGTTGCCGTTTAAAGATATTAAATAGCATCACAAGATGATGTCATCCATGATTATAAAGGGATTACTGGAGAGATGCTATTGGTCCTTTGGTCTGGAGTCCCCTGCTTTGTGTTACTGCCCCCCCCCCTCTGATCACTCCCCATGCATGCACCAGCCATGCACTCCTGCGTCACCGACTGGCTGCTGTGCATGTGAGGGAGGTGTGACGAGCCAGGGAGGAGGGGGTTGAGGAATGTAAAGTGTAGTAGAGTGTGCAGCGCAATAGCCTGGAAGGCAAGGCAGCCGTAAACAGGGTCGCCTGCTTGGGAACTGGGAGAAAGGTCATATTTATAACCGAGACACAAGTTGTCACTCTCTCCCTCTTGCTAAGGCTAGGTCAACGGGTCTGTAGGGTACACATTTATACCTCCAGACTCACAGATGAGCTCACTGTCGTTCAGTGTTTGCAGACTTCCTTAGGTGTGAATTACCTATTTATCAATGCAGGATGGAGTAAACAGGTTCAGTCAGAATTTGGCAGCGGCCCAGCAAAGTTACAACCTTAGTTATACACGCGACTTTCTATTTTACCTTTATCACAACAACAGAGTTCAGGGGAGTGAGGATGAAGCAAAACACACGTGTTAAAAGCGTCATGTAAATAGCATGGCCAGCAGTGTGGTGAGAAGGTGATCATACTGTTCTGATTACAGTGATGCTGTACGGAGCTGGTTGTGTGAACATTGTTTTTTCCCTTCTTCTCCTTCTTCTTCTTCTAGAGATGGCGTCAGACTGTCATGAGCTGTTCCTGAGAGGAGAGAGCACAAGCGGGCAATACACCATCCAGCCAATGAATGCAGAGCCCTTTCAAGTGTTCTGTGAGATGACAGCTGGTAAGTGGAGTGAAATAGTTTTCACCTTTGTGTCTTTCTCAGTGCAGGTTAGCCAACAATTGCCGAGCACTTAGACAATCAGTCACCGACTTTAAACACTGATTTGGTTCGTACAACTTTTTCTAATCGTTCTGTTTTTCTGTCCAGATGGCGGATGGACTGTGATCCAAAGGCGCCAAGATGGCTCAGTTGACTTTGATCAGCAATGGCGTGCCTACGAAAAAGGCTTCGGCAGCTTGAATGGTAAATGCTCTTTTGACTTTGATCTCACTCTCACTCACTAAAGAGGTGCTGGCCGTCCGAGCCAGGGTCAGATGAGTTCACACAGCATTACCGTCTTTTACAACCACTGGATCAAAGGGCAGGATCCATCCCCCAAAAGCATCTTATCGCTGATAAGCTTGAGATGGATCAAAGGCAAACAGAAGTCAACACAGCACAAGCCACTGTCTCCACTCTGGGTACATTTCTCACCATTTCTCTTCTTCTCTTTGTCTTCTTCTCTAGGAGAGTTCTGGTTGGGGTTAGAAAAGATCCACTCCATTGCCAAAGATGGCGGCTACATCCTCAACATCATGTTGGCCGACTGGAGCGGTGACTCAGCATCCGTCCGCCTCCCCTTCCAGCTGGGCGGACAGGAAACCAAGTACTCGCTGAAGATTGAGAAGCAAGAGGCTTTCAGCCCTTTGGAGAGCTCCATGGTGACCGACGCCACCACCGGCCTGCCCTTTTCCACCCACGACCAAGACAACGATCAGAAAAACGACACCAACTGCGCCAAGCACCTCTCTGGTGAGTTGTAAATGATAATCACAATCATAAATGCCTCTGTTCGTTTATTTTCCAGTTTGGGACCTAACATGATCTTGTCCTTTGTCTTGCTAGGTGGCTGGTGGTTCAGTAACTGCGGTCGCTCCAACCTGAACGGTAGATACTTCCAGAGCCCTCCTCCAAAGCAGCGGGACCAGAGGAAGCAGAGCATCTTCTGGAAGACCTGGAGGGGCCGCTACTATCCTCTGAAGTCCAGCAGGATGATGATCACCCCCGCTGTGATCGCGAACAAGGCATAAAGAATAGAAAAGAGACAAAAAGAAAAAGTCGAGACAAAGACGGGGGGGAGAAAGACGTACATTTTTTGACCGTTTTTTCTTTTCTTGGTGCTTGGTTGATGAGTTAGAGGTTTCCATTTTCCCTGCGAGGAAGAGCTCACACTAGAGCCAAGGCCCTCAAAATAGAAGCAAAAAGAACTCGCATTTAATGAGTTTCAGGTTTCCACTGCTCTGTTCTCCGAGAGACGAGCAGATTCCTCCCCTGCACCTCGAGCCACAGATGGAAAAAGGGACCAAAAAAAAAAGAAAACAACTTGCAGTGGAAAGTTTTCCATACGTCGTACTGTTGATCCCGTCTGTTGGCACGAAGCAGGGGCCCCTAGTCAGGAGAGAATCACAGGGCGAGTCCCGGCCCATCCGCTGTGCTCTAAGCCACAAAAGATTTCCAACAAGTAGAGACGCATCACCAGACATGTGGTGTCAACTGTGTATGTGGGCTGCTGTTGAGCTTGAATGTGGTTTTGTAGCACGTAAACTGCACTGTCAGCTCAAAACAGATTAAGAATCGCTTGTAAAGGGTGCATGTAGGAGTGAAATGCAGGCGGATTAAAAAGCCAATGGAGCGGACCAAGTAAATGACTTATTTTGTCATTTTCCACTGAGAATGATGAGATTCATGTTTAGAAGCATGATGTGAAGTTATAAATCACTGTAAACTGTGTTCAGACTGATGTTGTTGGGGCAATGAAAACCATTCCAGCCTTTTGTACAATGTATTTTCTGTCTGCGATTTTGAACGAAATTAAGCATATTCTTCGCTGACTTCAATTTTCTGTGGAGATTTTGGTGATGTTGAGTCATATTGACTTGTTTCAATACGAGAGGCATGGTTTGTTTGTACATAGTGTATGAAGGAGTGTCGTCAGAAATGTAACTGTTACTGATTCGTTGTGCGTCTGTTGTCTCTGTGACTTGAAGGTTTTGCTGTTGTAGATGTTCCCTTTCCTTATTTAAATGCTAAAGAATCAATATATATATATATATATATATATATATATATATATATATATATATATATACATACATATATATATAAATATATATATATACACATATATATATATATATATATATACATATGTATATATATATATACACATATATATATATACATATATATACATATATATATATATATATACACATATATATATATTTCCGGTGCTACCCGCTTGTAATTTATATTGTCCTTGTCGTGTTTGCCAGATGTAAAATTGTTTTTTAAGAGACTTTAACCGTCGTCGAGGCCATAGTGAGCCAATAAAATTGATTTAAACTATTATTGCTTTTTGTCCGTCTCTTCTGTGTGACTTTGACAGTATTCACCAGTTTGCAACAAATACAACTTAAGGTCGTTAAATTAGCATAAAACTGTCAACTGATAACAGAAATGATATCACAGAAGCAAATAATTGGTTCAGAATATATTGGTAAAAGAATCCTCTCCGACCGATTGAACACGTCACTCTTCATCAATCCAACCAAATCCGTCTGGATAGGGAGACGTTCTCTGCAAACCACCTGCAGACCCGAACCCACAGAGTGGAGCCGAGCCTTTTCACTGAGCCACGGCTGGCAGATCTCTTCAATCTTTTTAGCAGATTAGATATGTTACGTGGGAGCAAACTTCAGGAGCTTCAAGGTGTCAGCTTTGATTCTTCAGGTTACCACTTTCTGATTCCTTGGTTCATCCCTACTGACCCGCCTGGCTCGGGATCAACCTGTGTAACACCTGATCTGATGGAGTGTGCTCTGAACTGACCTCTCCCTCCAAGCGCATCGGTGCAGCCGGTGAACGTCGATGCCTGGCCGCCACAGTACGCGTTATTTTTAAAACATGGGGACAGCACTTTGTTACCTGCAGAGGAGAAATGCAGAGCACAGCAGTTTAGTATCCCATCTTCTCCACATTTGAAATGTCCTCTGAAAGGAACAGGGAGATGCACTCCTTCGCTTTCTCCAGTTCATACTGAGGCTTCTCGCCAAGCCCGTGTGTGCCGAGGGGATTTATCTGATCCCTGCGGTGCCATCAGATCAAGGTCAGGCATCACTCACCGACAAGGAGGAGAACCATGTTATTAAAAGGTAACCCTGGCAACAAAGACAGGCGACAGAAGAGCCTCGAGCACATGCGGCTTCACTTGGTGTGGAGTGCTTGAAAAGCCCTCGTTGTTGCAGCAGTGGTGGCGCTTTGGTCAGGTGCTGCTGATGTGAATAAGACGACAAAACATGCTGCGATCATATGACATGCATGAATAACAACACGGCAGGAAAAGAGAGCACGTGATTGATTCATACATTTATTTATTATCATGTACAAATTGAATCCCGGTGGTACAAAGCGGTTGTAAGACTCCAGTGCTCACCCTCCTGTTGTCTTTATTGCAGTAAAAAAGGAAATACCAGCATGATGAAGAGTCAAGAGGTACTTTGGAAAATATAAATTATGTGTTAAGAAGGCAAGCAGACATCTCGAGAAATTTAACGTGAGGGGGAAGAACGGCGCAAAAATATCAATGAGCGGCCGGCTCATGTCAGCAGCACGCATTAAAAAAGAAAAGAATAAAAATCCATAAAATATTTTATTTTAAACACACAGTTAAAACAAGTGGACAGCAGAAGAGTCTCAGTGTTCTTCCTTTCTTCATCATTACACAAACTGCGAGATACGGACTCACAGCACGTATGGAGGATATTGCAATTCTGTGTGTGCGCTTGTGAGTGTATGTATCTTACATATGTATAGTGTGTGAGCTCACGTCTGCGATTATGCGTATAGTATTCCATTTCATATCTGTGAACTGTAGTCCCATTCCTTCCACTGACTCAAGTCAATAAAACAGCGGGAAGCGAGAGGGTGAACAACATGATAACATTTGGCAAAAACCCATCATGGTTGCAGCGGTGAGGACGCGGGTGAGCGATGATGAGTCAATGTGACACAGCCTGCTAATATTTCTTCGTGTCTTTGTTCGGCTTTCAGGGTGAGACACCAAATCTCTGTGCTCGTAACCCCTACCCCAGACTGTGCACAGGGTGGGGGGGGGGGGGGGGGGGGGGGGAGACAGCGCGAACAAGCGAGTAACAACACGAGACAGACCGAGCGAAAGAGGGAAGTGTCGTGGAAAGGCTATGTGACTAGTTCATAGGAGTTCATATGGCTCGTGGCTGCAGAGCGTGTGACGCTCTCTCGATGACAGGCTGAACAGTTGGACACTGGGGTTTGGGGGGGGGGGGTGTAAAGGTGGGCGGTGAGCTGGAGGGGTAAAAGGAGGACAGAGGGGGAAACTAGACTTCACGTCTCCCCTGTTGTTTCATTTCAGAGGTATTGTTGTAGAAAGTGCAGCAGCATTATCTCGTAGTGCTCTCCAGACTCAGGGCAGCGAATGCTGTGTCGCTCGTTGGGGTAAACCTGGATAATTGAAATAGGGCAACCGCGTTACAGACTGATGTGTGATACATGTATGTAATCCTGTAAAATCAACATAACAAGTGGTATATTCTTCATATAACCCTGAAATAGATTTTTGTACTGTCTTTTCTTTACTACCATTTAACATTCGAGCGGTCTAAGGCAATACACAAAGCACATTTGTTGTTGCTTTTGTGGTGCAGAGATAATAACAAAAACATTTATGATGAAAATGTATGTAGATTATGTCCCCCTAGTATAAAGCATTCATGTAACAACTTTAAAAAATGTGTTAAGTGGGTAGAAGGTGGCTTGTGATGCTGACCTGAAGCTGATAGGGCTTCCCAGCACGGATTATCTGTGACACGAGGAAGTTGGTGTGGAAAAAGTGCACATTCTCATCTAGAAATCCATGTAGAATCAGCAGACGGTTGGGTCTGGAATGACAAGGAACACATGGTTACAATATGATGGGCTTCCATACAAGAGTAAGACAAACCATTAAAACGCATTCATCCATCCACCATTAATCCCTTCATGATGGTAAAACAGGAAAAGCCGAAATAAAAAATAGAAACGGTAAAATACTGCAGAAATATTTAGAAGTTTCAAGCAGTAAACTTATAGAATTGTTAAAAAGGAACGTGTGTGTACTGACTCGCTGGGCAGCTTGTCCACGTGCAGAGCCACAGAGCCCTCCTCGTAGCCCTGCTGGTTGTTCTCAGGCACATCCATGTACCGCTCTGTGTAGCCGGTGTCGTACGCCATCCACACAGTCACCGGGGCTCCGGCAATGGCCAACTGACAGGGAAGCACAGCGTAGTCAGATGGAACAGAACGAAGACTAAAACACTGTATCTTACCCTGGAGAGCAACTCACGAGAAGAAGGCGGTTGCTTAGATTTACTGTATGATTCTAAAGTATGTGCTCAGTATATTTTGATGTTTTTGGCGCAGTTTGATATACATTCAGCAAATAAAACACATTGGAATGTTAAGCTTTCGATCCCTGTAACTCACAGAATTATCTGTGAATACACTTACTGAAGAAAGGTTGTGAACAAACACATTGTGCAACACAGACACCATGTGGATGTAAGCTGCAACTACATCACAAGCTCAAACTTTGAGATAAAATACTTCAGGAATTAAGCAATGAATTCTGTGCATACTGTGGTGATACAAGCTATCACTACGCTGAGTGTTTGGTTTAAAGGAGAAAAGAAGCGTCCCAACCTTGAAGACGTTGGGTCGCTGAATGAGGCCCATGAGAGAGAGGAAACCTCCGTAGGACCAGCCGTGAATGGCAACACGGCTCAGGTCCACAAATTTAAACTTCTCCGCCACATACTGCAGCCCGTCCACCTGGTCTTCGATCTCCACCTGACCCTGAAGAGACAAGTGTTCATTCGAGTGTTTTATGGCATTCCATCGTGTTAACTTTCAATCGTTTTCTTCGACTGAATGGATTTAACACTTTACCATTTTGTTTTTCAGAGCTCCTTCAAATTCAAGGCCCCTCTGACAGGAACCCCTCCCATCAATGACGACCACGGCGTAGCCCAGAGACGCCAGCGTGTTCAGACGGAGGTACTTCATCCCCTTGAAGGAGTTGTTCACCAGCTGCACCTGAATACGTACACAAAATGTTGTTTTATCTACACTGTCATACAGATGCAAAGCTACATTTTGTGAACACTAAATGTTGATAACATCCCAATCCTAGATTAAACTGAATGTATATCCACGGACCTGTGGGCCTCCGTACACAAAGAGCACCGTGGGGTGTTTCCTGCCAGGCTGCAGGTTGTGAGGCTTGTACACCATCCCGTGAAGCTGGAAGCCCGACTTCCCTGGAAAGTCAAAAATCTCGGGTGGATTGTAATCTCCCGGGCAACCTGGAAGACACATGAACACACGTGTTCGTTAGGTTGGCACGTTCTCAAACTATCAGGGATCAACTCCTCAGGGAACTTTAAAGGGATGAGTCAGCAACACGCAAATTACAAGTGCAGTGGATATTTTTTTGTACATTACAAAAAACAACACTTGTATTTGTTTTACACAGTAAAAATAAATGGACCAAATCAGTGATTTGGCATTAGATTGTGATACATTTTCTTTTGGAAAGTTAGTGATACTCTGGAGCCAGTACTGCAATATGTCTTGAAGTACTGGGGTTGGTCCAGGATTATTTGTCCTTTACAGCCGACATTGAAATTCTGAAACTGTTCTGCTTTCCCATTCTTCTACTTCCAAAATAGGGTGTTTAATTGAGAGTTAACAGCACCAACATGCGCCGTGACTCTAGGGGGGACCCCTGTATCATGCTATGTTCACACTACCAGCGAAAAAAGCAACAAAACAGCCAAGAGTAGCCAGCTCCATTGTCACTGAGTCCTTTTAAGTGTTGTCCAAGCGCTCATTCATGTAGCTTTTAACGAAACACAATGAAATGTGTCGAGCGTCAATTTGTAGCTTCATGTCACCAGCTTCCATTGAAAAAGACTTGCAACCTGTTGCTGTGTTGCTCGGAGTGTGAACACAGCATAAAGCCCCTAAACTTCTACCAAAGCAGAAACAGCTGTAAACATAATAGCCAAGAATTAGCGTCTCACTCCTGGTACTATTAATGAATCATAAACGACAATCAACGCCGACACGAATCGCTGTGGACGACGACGGTGTTCGAGCAGCACATTATCGGATTGCTGTCAGGATTGTCTGGAGGACGCGACTGTGGATCGAACTGACTGTCCTTGATTTAATCAAAGCCAGACCTCCTCTCTCCCCGACAGACTCTGTTGATTGTTACAAAAATAAAAGCACAGACTGTCGTGGGGAACCTTCAAACGTAGCCAGACTGCTCTCCAGAGAAAAACATAGCGAGCCCAATAATGTAAACACAAACTCTGTCGCGTCCTGTTTACCTGGTGACTCCATCATGCTGGCCCAGAATTCAGGTAGCATGTGTAGTGGGTCACCCTCTGAGCTGGTCAGTTTGTAGACGTGGACACATGGAGGCGTACTCACATTACTGTAGTGGCTGACAAAAAAGTCAAAGTTCTGCAGAATAAGAGAGAGAGTTGTAAAAAATATATTAAAATAAAGAATTATGTACAAAACAGAGCTGCACAAAGAAGGAACGGAAAGGCTGAGGGAGGAATTATAATGTAACACCACATACTACAAGGATCTGAGTTAAAGCCCAACATGAGCCACCGTCAATGTAAAATACATTCATCCCTTATTACTGCAGATCATCCAAACTATCCCTGGCTTTGACAGCTTTTTTTCAGATTGTGAAGAGAGCAATATCTCAACAACATTGTGGGCTGTTATGAATATGGATAAACGAACATCTGGATGAGAAAATAAATGAATGGACTCATGAAATGCGCAGGTATGTATTTGGATGAGTGGTTTACCTGACTGACGGAGCAGCTATGAGAGAAGCCAGGCTTGGTTAGTCTGACCACATCTCCAGGTGAGTCATAGCTGACCACGTAGAGGTGGTGCTCCAGAGGAGTGTCTCTGGTGCCCTGGAAGTACACCAACTCCGAAGCCTCATTCACCCAAATCTAACAAAGGGGAGAAACATTAAAAGGACAATGAAAAGACAATAGCAGTGAGGCCGAGGCATGATACTGAGAAGGACTATGAAGGCATGATGGAGCCACTGACATATCTTCATATCAACTTAAGTTCTGTATCACTCGTGTTTTAATGTTGAACCCGAGCATGTTGGGAGGAAAACAAATGGATTTAAATACATTTATAAAGCTAACCTCGGAACCATGTCTTGCCAGCACCTCCCATTCTCCACTGGTCAATGTAACCTCCTCCTTGATTGCACATTTGAAGTCTCCTGGAGAAAACAGATAACCTTATCAACATGCTCCTCGACACACCGAACGCTGACGTGAAACCATGAATATTTGACAGGAAAACGTCAAAGAAATGAAGGAACGTGTGCGAGTTTTTCACCCTCTGTGTGTTGGTAGTCCTCCGTCCAACGGCGGCAGCCCGGTTGTAACAGGGAGGTGATTTTATACAGATGGCTGAAACCCGTTTTAGACTCGTTTACCCAAATGAAAGTAAACTCATCTTCTGCCGTTTGAATAAAAGGATAGAATATATCATGAACCTGCACAAAAGAAGAGAACAACAGTCAGTTACTGAATCCTTGAAGCATTCACAACCGTAACAATTAGTTGATTATGAAACATCACAGACATTCGTTTAAGGGTACCACGTGGAAAGACCTACATTGATCCAGACGTCTGTCGTCTCTTCATAGATTATGTATGGCTGTGTGTTACTGGGCACGGCCTCCAGGCTCTCCTGCCTCTGAGCTGGGTCATCTGTGACCGGGATGAAGAGGGCTGGAGGCAGCAGGACCAGCTGTAGTTTTCTCTGACTGCGGTCCAGTAGCACCGCCCAGCCACTAGAGCGACACGGAGCAGACGGAACTCAGAAGATGGCATGAGAATAAATCATAAACAGAAGCATCCTGTCCAGTCAAGGTGCGGTCGATACCGCAGTTTAGGAGACGTGGTTCAGCGCGAGTTCAACAATGCACAGTGATACATTTCTTTTGAACACGGCTCAAAGCCAGACAACATCCTCTTGCTGGGGACCGAATGAGCATTTTGTCCACAGTCAACTTTTGTAAAACCGTTGTCATTTTAAAAATAAGGAACATTTCAGACACTTATCCCAGACTGGGACCCCCGTACAGAGACTGTTTGGTTCAAATACCCAAACCGTCGCGGCCGTTATTATCCGTGTCCACATGTTTCCCAATTCATGTCACTATATTAGTCCCAATACCAGCCTGTATACCTTCTGGTGGTTGTTCTTTTGAGAATAACCGCACTCACTATTTGCCGTCACTCGTCCAGCCTACTCTGGCGATGTATTCTGTCCCAGGAAACAAGGAGGTGAAGGGGACGACCAGTTCTTTGTCTTGTGTGCTCACGATCTGGAATTACAACCATGAACACACATTAGGAACGGCTGAATTTGATTTTGGAGAAGTAAAAAAAGACAAAGACAGGCAGTGAAAGTCTTACTCTTCCCTGGTGGTCCGTCTTGATCTCTGCCAGTTTGAGGGTAGCCTGGGGATTTTTGCTACCTGTAAGTAAGTAAAATGATAAGAAATTCATTTTGTTTTTGACATTTGACTGCTCCAAGCCTTTGTGTGTGCACACAGTGTAGGCAGCACTGACCTGTACGGGGATATCTGTATGCGTCTGCTTTACGCTCCTCCAGTGCCGGAGATGGAACATGAATAATCTCTACCTCCGTCTCATCCACCTCTTCATACAGCAGGTACACTGTTTTACCTCCGTTAGGGTCTGACAGGGGGATAAAAACACTTTTTTTTGGGGGAAGTGTATACAGAAAATAGTGGATGCAAACTTAAACTGAACTAATTTCATAGATGGAGGTAAAACTATTTTTTTTTATTTTTAAAGGCATAATAAATACCTTCCACTGCCGAGGGACTCCACCAGTAACCGGTGAAACGGTCAAACTCTTCTTGGATGACAAATGTTGCTACACCTGCAGACTTGGGGTCCTCCTTTACATTATCCACACCTGGAGAAAGGTAAGTAGTATGAGACGATGATGGAAATACAGGGGACAATCGAAATTGTCTGGCATCAAAACAATTTTTGACTCAAGCATGTAAAGCTACTCATTGCGCGACATTTTATTGCCTCCAGACCTTTGTGGCAGTAAGTGAGTCTCCTTTCCTCGCCAGTCTTAATGTGGGCTATCCACAGGTCGTTATTGTTGATGAAGGCTAAGAAGTCAGGGTCTCCAGGGCAGATCTTGGGGTCCATGCGGGTCCCTGAGCACTGGGTCTTGATCTCCACGGGCTTTACAGGAGCAGACTGCTAAAAGCAACATACACACTCTTAGTGCAAGGCAAGCAGAAGATGAGAGACCTGTCTGATGCAAGGATGGTCTTCACTGAAGACATGAAAAGGTACACTAACCACAGTGAGGTGCTGAGATGAGAATTAGAACTCAATCCCCATAAATAATTTACCACCAACTCATTTAAAGTAGCTTATCAAAGCTAATAAAGGCACAAACAGAAGGCTGGCCTATAGAAAAGGGTAATATGGTATTTTGATCATCTTTCCTCTCATAACATCGTTTGCATTGCATGATGAATATGACACCACTAGCAGACCAGCAGTGATACAGATTCAACATTTACAATCACAATTATCATAAATACAATAAAACGCACAGCTCTCAGCTGTCTCGAGTATCTAAGAATTCCAAATTGAAGACAAAAACAGCCGTGTACTCACTATGAAGCCATTGCTGCCTCCGTCCTGACAGTAGAAGAGGCTATTGCTGGCCTGAAAGAGGAACAGGCCGGTCTGGGCATGATAGTCATAGGAGGTGATACCGAAGGCTCCGAGACGTTTGCGCTCTCTCAGCAACTCCTCCTCTCGAGAGTAGGCCCCCTGGTGCGGTGTGGCCTTAAAGAACAGGAAGTCAGACGTAAGCAGATGTAAACAGAGCCACATTCAACTGACCCATCACCCCAAGATCATAGAACCGCACAATGGTTGTACAGTGCGAGCATTCCGCTCATAGTTTATTCCACGCTGATTCCACCACACCTTCAGCGACTGCTTATCTCAAAGTAGTGCTATTTGATACCGGCCCTGCACGATCGGGAGGAGAAGAAGGGGAATTCACCTGAAAGTGATCCAACATCTGCTTCCATGACAACACCAAGAGGGCCTCTTTTCGGACCTTCTTGGGGATTTCCGAGTAGAGTAGTGAGTTCTCTCTGCTTCCATAAGGCATTCCTAGTACGCACACGGAAAAGAAACAAAAGGCCTTTTCAACAAGAACAACTGGTGCTAGAGTGGAAAAGGTGATTGTTTTTAATATCACGAGGGAATCATATTCTGCCCCATCATCACGCATCAATCAGCTTACCGAGGTAGTACAAGCGGTGGGAGTGGGGTCCGTTCTCATCCTTCTTCTGCACGAACTGGAAATCGTGGGGAGCCTTGTTGGCGATCATGCCAGAGTACTTCCTGCTACAGTGGATGATGTCACGGAGGCCCTCCCACGTGTGTTTCTCCACAAAGAACTGAGACGGGACGTCCTCCATCTCAACCACCTCTGTGCTGTCTGAAAGGCCGTCCACAGCCGTCATGCTCACTGTCACACAGCTGGATGTGGACATTAGAAAGATTATGGTGAGAGGTGTGGGAACCCAGACACACCTGCACTTATGAATTCCTTTAATGGTTAAGATTGATTGTTCATACATCTTCCTAAACATCAAAGCAGTTAAAAGGAGATAACATGAACCCTTTACTGTACCTTTTCCAGATACCCTCTTTATTGTCACAAAGTTTTACCTTCTTGACTCTATGCATTCACCGGTCAGCACACCTCACTCCAATATCGTCACCTACGAACAAAGTACAGTACTAAGATCTTTCAAAATAGAAAACTAACGGAGTAAACAGGGGCACAGACTTATTATGACAGTAGGCAGACACATTTCTTTCTCCTTTCTTGCCTGATGAGACATTCGTGACTGGGGGACAGTTTGACGACAACACAATATGCCTCAAAGACAAGAGGAAAAACATAAATCATTCATGAAGACTTTTAAGAACATTGACTCAGAAACATGGAGCCATAACTACAGACCAGATTGACACAAAGGGATTGTAATTCCTGTTAAATCTCTCATGTGTTGGATGGATATGTACGGATGAAGTACAGGGAATACCTCACATTCCTCCCTTTATCCTTCTGTGTTGGGTAAAGGATTAGCATGACGCACACCGTGTTAAAGAAGTAGTGGCAGTAGTGGCAGAACAAATACAACCAGCATAATACCTCATCTTGAGTCACCAGCTGAAGAGTCAATCCAACAACAACCAGTGTCACAGGTTAAACTGTCACCTGGTACACACGACTAGGGGTATCTGTGTAAGGAGTGGGATGATGGAAGTGTATTTACGGATGGAGATTAACCAAAATGTTCAGATCTGACTATTTCTGTGCTTGTACAAGAAGTAGTGTGTCTATAATACTGATTGTATTCTGCTAAAAGCATCCCCTGCACAGTAAACGTTAACTTAACCTCAGTGTTACTCTGTAAAATATGTGAAATGGAAAGAATTACGCTGCAACTTGTAACGGTATAACGTTTCACGAAAAGGCCCCATTTTGTCTCTGCGGGGTTACTCAATGGTCAATAGCAATCTTATTTTAAGAGGTGTGTAACAGGTCGGGTGGAATAGTAAAATACCGGAGACGTTAATGTGATCGGTTAGCTAGCTTACAATAGAGCTTTGTTCTCAGATTTCAACTGCTCATTCAGACCGGGGGGAAACACCGGTACATTCATTTGTGTTCACATTTTAAAACGGTACGAACGTTGGTTATAATTGGCAGTGAATGGCGAAACCCCAGCTTGTTAGGAAATGACAGTTAACAAACTACGACTTTAAAAAAACGAATCTAAGTTAGCTACATTTTGACATGACAGACCTCTTCTGTCAGTTAACATTACGCTCTTCAAGCTAACTAGCGGTAGCTACCCGTTAGCTACCGAGCTGGAAGCTAGCGAGCCGCTAACTAGCGGCTGCTGGATTTCTGGAAAAACAGACTCTTAGTGGCCCGTCACGACAGAAGAAGCTGAAATTAAGAAGAATACTTACCAATCTGGCCACTGTTTCTTTAATCGGGTTCTGGATTGTATTAGCTTGGTGACAATAAAAAGATTGTGCAACTGCTGGAGGTTGAATCCATGGCCCAGGGCGGCCACACACACATGTAGCTGAGCGAGAGGAGGAACCTTAGACCTGATGGAGTTCACACCGGTACTCGTTCAGAGCCGCACAGCAGCTCTGAGGAGGCGTCAGTGATGGTCAGTGCTGCGCTGCAATGTGGCAGCACTGTTTTATTACCCAAATTGACTGTTTAGAAAATATGTCAACATTTCCTACGTACTACTTTTGACAGTGTACAACCTTGTGTATGTGTGACATTAATGCTCCACTCAGATTAACCATTGAGACCAATAAAAAAATTAAGTTAAAACATGACAGATTGGTACCAAACCAGTCATTACAGACAGAGTAGTTTTCCAATAAACCAATGTGTTTAATCCACTGGTGTACTCTGTACCACTTTCGTTTTAACATTTCAATTTCAGATTTTCTGAAATCACTCGATGTCCTATGGTGAGTCGAAACAATCATGTTTACTGAAATATTCAGGTCTCTTTACCAATCACAACATTACAAACCCATTCTATGTATTCATGAGCTATCTTGAAGCCACTCTTATTGTTTAACAAGACACCTCAAAATAACAGAAGCTCAAACTCTACCATTACACCCCATACACAAGCATTTGAGCTTAATTTTGAAATATTATGCTAAAGAAAGCAAAGCAGACAAGTTCTGTGGAGCAACCGGTTTTTTATTTATACAAAGAACACAGCCATTTTACTTCAGAGGGATGAACCGAGAAGAGTGTGTGGCTCCAATACCAGGGCGACCGTGCTTGACTGGCTTGTAAGTGATGGAGAACTCGCCCAGGTAGTGACCGCACATCTCAGGCTGTGGAGAAGAGGAACATGTTAGGAACAAGATACACGCCTTTGGTGTAGTCACAGCTGCATGTACAGTAATGTGGCAGTTGCTGATCATAATATGAGGTCTGACAAGATTTAAAGCAAAGTATATTTAAAAGAAAGATTGCTTTGCTTCTGTGCATTTGACTGGAGGAGCTAGGGGTCAGTTTAGAAGCTCTAGAAGAAGCTTCAGTTGTCAACACTAGATTGTCTTATCTTAAACCAATTATTTATCATCACTATTATTCTGTAACATCCGGCCTTTATAACTAATTTACCTAAACACATTATTGTATGTCTACATTTTACAAACGTAACACACTGCAATTCTTTGGTCAAGATGTCAGACTCTTCTTGTACTCTAGAGTTCTTAGTGGATCAACTCAAGATGCCCATTGCCCTAAATTATCCTTCTGAGTTCTATCAACTTGAGTTGTGCATCAACAATGCAGTTTAATTCAATTTTATTGATATACCCCAATACCACAAATCTGTAGCAGAGGGCTTTACAATCTGTGAAGCATACGCCATCCTCTGTCCTTTGACATCGAACCAGGGAAAAACTCACCCCCCAAAAATCATATATACCCTGTATAAGATGCATTATTTGCAGCAATTCATCAACATGATGGTTCTGTATTAATAATGGAGCCATTGTTTGATATTGCCCGGCCTGTCAACTAGTCCCGATTGTCGACCTAAAGCATTCTTACACTGAATTATTCTTACACATTAACTAACTGTCGATAGTTCTGTAGACGGGGACCGAACACCACCAAGAAGGAACTATAACTTCTAAATGAGACCAACCGCACGCATTGGTGCTTTCAGTTGCGACAGCTGGCTCTGTACACACAAATGCAATATACGACAACCATATAAATCCTTTTACCTTCTTAAATGTATACCAATTATGTTCTACATTCTCCAACAATATTACATTTTGTTGGAACTGCAAGTGATATTGCTTCCCAGGAATGTGCTCTGAGTAATGGATATGGAATGGAAATCTGGGGTTTCAAAGAGTACAAATGTGTCTCCCCACCACCGGACCAACAGCACCTCACCTTGATTTCAACCTGGTTGAAAGTCTTGCCGTTGTACACTCCGACCATGGACCCGACCATCTCAGGCAGGATGACCATGTCCCTCAGGTGGGTCTTCACCACCTCTGGTTTCTCCATGGGGGGAGCCTCTTTCTTTGCCTTGCGCAGGCGCTTCAGGAGAGATTGCTGCTTGCGGCGCAGGCCACGGTTCAGCCTCCTCCTCTGGCGGGCACAGTACAGCTGCATCAGCTGCTCACTACACAGGGAGAGATGATGGCACGGTCAATGAGGCCCCTGGTCGTCTTTGAAATAAGTGTCAAGTAGTGGTGTCACAGATCACGGATCGACCCGTGATCCGTTCGGATCACCCCTCACGGTTCGGATCACCCCTCACGGTTCGGATCACCCCTCACGGTTCGGATCACCCCTCACGGTTCGGATCACCCCTCACGGTTCGGATCACTCGTGAAGAGAGTATTTATTTTTTACAGTGTAATCATAGTGTGTAAAGTTCTACTGCTGCTGTTCCTTTTCAAGTAACAAGTCCCCGAATATCAATGCAGAGTGTCAGCGACGGGGGACACTCCGGTGTAGAAAACAAAGGATTTCTAAATCTGGTTAAAATGCTTGAGCCACGCTACGAAGTCCACTCACGCACCCACTTCAGTGTGAAGCTGTTCCAGGCCTCTATGAGAAGGAAAAGACTGTAGAGACTGCTTTCACCACAGCGGAGTGATTCTGTAGACACGCCCCCTCTGTGAGCGTCACAGACACACACCTGGTTCAGGTGCTGACAGAAGTGTCGGAGTGAAGCTAGACAGGCCCAATAATATTCCAGTCACCACAGAAAGGTCTACCCTCTCCCCAGACAATGGAGATATTCTCATCTTTTTGAAAATAATGTCACAGTAATGGTAAACATTATTGTGTATTTGAATGGCATAACCTCACAGGAAGTAAACACAGACCCAAGTTGTTGCTGAGCAGTTCAGTTCAGTGTAAACAGTGGAAGCTAGCTCACTGGCTGTTTCTTTCTTTCAATATTGATGAAAGGACGAGGATATCAACATACCCCATGTTGCACTTAAACTTAACATAATTCTTGAATGTATGATTTTTATTTATTTATTTCATTTTGTTTCAAATTGGACATCTTCAATATTTTTGTTTTCATGTAAGACTACAGCCCAAAGTTCTTTGATTTAAGTGTTCTTGAAGTTCTTTAATAAATGGAAAGCAAATATTTGTCTCCTCCCCTTTTCTTTGTTGATCCGAACTGTGACTCCTGAGCCGTGATCCGAACCGTGAGGTTTGTGATCCGAACCGTGAGGTTTGTGATCCGTGACACCCAGAGTGTCAAGTCATTTATAATATGCACAACACCGGGTTTGGTCATCTCACAGTCACTTCAATTGAAGTCTGTGCATCAGGCTGATGATTAAGGAATGCGTGGTCTACTCAGCTCTGGCACACAATGATAATACACCTATATTTAACACTGATCTTAATGTGATGGACTGAAAAGCTCAAAACTCATACTTCGGCAACAATAACAATCTCTTAGGGGCTGATCGTGGGACTTTATCAATGGGTGGAAAGCTAAGATTTACACTGATAAGCAAAGTGAGTTCACACACAAGTAGGGTTTGGAAAAGGTTTTATACTGGCTCCAGCTGACCACCATGAAGCATCAACTGCTCCAGCTCAGTAGTGTTTCATGTTTCACTTACTAGGACATGTCCAGAAGCTGGTCCAGGTCCACACCTCTGTAGGTGAACTTCCTGAAGGTACGCTTCTTCTTGATCTCGGTATCTGCCTGAGAGACACAACATCCAACTTAAGTATACAGCTCGCGTGAACATAACCTGGATTCATTGCCACTGACTAACATTGACGAAAGCGCGTATTAACCCTCGCTCGAACCTACAATGACATGATTCTGTAATATTTAGTGACGGGAACAGAACCACCGGGTTAGCTTAGCCACAGACGGCTATAGCTAATCCAGCGCCTTTAAGCACACATTTATCTGTCACTCTGAGCAACGATTTAAGACTGAATGGCCAGCGAACGCGTGAAGCTGTCGGATGACATAGCCAGCCATCCTCATTAGTTACTTTACAGTTCAGATGCATTCAGATTGTATTTTGGAAAGCTTCTCAAACAGTTATACACCTACCATCTTGCCTGAAGTTCCGGGAGAAAAGAACGGGCAGAAGTCTCGTTAGGCCTAATATCGCGCGATTTCAGGCAAACATCCGGTGGTGTTTTCCTGCGGTAGTTCGCACTGTGAACAGCAGGTGGTGGTGTTGTACAAAACGCCAGTTTTTATTCCAGCGTCAAGTTTCTTACCAACGTGTCCACTTTTGTATTATCTTGTCGAGTACTGTAGCTGCACAGCGTTAGTTCTACATATCAAGAGGAAGGAAAACTAAAACTAAACAGGACAAAAATGCAGACATGCAGCTTAATAACTCAAGAAGGGAAGAACGGTGGAAAGTACATTCAAGTACTGTACTTGTGTAGCTTACAATTTGGATGTACTTTACTTTGCCACTTTATACTTCTACTCCACTACATTGTTAACTGGTGGATAACGCCTACACTTATCCCCTTAGCATCCACACTAAAGAGACTTTCCCCCCCAGACTCACTCAAAGATCTCTCCAATATATTTCAAATGTTATTTTTGATAATTAAGTACATTTTATTATCAGTATTTACTTTGACTGCTTGTAATTGAGTATTTTTAAATTGTGGTTACTTGTACTTAAAGTATGTAAATACTTCTTCCACCACTGTGACTAATTAGTATACATTTATTGAAGTATGGGACCTTACTTTATTCCCATTTTAAGAGAAACCACCACATTTCAGATAAACATTGTACATACAACACATTTATCCAATGCCTATCAGTACTTACAGTGCAGAATCATTTTTGACTTGAAAAAAAAAGGCTCCATGTACTGGTACTGATTTTGTACTTTGTTTTATCCTTCCTTTTAGTTTTGATTTAAAGGATTCATTCCTGCAACTTCACCTTGAGCTAAATTAGTGAAGCTGAACATCTTGTCCCGTTAGGTCCGATAGGAACTTCTTCTGTGGCATCGAAGAGCCAGAGTGCTAAACGACTACTGACTTACGTTGAGTGAGTGAATAAATGTTTTCATGACGTCACATCAGTATTACTACAAACCAAATCAACACATGATAATGAATACAAATCTTTATTACACTGTATTCACAAAAACAACCAATTCTCAATTCAAACATTTATTTTTCCACTGGCTGGATTATTCCAGAAGAAAAAGAAAGTCCAAAGCCAAAGGTTATTCAGAGTCAAGATAAAAAACCAACTAAAAACACCCCCCATTCAAACTCCAAAATATGCATAAATAGTCATCTAACATGATCACATATAAGTGTGTGATTGGTTTGCATATCAACCAACATCTAAGACTTATTCAGTGACAAAAAGAATCCAGTATCCTTGCTTGGAATGTTCAAAACTTCACTTGTTATTGTATCCCCTCCCCCACCTTCTTTAGTCCAAAGAAAACAGCTATAGTTGGACTGGTTATGCAAACAAAGGAAATATTTCCTGTTAAAAAAAAGAAATGAGTGAGATGAGTGGGAGAAAAGACAACTAGTAAAGAGAAAACGTGTGATATATATATATATATAGATATAGATATATCTATATATAGATATAGATATAGATATAGATATATATATATATATATAGTTCCCACATCTGTCTGAACAACCAAAAGTGTTCACTGCTGTTTGTCGATGAATACTGAGAGGATGAAGAAGATACTGAAGTAACAAACATGTTCACAGGAATTATGTTTATACAGATAAAACAGAAGCACGAGTGTTTTGATCAAAACAGGATGCACGTTCTTAAAAAAACACTTTTAAAAACTCCCTAATGTGTCACTTTTAGTTTCTGTTGCTCTTACAAAAACCTAGCAATCTCCCTTAATGTAACTAATGAGTCAGCACAAATAAAACAAACAGGGAAAAAGAGAATAGTTGGCTTTGGCACAATATTAACAATCCCTGGGATAGAAAACTAGCTAAGCCAAAAATATTGGCTTTTGTGGTCACTTTAAATACAAAAACACAGTTCATCATGATATGTGTTACATGCTTTCAGGGGCAAGAAAACTATTTCATAATAAAAAAAAGGATATGACCAAAAAAACCAGTGCAATATCCTGTGAGCCTTGAGGGTTCCTTTCTGCAGAACATGCCTCCTTTAGACGGACATCTTTCACTTCCTCACCTCCTTCCTTCCTTCCTTCCTTCTAGTAATCCGTCCCATCTTCTTGGAACACCTGCTCTTCTTCGTGGTAACCTTGGTAACCCTCGTCTTGCAACTCCGGGACATAGTCGCGGGCGACGGCGGCCCCGTTCTGATCCTCTGCAACCACTACGGCTTTGGGACAGTACTTGGCGTCATAGATCTGCCGACCCAGGCCAAAGTTCTGGCCGCTCTGGTTGGCTCCCTGGCTGTAGCCCATCTGTAGAGACATGGTGCTGTTGTCACACATGTCTGTGCCGAGCTTCTGGTTGTAGATGCCACGTCTTGTCCCTGGAGCCGTCATCCCAGCCTGTGGACCAAGACAATAAGGATCACACGCCTTAAAAAACAGCTATAAACAGTATTAAGACAATCCAGGAGTTTTCTACAAGACTAAACATGGCACTAGTTTATAGTAGTAGAAGCACGGTGATGCTCCGAGGTGCATTTCCTATGGCTGTGATCTCACGAGGAGCTGGGAACATATTGCAGTACCTGGCTCGCTCCCTTGTTGGTTCCCATCTGCAGGCTGATGGTGGTGTTGTCCATGGGGGGCTGGATTTGAACTTTGGGGTCATACAAGTGCCTCCTGGTGCCGTATGCGTTCATACCCGCCTGACTGGCGCACTTGTTGGTCCCCATCTAAAGACAGAAGCACCACAATAAATGGTCGTAAAGGCTCGATAACAAGAGCTTGACTTCACTCCTCTTGCACAACAAACTGGTAAACATTTGCATAATAAGAACAACGTGAGTGACACTTGCATACTCACGACACTAGGCAATCAAAGTGTCAGCCAGCTGTCAGCCATGACTACATCATACTCAAATGTTGTTTTGCAAGTTTTCCTCACTGTCATGTCTGTCTGAGCTACATCTTAGCGACCGACAATAACAAAACAGAGTTGGAACAAAGAGCAGCATTTAGTCTGAAGTATGCCAGGAGATCATGACGGGTCACGAATAGTTTCGACACATTCAGCAGTGAGCTCGGCTTTCCAAGCAGCTGAAGAGCCTCACCTCTGTCAGATTCAGCCAAAATATCAACTGAATAAGCTGCAACTGTAACATGACAGTCATGTCAAATATGTTTTTCATTTATCGACAACCTGCAAATGAACCTGTGAACGGCGGCCTCCTCGAGTATAAATGTCAGACCTGCACCAACATTAGTGTGTGTCATGTGACCACCGACTGTAAATAAAAGCTGTGTGTCTGTTTGACATTGCAAATAAATGATAAGTGGTTTAAATGAAGGACTGTGATAGGTTAGAGAGTTTCAGATCTTAAACTGAACTGCTGCCAACTCATTTTAAACTCTGCTGCTCACCCAGGAATCTCCAAAACTTAAAAAAAAAAAAAAAATCACACCTGTAGGCCGATGACGCACTGCCCAGCCCTCATCTTCTCTTCATCAAACATCCTCTCCTGCTTGTCAGCGTACTTCACCCCGATGTCCACTCGTGACTGGCAGCCCCGGGTCTTTGCCTGAAAGAAGCGACGTGTAGATGGTTGTAATAATATAATAATTCAGCTTTCTTTGACAGATGAAAGGAAGAGGTCACTCCCACCACTACTGTCAGAGGACTCACCATGCTAGCGAGTGCGAGCAGCGTTGTCTGCACCTGCGTCATGTTGCCATTCTCAAACAAGTCGTTGGCCTCGAAGAGATCGTGAGGCTTCAGGCCAAAATTTGTGGTGGCTTTGATGAAGTTCGTCAGGTTCTCCAGCTAAAAAACCCACACCAATTTAAAAACATGATCAATAACAATGCGTGTGCAGGACTTTAGAATGACGGAGGTGTGATTACATCTCGTTACAAATCATCTCGTTAACAAGAAGCAGTCCTGTAGCTGTGAAAACATTTAGCCGTGACCGGCTGCACCGCAGCAGAGAAAGAGAGTTTCAGAAGCAGTGGCTGTACTTTCAACACGCAAGCATCATCATGACCGAGCAGGATTCAGCGCACAGACATCCTAACACAATACGGCAGCACAGGGAGCCATTTGTTGAAGTCCAAAAACAAGTATCTAACTGCATGTAACGTCATCTCTAGTGTCAGTGCGTCACTGCAATCAAAAAGATGCTTTCAGCCGCTCCCTCACCAACTCACCTGGTGCCAGTTCAGCGCTGATTGGTTGATCTTTTTCACAGAGCCTGGGGCCAGCTTGTTGACAAGGCTGTGAGGAGAAAAAGGGAAATACTCTAGTTTACCATCCAACCACTGGCGATAATAATAATAATAATAATAATAATAATAATAATAATAATATGATTGATGATCACGGTGTAACAGACAGATCTGATCTCTGCTTACGTGCACAAAATGACTCCACTCTTCAGGCCTTTCTGGAAGTCGGGGCCGATGGTGGCGCCCGTCTGGTCTTCGATCCAGACCCTCAGCTCCTCCTCTTTCTGAGCGTCATACTTCTGTGCGATCTGGTCGGGCAGAGAGGTCAAAGGTCACGTATGTTCCATGAGCAGCAATAAGAGCCAGTAGGTGATTTGTTAAATGCATCCATAAGATACCTTCAGGCTCTTTAGGATTTAGTAGATTTCATTAAGATACCAAAAACTGAGCTGCATCCACAACATGTTAATTACCGGTCTATGTCCACTAAAGTTGATTAGGACTGCATGTGATCAGGTTCATGGTCACCCGTGCATTTCACTTCGCCTCAGTGCTGCGTCTACAGAGGGGTTTTGTCTTTTTTAGGCCTTATAAAGAAAGGAGACATTGACACGACCCAAAACACACGGATATCCTGTTTGGTAAGCTGCTAAATTCACCACTGAAACACAGGAAGACCGGGGCTGAAAGTGGGAGGGAGGGGAGAGTTTTAAGGGGCTTATGGCAGCACAAAGATTGATTTTCTTGTGAAGGGAATCACTGTTTTTTTTTAATGATAGAAGTGTGAGAAACATGCTACGCAAGCTCTGACAGAAGCCATTCAGGGAGACCTTTATAGTCACATAGAACAGTTGGGAGCGCTGTGTGCCAAACTGGAACGCAGAAATGAAAGAAAAAAAACGGATAACAGTAAGTCCCCTTGTGCATTACTAAAAATGAATGAACGTATTATTAAGAGGTAACAGCACATGTTTAAAGGGAAAGTCCCCCTGGTTATACAGCAGCTCAGTGTGAGGAAAGTAATCTCCAGCATCAGTCCTGGTATGTGGTTCGCAGGCAGGTCAAAACAAACAAGGCCGCACTCACAGAAAGTTACACATTACCACAGAGTGGGGTCATGTTGGAGGCCGTTTGGTTTGTGTCCATTGTCAACACAAGGACGTATTACCAAAGAAAAAAGCAAACCTCCTGCACTGACGTGATTGGAGCAAAGAAACGTTTTATCAAGAGAAGCAGCGAGACACCTTCCCACGAGGAGGGGAGTAGGAAACTATTAATGCAGTTAAAAATAAGCACTAAAAAAAAGACAGACGTTAGGTGAGTTATCAGGATGGACGACTAACGGACCCGGGACGAACACACTAACCCGGGTCACAACGACGCGCGACGAGCTGCACGCGCAACAGAACACTCTGGAAACGGGGGTAACCGTTTTGCCACAACGACATTCTTCTTTGCCAAGAGGGACAACGCCCAGTTTTTAACTATGTCTCGTGCAAGGACAAAAAAAAAAAATATATATACACATTTATATATATATTTATTCTAGTTTAAGACGTAAAACTCAGGGTGAATATACACTTTTCAAAAGTGTTATCACTGAACTTAAATTTTTGTTAAAGTTATAAAGTCCGTTTATCCTGTAAAAAAAATAAACTTTGAAATCTCTGCTGACAGGTTTTTTCCTCCAAACTAACCAACGTCTAAATACCTGACAGTGGCACGCAGATCAAAATGGAGGCCAGGTGAAGAAAAGAGCACAATGAGAAGAAAAGTTCAGAGCAAATAACTTTTTGTATTATGATAAAAGAAAAATATTTACCTTGTTTTTGATTTCCGCTGATAATCCGAAGCAAGGGCCTTTGTTAAAAGACATTGTCAAAGACTTGTGAGTTTTCTATGTCAGTACAAAGATGGACAGCTACTTGAGGATAAACACTGCACTGAATGATCTTCAACTTTCTCTGCCAATGAAACCTCGAAGTGAACTCAATACTTCCTTTCTTTTTAACGGCCGCCAATTACAGCGATCCCACGGTTTCTATCAAAGAGCGTCGATTCAACAGTCAAGATAGTTCCCTGCTGGTAGTTCGTCAGAGGACCACCAGCGCGCGAAACCCTAGAAATGCATACTTATGAGTGGGCGGAACCTCTGTGTGCTTCATTATCAACGCGCTATCTTATGCTAACATTAATAGCAACATAAGTCTGAGTTTGGAATATAATTACTTTCCTCGATGTGGCTGTTGAAAATATGTAATAACTTAAATTGCTTATTATATTTTAGTGTATTCATTTTGTCCTGTGTCAATTTGGGTTTTTAGCAACCTGGAGAAACTAACAGTCAACACTTCAAAACTTACACGTTATAGGTATTTTCAAAGTTTTAGACACAATATATTTACATTGGACTATTTTTTTAATACGAAAAAGGGTTGATTTCTCCCATTCATATTGTATCTTCCCTTATCACTGTTGATAGTTACTTTAAAACAGTAGTTGGACCTTCGTGTGGGGGAATGGCAATCATTCCTAAGTACAACATTACAAATAAATTCAAGTGCATCACACACCAGCTGCCTCGTGGAAAGTAGTGTGTAATTTATTCCCCACACACAGTGACCATGTCATGCAGACAAAGGACGTAAAATGAAGATGAAACAGGATGTGCCAGCAACCACAACTTAATAACAACTCCACATGAATTGACAGTATAAACTTGTACATTTTACTTTCACCAATCACGGAAGTACACTGACAGGACTCCTCTTGCCTCTCTAAACTCTTTGCGCGTAATCGATCCTAGACTCCACCTTTCCTCCTTCTCTTCCTTAGATCGAGATTGACATCAAAAACTCCTTATATGGAAGGAAACTTCCCCAAATTCCTGACTGGTGGGAGTGCTCCACTGGACCCCTCCCTGCATACCAGACGTGCAGCGGACGAGACAGATTGTCGCACTTTTTTGAGTCACTGTCGAAAAGTTAAAGTTTACGAGCTACTGGGGTGACGTAATGTCGGCGCTATGTGGTTTTAGATTACAGATACAGCTTCCCTCCACACGCCAGGACTCTCTAAATCTGCTCCAGAATAGTGTCTGATTGACAACAGTCAGCATTGCTTCATTCTTTACATATTAATGACGCAGTGCGTAACTTCACTGGACAGAGTTGGAGAGAACAGGGGATTTTACTTTATCTTCTTTCACTTCCAAAAAGAAAGTCTGATCTGCACCACTTTGCCTTTTCTGAAATAGCAAGGCAATACTTTAAAAATGGAACAGCACTTCAAAAATGTATTTCCTGGTACAAGAACAGACTGTTAAACTGTTATGAGGTCTACGGTGTAACCGAGAGAAAATATGACAAAAAAATCACTTATTAAAGACAGAAAGAGTCCCACCAACATATTTCTTAAAAGGAGACACATACCAAGTTGTTTTTCCAGACCAGCCATAATCTAGTTATGGACAATAGGGCTACTGGTAAAGATTTCGACTACTGGCCAGTCAGGAAAATTACATTGACCAGGTGCAGCTGGCAGCTCTTAAAATGTACCTTTGTTCCAGCTGCTCTGCTTCATGGAGCATTTCGTTTTCCGACACCTGAACTAATTAGTGTTGGGTGTCATGATTAAAAGCAGGTGTGAGGTTGGGGAGCTACTGATTGAGAGGTTTCATGATGAAAATGAACCACTGAAAGTGTTTCGTACATATACATCAAAGCACACATAGTATCGTCTACAAAGCGCCGATCTACAGAATGAAAACCATTGTTGTGATCAATCTGCCGACAGTAGTGTGCTGTATATCATTTACTAAAGCGGAAATGATTATAGTTAATTGACAGAAAATTAATCAGCGATATTTTGAAATAATCTTTTAAGCTACTTTTCAAGCAAAAAAGTGTTTGATGAAGATCTTTAAACTTGATTTTGGTGTTTTTCTTTGTCATATATGACAGTGAATTTATCATCTTTGGGTTTTTGTATTGAAAAGCAAGTTGAAAACATAATTTAGAGCTATTCCTCGAAATCTTATTGAAATTTAGTGAGCGAGAAAATCCTAAACCCATTAATACATAATGAAAATAAGCCCAAACATCAATCATGACATCATTGTGATTTCTTGGAATTGCGCAACTTCATCCTGACGCAGTGTAGCCTGTACTGACTCATCGACTATAGTAATGACGTGAGCCCAGGTGTCTCCTCAGTCTCACAGCTGTGATTCTGAGGATACAGGCAGGTGATCACATCATACAGGTGTGCAGAGGACTGATTCAGAGTACGAGTCTCTATGCTGCAGTGTTTCACTCAGTGAACATGACGGCTGTTAGTCCTCTGATTACTTTACATAATGCTGTTTTTAAATGCATGCATTCCCCGATGGGAGGACAAACTAAGTATTTTGTATGATTCTTTTATTTAAAAATAGAGGGCCATATATTCTTTGTGGGCTTTGAAAAACCAGAAGTCTGATGAATAAATTACCACTGAACTGAAGTTACTCATACAGCCCCACTGATGCAGACAAACTGACCTTTCGCACCCCCACATGGATGAACTGTGCAATTACACCACAATTGTTCAAACAACTCCGACAGCAGAGTTCAAACCACAAAGCAGAAGTACACAGAGTGACCATTTAGTTTCAATGGGGCAACATGTTCTACGGTTGTTGAACACAATGGCGCCATAAAAGACCCACGAGTCAGTCGACTGGGCTGAAGATTTAGATCATTTTATTTTCAAACAATGGAGAGACGTTAAACACTGAACAAAGAAAGACGCCCCAGTCAAAACTCCAGAAAACAGATTCTCATCAACCAGTTGTAGCACTTTTCCTTTATTGCCAGCTGCGTTGTTGTGCAGTTTCTCATTGTCTGCAGCTTCACCCTCTCTGGATCAGTGTGTACAAAAAGGAACAGAAACGGTGCATATACCAGCGGCATACTGATCCGGGGACTTTGCAATTCTCGCAACTCACAAAACTCCACGGACAGGCGTGATTTATGCAGAAGCAAATCCAGATTTACCATTTTACCAAGGCACATTGGTAGGGATGAATGACTGAAAGAATGAAAAGACAGAGGCTGCGCAGAAGCCAATCTTAATCTAAGTCATGTGAGAAAAAATCTGGTTGTGACTGATGTGTATAAAGGGAAATCAAAAAAAGTATTAGTTGGTACACGGAAAATGCCAAAAATATCCGATGCACACTGCTTTCTCTCCCCATTCGGTTTGCTGAACTGGAAAAAGGAAGAAAAAAGAAATGCTCCTCAGACCATTAAATGTTTTCTAAACTCTCATGAACAGCTGCAAAAACTTTGAATGAGTCTTAAACTCTGAGTAAACTGTGGGAGCATCAGTCACTACTCACATTTGAATTCAGTCAGTGACGAGATGACCAACAAGTTGTCAACTTATGAACAAGTGCATAAGAGGTGTCGATCCCGTACATTCACAAAGGCCGTTCAACTCACAGAAACAGTGTGATGGAAATCCAGAAGGCAAACGATATCTAAAGGAAAGGAAACTACGCGAGTCCCAGTATTCAAATATCTCCTTGATTTAGTCCCTAAATGTAATTATTCATCAATTATTTAATATCTTAAGCTTTGGGGGAGAATTTGTGTAAACTTTTTAGATTAATTAATATTAAATAAACAGCATTATTTTTGATTAAACTATTTTTAAAACAAATAATTTTTCTGAATACATTTCTGATTGAGAGCTGAGACGGGCAAACAGGAGCTGTGTGAGAGATGGGGAGAGAGCGAGAGAGAGAGAGCTAGCGAGGAGTATGGAATGTTAATGACCAAATGCAAAAACATGTTTGCCCCTTTAACATCGAAGATGAGACTGACAGCATTGTGACGGCAACAGGAAAAAAACAAATAACAGATCTACTGGTACGTCTGAATGAACGTCCCATGACCGGTCAAAATAAATAGATGGATACATGATAAGAAATTCATAATTTACTCTTTTTTATCTCACATAAAGCTTCTTGGAACTGCCCAATATGATCCAGTATTTCACACTCTGGACATGTTTGGCTCTACCTGCGCTAGATGAACTCTGTCAACACCGTACTGGGCACCAACATGGCGGTCTGGACAGGACAGCTAAACCCCGGCCTTTCCTCAAATGCAACCCTGGATTGTAAACTAGACAGGTTTAAAAAAACAAAAACGAAAAAAAGACAACAGGCATCATCCCAGTGAGACTGAAATAGCGGTACGATTCAGAACATCAAACATTCACATCATAACACCATTTCCAGTTGTCTGGGATGATTCTGTCCTCTTTCTCGCCTTCAGTGTTAGGATCAGCACACTGCAACTAGAGCCTCGTCATTCCTGTTGCTTTCAGTTTGAAAAATAAAACAGATACAGCCCTTGGTATTACAAACTTAACTATTCTTTTAATCTTGACTCTGTTTTAAAACCAAAATGTAATTAGATTATCACAGAAAGAGGAGGAGGCATTGGAGGGGGGGGGGGGGTTAGCAGGCATGGCTTCCGCCAAACTCACAGTGGACAAACAAAATCACAAAGTATCTCGTCTCTTTGGGGAGACAAAAGACAGGAGTGGCGAAAGACAGCAACCTTCCCAAACCCCTCAGTCTAGGCAAATATATGGCAGGATGTTCAATTTGCTTCCATCCCCGTGCGGGTCCAATGATATGCACTCTGTCCAATCATACCAGGTGCCCTCGGTGTCATTACAACCATTCACCCCCGGCCAGCGCTGCGTGTGAACCCGGTCCAGGTCCCCGTCCGTCACCTCCCGACTCAAACCCGGTAAATCCCCTACTAAGCTGTCCGTCTGCAGAACGTGTATCTTCCGTGAGTCCTTGATCTCCTGTTCTTCCCTTTTCAGATACTCGGACATGAAAAAGTGTGCACTCGGGGCCTGGACCCCAGAGGAGTTGAGCACATTACTCTGAAGGTTCAAGTAGGACTGGATGATTTCATTTCTGGACAGTTCCTTCCAGTTTGTTTGATGGAAAGGATTAGGGCTGGGACCTGGGGCTGAGGTTGGGACCGGGGCTAGAACCGGGGCCGGAGCAGCGGGCCGTTGTACAGTGCTTTCAGTTCTCTGCCTGGACTCAGTAAGGTCAGGAGTGGAGGCTTCCTCTGTTTGAGAAGGCTCTCTATGTACCATAGGTTTGATCTGACCTGTGACAGGATCAAATGTTAACCTGCGTTCTTTTAACCGTACAGGTTTAGTCGTGTCCTCTATTTTCTGGCCATCTAGGTTGACAGAGTAGTCTCTTGACCTGTACTTCCTCCGTTTATGCTCCGAGTTGGGAACCGCTGTCCCGTCTTTGTTATCAGACATGGGCACGGCCCCCTCAGATGTTGGTCTGTGTAGTTCTGAGTTGTGTTGCGGATGAGAGGGTGAAGGGGAGACCGATGGGGATTCCAGTGTTGAAGATGTGTCTAGTGGTGGACAATGAGTGGGGACTTCTGACAAACTGGTCCAGTGCATTGAAAACCTATGAGAAGAGTTTGTCAGCTTGTCAGCGGATGATGCTTGGGCTGGGGAGGATACGGGCTGGGACAAAGACAAGGGAGAGTCCGTAGAGGAAGGGCTTGGGATAGGTGTTCCTTTTGGTGCATATGCTGAAGAGCGCTTGTTCACCGTATCTTGCTTCATGCTCCTTGGACTGGAAGTGAGGCCACGGGGACTTTTGGCTTGATAATACCCACCTCCACCTGCTTCCTCCAGTCTGGTCTGTTGCTGCATCACAGCGACCTTAATCATAGAGGAAGTGCTAGGTAGTTTGGCCACTCCGGGGGAGCTAGGACGAGGCTTGACAGCATTAACCGGAATTCTGTTGATTTTATCATTATCAAGGTGCTCTATCCGAGATCGGTCAGGAGACGAGACGACTTGCTGGTCGGGCAGGGCATCAGGACTGCCCGCAATCCCATTGGTGGGCGGTGGGGAAACCGAGACGTCAAACGAAGACATCTTGGAGATTTTTTCCGGTAAGTGCACTCCACTGTCCCTGTGCTCTGCTCGTCGTTTGCGGCTGCTGGATTTCTCCGCTTTTGGCGAGTATGTGTTGTGAACATCGTTTCTGATTTTGACTTCAGGGACACCCTTCCCGGACACAGAAATGTCAGGAGGAGAGGCATCTGTTCTGCAGGGATGAGAACTGCCATTGGTAGAGCCAGGGGCGCTGGCAGCCACAGCTGGCCCAGGTTCAATCAGCTTTTGCCATGCCCGTAAGAGTTTCTTAGCACGCTTGGCAAGATCTTCATTCTTGGTCTTCTTCCTTACATCATTGATCAATTTTCCGAGTCGAGTTTCCTACATTAAAAAAAATAATACTTGAGTTAGAAACACATACAGAAATATAATTCAACGTGAAGTAGTAGTTCACATATAATCAATTGTCTTACCTCAAGTGCTTCTTTGGTGATAGGATACTTTTCAAGACCGGTAATTACTTCCAATACAGCCACCATATTGCATATCTGCAGAGGACAAACAAACATTTTGTATCAACGTTACTTCACCTGCACAGCTGCTCGCAGAAAGCAAATGTTTAGTGGTAGCCTAATATCACCATTAACAGAGACTATTAAATTAAAATGTTATTCACAGTCCTGATGAATAACACAAGGAGGAGTATGAAACTATTCATGCAGTTAAAAATAAGCACTCAAAAAAAAGACAGACGGACAACGCAAAATGACGGTTAACAAAGTCTAATATATTCATGTCATGGCTAGAAACGCGATTGAATAGAGCCTGCAACGTGTGTGAGTAAGGGTGCAAGTTAGCTTAGATAACATTAGCTTGTCTGTATGCTTCAAATCGACGTTGAAAAGTAACGATGGCAAAGTGTCAACTCAAAATAACTTCATCATTGTAAACTTTTAAACAAAAGTATACAATTAGAGCAAAAACTTGAAGCAAAAAGCGCTAAACTTTAATTTGAAGCGAGTTTCTTATTCTGTCAAAAAGTCAACCAGCGGTTCAGTGTCGGCAGATTTGTGTTAGCTAATTTGGCTATCGCTAGCATTTAGGCTAACTAACTTGAGGAGGAAGGGTCCGACTATTTCCTAAAACGTAACATAGCTATTTAAGCTAAGAGTTGCTTAGCTACCTCCCACACTTCAGTATCAATAAAGTAATGGCGTGAGACGGTCTACAACCAAACCCCGGACAATTAGCAGGACACACAGATCATTTCAGAGTGAAGGGTAAGCCACACGCATAGTATTATATTCTTTCAAGCCACACTCTAAATCCGCCTTCGCGTTACGGCTAGAAGCTAACATGCACCAGCTAACGCCAGACTGGTGTCTAACCCAGCTTCTGCTTAGTTAGCCTGCGAGCTGTCAAATCGTGATCTCAGCGACAGTCACTCGACAGGTCAATGCCAGCCCAAATTAGAAATAACGCATTTAAAAAAAAAAAAAAACTAAATAGTTAAATGACAGCTGATGTTCGAACTGCCTTGTGTAGTTTGCCAGAGTTCAGGTAAACAAGCTAACGTTAGCTTCCTAGCCGGCTAGCTTCACTCACATTGCTGTGACTGTCGACGGCCTGCAGCAGCCGGTCCCTCATCTGCTGCGGGGTAGCGGAGACCGTTGTCATTGCCTGTTCGGTGCGATCCGGGAGGATGGAGGGAGGAATCCTCCTAAATGAAAACCTGGTGACAATGATGACTCAAAAGCCGCTGCGGTAACACGTCGGGCGTCCGAACGGCATTATTTTTCAGTCGCCTGTGAGGTAGACTGCTCAGATGTTCTCACATGGAGAAATGTGTGTTCAGTGTTGACCGTTGGCTGCTGCCTGATGGGCGCTCTAGCAACTCACTACCAGCTGCTGGATCTCTCAACGGCCTCCTGCTGCATGCTGGGATACGATGTGTTCGCTCTGACGTCTGTACGTAACCAAGTAAACATCCCTGCGTTCACCTCCAATCAGAATCAGCTTTATTGGCCATGTGTGCTTACGCATACATGGAATTTGTCTCCGGTTTCCACTCCGCTCTCAATGTACAAACACAAATTTACAAGAACAAGAAAATATATGTATAAAGAATAAAAAAGGGCAGCAAAAAAAGTAGTATCTATATATATATAGATATATGTATATATATATATATATATATATCTCCAAGAGAAAAAAGTGTATCTATATATATAGATATATGTATATATATATATATGTATGTATATATATATATATGTATATATATATATATATATATATACATACATATATATATACATATATATATATATATACATATGTATATATATATATATACATATATACATATGTATATATATATATATACATATGTATATATATATATACATATATACATATGTATGTATATATATATATATATATATACATATGTATATATATATACATATGTATATATATATACATATATACATATGTATGTATATATATATATATATATACATATGTATATATATATACATATATACATATGTATATATATATATATGTATATATATATGTATATATATATGTATGTATATATATATATATATACATATATATATATATATACATACATATATATATATACATATATCTGACCGGTACAAAGCCGGAACACCAGCCTCTGCTGGGTAGGGTAGTTGAAGTCAAATATTTATCTTTTTGACCGGCTTTGGACCTGTCAGTCAGGAAGTTTGTGATTTCAGTGTAGCTTCTCTTAGCTACCCTGATCTCCCTCGTCTCTGTACCCATTGATGTATTAAGGGTTTACTCCACGGCTTCTTTGTTGATGTCCTCCTGATCTGCTGTTATATACACTATATGTATATGTCGGTGGTATGTAGCCTATGGAAAAAAATGGCAAATGCAACGTAAAAGTCCATCACACATTTTTTTATTCGTTATTTAGTCAGAGGAATAGTCAAGAAACCAAGGTATTCACTGTACAATGGGTACAAAGCAGAAAAAAACAGCAAATCCTCATATTTTAGAAGCTGGAACCAAATACCGTTTGGCATTTTTGTTTGATAAACGACTTACAATTCTGAAGTCATGAAAATTGTTGGCGATTAACTTTGTGTCGATCAATGAATTGATGAGCAGACTAACCGTTTTAGGTCTAAAGTGAACAACAGACACAAGGGATACAAAACAAGTAAGCCACATGCCAAACTCAAGAGAAATAGCAAAGCTCATATGACACATTTTCAATCCACAGTTAGAGGCCCACAGGTTTCACTTTCCCTCCTCCTGGAGCACAGAATCATGTAAACACCTGTCGAGTTATTTGTCGATCAACTTTGGCCAAATGATTTCCCCCAATATTGCAGCAGTAACCGCACACACTCACAAACACACAGTTTGCAAAATCTCTCAGCTATTACATATTATCACATTTTAAAACTTTATTAAAGGTCACGTTTGATGCTTTCAAATAAAAGTGTGATATGGATGTTTTTACCACAACATGCAAGTTACTGTGATTTATCAAGAATGATGACTTTATATTGCAGCATTCCACCAGCAGAGGGAGTCATTCAGTGCCAAAAGAGAGTAAAACAACTCAAAGAAAAGATGCTGCATCACTGGATCACATTGGTTGTCAGACACTGTTGAGCCATTTGAGGGCATCGGTGATGGTGAAGCCCGGAACTTGGCCTTTAAATTTGATCGCTGAACTGTTGATTCTTTGGGGGGGGGGGGATCATTCATGCTTAGTTTTTGTGCATTCCAATATTTTTTGAAAGGTTTTCAAGTGGCTTAAGAATACATTTGTCGTATTATTTTCTCAGGTAGAAGTCACTGGCTATATGAGTATTGCCGATAATGCAAAAAGGGGAAAGCCATATTAGGATTTGTCTGTTGTAATAGATACAGAAATAAATAAAAACCTTCGCAACATCATCATGAACCCTACCTAGTGTAGTCACTTTGGTTATTACTTTTGTCATACCCATCCCACATGCAAAATGTCCAGTGTCAACTCGGTAGAATTGTTAGTGTGGACAGAGTGGGAGAGGCCGGGCGTGAAGCTGTGGAGTGGGTGTGAAAGTCTGAGTTGTGCCAGTTATGGGGGCTGTTATCATCATCATGTAAATACTGGTTCAGTTTGTTGTTGTTTTTGTAGTCCACCTAATGACAAAAATAAGATTAAAGAAACGTCTTTGCTTCGTCAGATATATTTATTTTCATTTAATTTACAAATAATAATGCAAAGATACAAAGACAGAAGCCTTCACACAAGAAAAATACATTAGGTACAGTTCAAACAGAAGCGTAATTCATCTTTTATATAGCACACATTTACAGCCAACTTGGATTCTTTTGGTCCGATTTAACAGTTTAAATAGAAAACACACAATTTGAAGAACAAGGTTTGAACCACGTAATTTTTAAAGGGTTAGGTCAAAAAAGTACCAACTTGCCAAGCTGTGCTGCAGAATGCTAGATTTTGCATATTCTATGAGCATAATGTTTCCTGTTGCTGCGAGCGTATACTATAGGAGCATAGTGCACTCCATCGCGGCAGTAAAATGCATGTGCAGTGTTTGGAATAGTATCACTGTTCTCAGAAACAAAAAAAACACTGTATAACAATTTAGCTGCCATTGTATGAGGCTTGAACCAGCAGCGGACTGTCCTCAAAATGCACACAAAGGATTCATAGAGTGGGTGACCCACTGAGTGACTGTGCACCACTATTACTCTTTCATCTTCCTGATTCAGTTTCTGTTTTAACATGTTGTGTCACAAAGTCAATATATCTATCCACATATATATATCGATACAGATATAGATATGTGGATAGATATATAGCCTGACTGTAGAGTATTTGTATTTGATGTTTCTTATTTTATGTCTTACGGTATCTTTTATTTATTAGACAATATGTATATAGTAATATTCACTACAAAATAGTGTCTGAGAGCAGATTAATAAAACAAAGCAAAACTAAATACTTCATTTAAAGCAAAATACAATCTGTCAAGGTATTGTCTGAGATATTTTGGAATTCAGCATCATGCAGAAAAGAGATTCCCCCGGTAGTGGGTAGGATATGTCAGTCGCATCTCTTTAAGTTAAGCTGAAAGAATTTCTGTCATAATGTTCAATGATGCATTGATACGTTCATAGTTGACATATGAAATAACTCGTACCACACTACAATATTTTGAAAAACAATGGGAAAGGTTGTGTTTCAACAGTTAGAGGGATACAATGTTTGTTTTGGACTTTGGCTTTCTGGTTCAACTGTTGATTAATAATATACAGTGCTAATGACAGATTTACTATAAAACTAAATTGAATAAAATCTAAACAGTACCTATTCTGTTAAAAAACAAAACAACTTCTGATGGCATGTAGCTGCTCATAGGAAGTAGATAGGAAGTGGAATTTCTGATAAATAAAAGTCTGTAATTGAAATAAAAAGTGCTTTCAGGGCCTCGACATGCTTATGAATGAAGACCTCATCAAATATAATGTATTATTTAGGGAATAGTATTGAAATTACATCATTGATTCACTGGTAAATCTAAATACACTGCAAGTTGTATATGTAGTCATATGTAGTCCGTTATTCCAGATACAGTATTAAAGGAACGTGTTTTTACGGAGAGTAAAACAAACATTGCCCTGTTGTAAACTCTTGTCTCTGTAAACACTGGTATAATACCAATGGATGCCTGAACGTTGATGCATAAAAAGGTGGCAGTAACAGGCGACGCATCAGAGCTATCTACATGAGCACAAAGAAAAGCAAAACAGAAAATGGACCTACAAAGATTTCAGGCTCTCTATAAAGTCTGAGGTCCAGCAGAGAATATCGAGCCACAACGACATATCGCAGCGCAGTATTTCTCAGTGCATTTTCTCACTTTGACATCATATCACATAAAGCACGAAAAACATTATTCCTACCGTACAGCAATATACAAAGCCACTCTAGATTTACTATGACATAATAAAACTCTGTTGGTGTAGCACAGAAAATAAGCACATACAGTATATTGCATTGTAAAACATAGTACCAAACAAAAGCCCCCACATGTGCATAAAAGGCTGATTACCATATTTCCGATGCTTTTAGGCTTCACTTAGCAGATACATTAGCCTATACACATGACGCTGAATTAAGATAGACCAAAGGACAACATTACCAAACAAGAAAAACAAAACACTTTGACAAACAAAGTGGACTCCACCCTGGAATAACAATAAAACCCAAGCTGTAACGGGGAAAACGTGTAGTTATTCATGCCGTAACAACATTACTAAAGTCGGGGGAGGAGGAAAGAAAAGACCATAATTCAGAAATGCGATTCATCTAAAAAATAAAAAAGGGGGAAAATCTTCACGCTCAATAACTTAGTTTTAACAGATTTGTTTACGGACGTTTTTTGAATTTACATTTCGATTATGTGAGAATGATGGTGGGATACGCTGGCACTAGAGGACCTTGACACACATCAACAGAAATAATGTTGCAGCTACAGAATGACCTTCATAGTGTGGAATATTCATGAAAATGAACTTATATTGGGCATTTTAGAAATAATTATATCTGGACTGAATTAAAATATATTTATCCCATCTGGCACAATATTGTGATAATATGCAAATTTCAAATGTACTCCTGTGAGAAATTACACTATACTACGTGCATCTTTAAATATTTCATTAATAAACTTTTCATTTGTAAATCAGTAATTAATTACATAATGTTTTTCTAGATCTATTTTCTCAAACCTGCTATCAATAGCAGAAAGAGCTGCAGCAACGCGATTGACACACCTCTGATCCACACTGTTCCAAAATACAAATGTTATCCAAAATCCAGGAAAACTGCAACAGCAAACCGCTAACAAAATACTCACTGATTAAGTAAAAATTCTTATTTTAAATATGTATAGGACTTTTCAAAAAATAACTATAATTTAATCAAGCTTTTTTCACAATTCTTTTTTTTTTTTTTTTTACAAGAAGGCAAGTTTAACCAGAGACAGGACAAACAGGTCCAGTGCACATAACAGTCAGGGCGGGGGGGGGGGGGGGGGGGGATTTGTATATAAACTCTCATAAATCAGTGTTTTAAATGAATACATAAAGTGCAATATGAGAGATGAGACAGATATGATCCACTCACAAACACACAGGGGTTATTTTAAAGAGCAAATGCTTAAAACCACATGAATGCAGAACCAACGGCCGGAGAGACATGGAACAGATCCATAAAGGGCACAGACAACACAAGCACGACGAGGAAACGGATATTCAGTGTCACTGTAGTGCCATGAAAACAAAAAAAGTCCGATATAAAGCAGTATGCCACATCTCCTTTGCAGGGAGAAAAAAAGTATTTGGTCCTACAGTACATAAAGGCTAGACATAAGAGGCAATGAGGATGACACGATGGCAACAACACAGCTGTACAGATGTGACCTAAATACATTCTCATTGCATCAACAATGCTGTTCTAGTATAGAGGCAGTTCAATTGTCTGGAAAAATATATATATTTCAACTACACTGAGGTCACATCTTTGGGAGTAATCCAGGAGAGCTTCTACTGTATGACACACGCACTGAGCCTTTTTCTCTACGCCGTGCTAGTCTGAAAGGAAAATGTAAAGAGTTTCAGAAGTATCAAAAGAAATAGAACATGGCACCATCGCTGTGCATTCGCAAACAACCTTGCACATTTGCCTCCTTTTGAAATGGTTCATTTTGATCTTTTTTCATTTTACAGTCCTAAACCAATCGCTGTAGTTTTTGCATAGATACCATTTCGCAAAATCGAATCACATTCTGTACATGTAAAATATCAAACGAAACAAGCATGTAAACATCTGTTTCATCACAAAGAACTCATTCATCCTTTCAGATCTGACTGAGGCATGAAAAATGATATGGTAGTGACAACGGATGAAGTAATGAATAAAGATCGGCGCACCTCAAAAATACAATGCAACTGTGAATGATGTAGGCCAAACCACTTGTAAAACAGTAACAATGACTTGACAATTGAATCTTTTTCTAATTTACAGAATAGTCGTCTTTGCATGAAAACCAAAATGTCAAGCTATTAAGGCAAAACAAGTATGCACAGTGATTTGTGATTTCATGCATAACCATTGGCTGCTATTTACTATGGTAAAATCAAAATTCAGCATCTCCTGAAAATAACTTAGTGACTCGTCGTCACTCAAAGCTTTCGAGGAAATTTGAAACCAAATCAAACCGTCGATGACCAACTACGCAGGGATTATCACGAAATTTATATCCAAACTGAATGTACTGCTGAGAGCAGTCAGCTTGGCACAAAGGGAGGTTAAACTTGTGTTTCCTCTGAGTCATCAAGCTACTCTTTGTTAACAGGTGTGTGATACTGTAGATTGTTAAGGGTTTGCTCTGCAGACCTGGTTTCGTCCGTCATTGATGGAGAATATCAGACCAGCCTCCCTCTGCCCTCATGATACTTTCATCAAAACTCCCTCGAATGAAAACTAACCATCGAAACAAATCAAAATTCAAAGTGTCATTTGTAGTGACACAACCATGACGATCATTCATACCGTAACTTGTCATCAGTCGTAAGCCATCCTTCCAGTTTTCAAGGTTTCCAGTCTTCAATAACATTTGAACGCATGATGTTTCCCCCCCCCCCCAGGGCAGCAGCAGTCACACACACCTGGGCATGAGGTGGTGCAGTGGTTAGAGGCGGTCGAGGCGAAACGCGTCCTCTGTGGCGGGGTCGGCAAGGACCATGTCCGGATCATTTAGCATGTGAAGGCCATCAAGCGTCAGCGGGTCTATTTTGAGATCATCCAGTGGGAACTGGGAGTCGACATCGAAGCTGATATCTGTGGACAACGAGCCAGTCAGGTCCTTGGGCAGGATGGGGGGAGACTCCCCGCTCACTGAGCAGAGGCAAGACAGAAAACAAATGATCATTATTGTATTCATCTTTATCTCTTTGAGTTTTTAAGGGGGAGAGGGAAGGCTCGCTGATAAAAATGAGAGGACATGATTGGCAGCAAGAAGAGACTGAATGTTGTTGAATGTCTTTGCTCTGTACGAGCCATGACATCTTAATTACACATTTCCGTTAACGGCGGGCTGCTACTTGTCACAAACAACTGAAGGGAAAAATGCTGTTGCATACAATTTGAATAGGTTTATTATTTGTTGAATACTTGGTGATTGTGGATTGACTGAACGCTCGCTCTGGATGTTGCATGTGCGTTCCTACAGAACTGGAAAATAACTTCCCTACTTAGAAGTGTGGGGTATGTCAGTATCACATCTATTTAGAGATTACCTGCAAATACATTCCTCTCCCATTGCAGGAGCGGCAGATTAACATAAACGGCAGACAATTTAAAGCTAGTTTACCGGGTATATAACGGTACAATCGAATGCATTCGTAAGAGTCCTGCAATGAATCAGTGTCAGAGAAACTCTCACTATATTAAGATAAACAAGCAAATATGAATCACAAGCTTTATTCTGGGTTGGGAGTATGGTTTTTAACACAGCTAAAGCCACTTGCTGCAAGACTTAAGTGAGCTACATCAAATGTCGAAGCAGCACCTGTGAGAATGATGTTGGGGATGTTGCCATGGCTACTGTAGCCCAGCTGCTGCTGGTCCTGAAGGTTGCAATGGCCACCGGTCAGACCCATCATAAGCGCCTGGGAGTAGTTGAGGGTGGAGGTCTGGTTGTACAGGCTGTCAGAGCCGATGGGGGTTTCCATCATGTTGAACTGCTCCAACTGGCAATCACAACATGAAGAAATATCACAGCTGTCGCTGCTGCTCATGTCATGGCTCCAAAGCAAGAGCAGGCTGAGAGAAGAACTGAACATTTAGGCTTTAGTCTGTACCTGTTGTGAGAGAGCACTGGCCTGAATGGACGGGAGCTGCTGGTCGTAGAAGTCTGCAAACACGCTGCCCAGTATGGAGTTATGCTGCAACAACAAACAGGCCAAATCTCTTTATTTCGACCAAATAAAATAAAAAGGAAAATCTCCCAGTGTGGAGCATCAACGACACACACACTTCATCCAGGCTGCAGGAGTTATACACTTAACATGAAAATGTGGAATATGAAAAAGACACAGTCAAAGCAGCAACAATGCTGGAACAACAAATATCACCTCACAGCATCTGGAAATGGAAGTCTTTGGGTTGAGTAACTTGACTTGTGTGTATTTTGCAGAGAGGAAAAAGCTGTGCAAAAGTTCAAATAGCTTAAATTTCAAAAAGGACGGCACACACACACACACACAGAAGAAGCAGTTAACAGTCATGTAATAAACACATACTTCAACTGCTTCATTTTCAATGGGTGTTAAAGCAAGAGACAGACACCAAACATGTGAGGAATTTGAACCCTGCTGTTTCAATAACAAAAGCAAACTAAATCCGTCCCTGCAATATTTGCAAAGCTCGCAGTATTTACAGAGATATCAGCAGGCATCCACTATCACAAGAAGTGACGCATGCATATTTCATAAAGAGAGCTACTTACAAGACAAGGTGCCACTTTGGCAGCATTTTCCTACCGCAACACTAAAATATTGTTTGAATATTAATGAAAACTGCGAAAGAATGTGAAACTAAGTCAACGACTAAACAAATGAACAGGAAAGCAAATACACAAGTAAGGGACTTGATTAACTATGTGAATAAGAACCAGTCCATCATCCCAAAGGTCAGTACACACTAACAGCTGACCACCAAATGTCCAAAATCAGTCAGCTTAAGATAAGGAATGCGGACTTTGAAAATGCAACTCCTTCCATACGCGCTTCCTCTGCTGCCTTCTGGCCTTGGTGTTTTAATTAATAAAACCCAAGCGGAGAGAAAATATAATCCCCTTTGTGACTTGACTCTCCCTTCACTGACTCATCCAGTGGAAGCTAATTCTCTTCAAGTTCCTCATTTGAATGTCCTCATTGAACCAGCGACAGAAATTCTCAGATTTCATCGTGGCCTCTTAATGTATAAGTAATTGGATCATATTCTCAGCCCCTGCTCCTCCTAGTTCAAAACCAAATTATCTGTGTGTGCTGCAGATGTCCCCACAGGGCAGAGCAGAATAATAGAGCATACAGCCCGTCAGCGGAAGTTCAGCCCGTGGATAACCTCAGCACTACGAGTGAGCTACTTCAGCTCAGGTCAGAACTGAGCTGGGTAAGCAAACAACAGGACAAACATTTAAAAACTAATGCACACACACGCACACATTTCTCTTTTTATGGATCTCAAACACACACAAAGTCACCCTTCAGTGTAAGCAAATAAAAAATGCAAGCCAACTCTTCGTTTAAGCACCGAATCTAATTTCTTTACATGATGTACTTTTTAACGTGTATTTCAAGGTTTTATTTTGGGAAAGTTTTCCACTAACCCTCCAGCAGTTAACGAGTTACAATGCAAGGGTTTCAAATCTCAAACAGACTAACAACCCTGATCCATGTTTACCTTGGGTGTGTTTAGTTTATCTTAAAGCACCGCCCTGCAAGCAAGGCTCAGTTTGTAGAGATTCAACCACCAGAATGATTTGCAGCTTCTCCTAAAAAATGAAATGATGGTTCAAGGGGGTCGGTTTACCATCTCCTCTCCCATACTACCTTAAATCCCCATGATGCTGATGCAAAACCACAAAAAACACAACGATCTGATGAACATAAAAAATAATAAAAACCTCCGGTACATAGTCTTATACAGCAAGACTGGGAAGGAAACAGTGGAGATGCAATGCAAATACCACAAAAGCAGCAGAGAAGGAAGGTCGGGGACACAGCTACAGAACAACACATCAATGACACTGAGTGCTGAAAGAGACTGGGGGTCAGATCTGGGCAAAACAGCGACGACCTCATGTCTATAACATCTATAACTGTAATCATAGTCATGACATGGATTTAAAAACTCTAAATTGTGATATATTATACTTCTATTTGTTTTTGTTATCTCCAAGAATGTTGCCTGCAATTCTTCCTTCTGTCATGTTGTAACCAATAACAATAATTATAATAATTATTACGTCGTGAAACAAAAAACCTGTGAAATACCTGCTATGACATGTTAAAATGTCAGCTGAGAAAAATGTTTCCTGTGAAGCATACTGAGAAGATCTTCTTGTTCACAAGATTGTCGTCCCTTTTTAGCCTTCTATATTTACAGAAGTAATTAAACAGGTAAATAAATAAATAGCCTGTTTGTGGTTTGATTCGCTCGAGTGCTTGAAATGAACTGACATATCACATTGTTTTCTTTGCCCAGATCTGCTAATGTCAACACAATACAAGCAGCTGTAGGAGGGCAGCCACAGAGTCCTACTTGGCAACGATAACCACAGGACTACGATGCACGGTGACGTTTATACAGAGCGAGCCAGCAGCTCACTGGTTCACACGCCCTTACTTGAGGCGAACCTCCAGGTGAGAAGCCTTGATTGGAGACGGGGGAGGTCGGAGACTGATTGGCAGAGGATCCGACCCTACTGCGGTACTGTTGAAGGGACGAGGCCTGATACAAGAGGATACGTTGGAGTTATTCACATTGGAGGATGTTCTTTACTGGCGTCTGTGTGTGTCAGAGTCCTCATGCTGGATATGGAGCTTTGCTTGCATTACTGTAGGTTATCCAGTTTACCTTTCGCCAACCTGCCCCGAGGAATCAATAACATATTGATTCGCTGTTTTTAATGGTTGTAACCCAGCATACTAGAATCGAATGCTGAAATACAGCATCATTAAAATAATTACAGTAATGACCGACATGTACCACATGTCACATCAATGCATCAATAATACTGAGACAAGATCTGGGAGATGCACAGAAAGCTACAGGGGATTCATTAGGAGAGGGAAAATGTTGCCAGCAATCCAAGTTAAGCGAGTGAATGCTGTAAAACTGGAGGATCAGTGAGAACCGACTCTCTTTTGTTCTGTTCGGTCATGCTCTTTTCAATTTACTCATCAGACGAAATCAAAAGAAGAATATTTGCACATGCTCAAAACAATAAAAGGAAAGATTTCTAGTCTGATCACAATATAAACTACACAACCATAAGTGTGGAAAGAAAATAAAGCTTACTATCATAGCAAATAACAGATAAACTATCAAGTCACTCAGATTCAGAGGTGCACCAAATGAGAGTGATAATCTCTTATCACTCAAAAGCCAACAGGAGTTCAGATCTCCACGTTCCTAATCAATTAATAGACAGATACGATATCAAGATATTGGTAGCATGAGATAGAGAAGTGGCGAAGCAGTTCAAGGCCTCTAGATACAGATATAAACTAGTGCAATTATCATTTATAGAGCAGACCTGTTTGAACTCTCATTAAACTGAAAGAAGTATTTTCCATCTTGCCGTGACTGGATTTGCTTTAGACCTCAAATCTGCAGTTTAGAAACGGAGTCAAACATGGAAAGCCACCTCTGAAAACAAAGTGGTACATAATGTATATATATGTGTGTGTATATATATATATATATATATATATATATATACTGAAGAGTGTAGTGTTTGTGGTTAACTTAACAGAAAGTTAGATGTAAGCTGGTGTCTTGCTGTGTCTCTTCACAATGTTTCACTTGACCCCGCGCTGCAATAAGTGAGACCAAGAGAGCGTAGGCCACTTCATCATGTCTGCAGTAATCCCAACACATTCCCACTGCAGCAGAAGAACAGCAGCAAGAGCCAAGATCTGAAGGACGCGCAGCGCTTTGCAAAAGCATTTCGATTCCTTGATGTTTTGCCCATTTTGTTGTGCTTTTTATTTAATTGATGTGTACTTTTTGTCAGTGTGTACCCTCACAATGTCAGGAAGGAAATGCGAACCAACTAGGAAGAACCAGTCATCACTTTGATGACACTGATGTGATGCAGACAGACGCGTCCACTGCTCACCGTGTTCATGTCCATGGTCATGTTGGCTTGTGAGGACGCCAGGTTGTCTGACGTGGAGCAGGAGTTCACGGAGGACGACAGCTGGACCAAACCTGTCTGCTGGAGAATAAAGAGCAGCGTTATAGATAGATACAGACATCGTGTCGTCAGACAAGTATGACTTTATAGTTTTAATATTGGCTGATCGGAGATTAAGCGCATCACTTTTATCGTATGTTGGCAGACATAATATAAAATCTTGTACCTGTGTTTCACTACAATGCTTTCATGAATAGATTTGTGGAATCCTGTCTTTACCTCTTCTTTATATTATGTGTTTACGTCAACGTAAATGTCACCACTCAAATATTGATAACTGTATAAAGAGAACATAACATTACTCAGAATAAAACATCATAGAGGCCTCATGTTTTAACTCCTGAGCAAATAAACAAATCATGTTTTGAATCATTATTTTTATTATTCATGAACTGCTGCTTCTGTGCTTCGGCGCAAATCTTCATCAAAATGTTTTTTTTTTTTTTTTCCAGGAAGTGTTGATCTGAGGACAGTTCAGAGCTGCTTGTGATTGCAAGAATGAAACAAACCGATGGAGTGAGTGCTGGAGAGAAACTCACTTGCTGGTTCTGGTGGGTCTGGGACGACGGCTGCTGGTTGAAGAAGGCGTACTGGGACAGCTGTTGCTCAAGGTTCATGGCGTTGATGGTCGCCTGGGGGAGCACAGCAACATACAAGACGTGCTCAGTGGAGCGATTTCCCCTATATAAGCTCAAAATCTATCTTTAAAATCAATTATTTTATACATAACTAATGAGAATTGCTCATTCTGGGCATTGTTACGCCACAAACGTAACCTCATAACCCAAACACAAAAAAATCAATGTGAATGGGAATTGTCTAAACTAAATGGTATCAATAATCCATTGAACATGCACGATTGGTTTTCTTAGGAGAGCCGAGGTCATGGCACAGAGCACTCGGCTGTACCTGGGAGAGAGTGAGAGGCGGAGATGTTGGGGAGAGCTGCAGGTTGTGATGCTGGTGGGAGTCTCCCACATTCAGGATGAGAGGAACCATGTCGTCCTGCCCAGGCTGCATTTCCATGGTTACTGAGGGCTGAGAGGTGTTCACTCCTACCCAGTGCACAGAAAACGGAAAAAGAGAGTTTTAAAAAGCACACACAGAGTCAAAAAGAAATTGGCACCAGAGTGTGCTCAATGTTCAAACAAAAAGTAATTAGAATCCATATCTTTGGGAAAATCCAAAGTTGTCGATGTTACAGCTAAAAGTGAGCAGACTGCCGTCGGTGGTGTTACCTTGCGTGTTAGCCAGAGTCTGCGTGCTGTTGGAGGAGCTGAACGAGGCGACCACTGCATCGTCTGAGTCGAGCGGGGTCGGCAGCGGAGGAGGAAACTGGATGTTGGTCAGGTCAGGGAGAGAACCGCCAGTGTTGTGGGCTGCTGGTTTTAGTGAAGAGGTCAGCTGCTGGTCCGGAGACGGGAATATGCTGCAGAAAACAGACGGGTGCCGTGAAACTAGTTGGCGAAGACGAGCCTAATACGCCCAGCTGGCTGATGTCAACGACGAAACCTAAACACTAAGCGTCTTATTACTGAGCAACACTTGGAAATGTTTTCCAATACAAACAACTCCAGAGATATTTGGACATCATGCATTTGGCCAATGGTGCTTTTGCAAATGCTTTGCGTCCAAGCTCTTATTGCTTTGGTAGAGTGAATGAAAATGATGTTAATTACAGTCAGATGGCTTCAATTTAAAGCTATTTTGCATTCATAGGTTGCGCTTATCGGATGTGAGTAAAGGTGCACTTCATTTGAATGAATAACATTTACACTTCACCGTCCAAGATTAGGACTTAGGAAAACATTTGCTCACACCAGCTCCAAACAGGAAAAACAGGAAAATACTCACTGGATCCCTGGACACTCGGATCTTGAAATGTTCTATAGAGATAAAATAATTCGTATTGTGATGAACACAAATGAAAGTTGATGGAGAAAAACAATTATGTGGATGTAGATGAACCACCTTTTTGCACTCCCAGTTCTGGTTTTGTCCATCTTCATCAGTCTCTTGTTTAATTGCTTCAGCCCCCGGTACGGTGAGCAGGAGAACTGGAGAGATGGAAAAATAATAACAAAACTCTCCTTCGTCTCTTGGGTTTACAGATGTCCAGACTGTTTGAGCTTATAATAATCACAGCCCACATGTCCTCGGTTAATGTGATCCAAGACAAACACACAAAGAAAAAAAAGGAAGGAAGAAAAATGAAGAGAGAGCAAAAAGATTTAAAAAAAACTCAAAGACTGAATGCCAATAATGGCCGAACACCAAAGAAAAGTCTCCAAGGAGATTTATACAAAGTCAATCAAAGTGCTCCTGAAATTGAAATTCTTCAGACACTTGGATGCACTCCTCCTTTTCCTCCTCTGCCTTCAAAGCCACATTCAGACCGTGGCATCACAAACGGCACTCGACTGAACCACCAAGAGACAGCAGCAATATACCACAGACAATAAACAGGCTGACATCAAATCAGCCCCACCCACCAACAGCTACTGCAGATGTTAAGATTTTAAGTTTTAATTGACAACTTTGACATGTAAACTCGTTGAGAAAATGCATACCTCTTTTTGGCTGGAGCTCCTGTGATCCTCCAGTGAAAGAGGCTTGCTGGGCAGGAGTTAGTGTGCTCTGGTGCAGTGCTGAGTCAGAGTTTGTCCTGCAGCACAAGAATAAAAAAAAAAAGATATCACGAAGTGAATTGTATAGTAAGATCTAAGAAAGAAATACTGTCTATTGTTAAGCACAGGAACGATACATCTTATATGAGTTCTGGCTTTAAACCAGGTGGAACCTAGAGCTGCAACGAATAGTCGACTCATCAATTAATCGATTGACAGAAAAATAATCACCAACTGTTTTGTTTATGAGCCATTTTCGCTGGTTTAAGCTTCTCAAATATGGAGATTTCCTGCTTTTCACTGATTTATATTAAACTGAATATCTTTGGACTGACCAAACAAGACATTATATACATAAAGACATCATCTTGGACTGACTGGGATAGAAACTGGTATCGACATTTTTCACTATTTTCTCAAATTTGATAGACCGAACAATTAATAGATTAAGGCCGAAAATCATCTGCAGATTAAACGATAAATTTGAGATTTATTTGTGTGCACAATTAAACAAAGCAACAGAAATACAACAACAAAGAAAACAAAGCAAGTTGTAACACAATGATCTAGAATAATCTGAATGTGATCCTGTATATTTTAATGGTTTATGATTAAAAAAAATCTAAAGGCAGCATTTTGTCCATGACAGCAATCTGTGAAAGTAAGTCACGAAATGTGTGATTATGCAAATGTTTCCATAAATCAGTATTAGGAGTATTATCATTATGTTCCCAGTTTGTTTTGTATTGACCTGACCTTGCATCTTCTATCCTCCAGGAAATAAATAGTGCAAAGCAGTGTGATTTAAGTCAGAATTATTAAGTTTAAATATAGTCATAACGAGTAGAAAACACTAAGATACGACTTTTTGAGGTCCAAGGACAGAAGATGTTATATGTTGTACATATTGTAAAAACCCCTGAGGCAAATTTGTGATTATTGGGCTGTATAAATAAAATTGAATTGAGCAGTATAAACAGGGCGCGTGTTTCATCCCTAGAGGCTGTCTTACCTCCTCCAGCTGGTATCAGGTGGTGGTGACAGATATACTGAACCATATGGACAGCTGTCAATGTGAGAGCGCAGGTTAAGAAAATACAGCTGGAGACTGGAAGTCTTGGCACATTCGATGTGTTCACACAAGCAGATGAAATCAAGAAGCACAGTGCTGGCGGTACTTTAAATAAACCAGCGGTAGGTGAGAGCAGTGAGGCATAATGAGCAGTGAGCTTAACATCACGCTCTTGATGTGATCTTGGGCCTAATCTATAATACTGCCCGGCTCATTGTACATGCTGCTTATTACGAACACAGTCATAATTTGGCTTTAATTAATTGCAAGCGGAAGTCGTTTACAAGCATGCAAAAAACAAGTTCAGTAATTCTGCAGCTATATAAACATCTGTAACACCCATGAGCAACATTTAGGCATGTAACCAGAGTAAAGACAGCCTACATAACAACATGCATCTTCAAAAGTTTTATAATCTCTAATAAAAATATTTCATTGTAGCCCAGTGATCCTATGCAGAAACAAGGAGCACCTGCTCATTAACTTGATTAAATTACACACAAGCAACACACAAACTAAATGTAAATATTAATATTACTGTTCCTATAGCTCATTTTAGGCCGGGACAACTTACAACTTTGTTATTTTTTACTACGAGTAAGAGTGACATCAAAGGTCTATTCAACCAGAATAATCTGTTTTCTGCATCTAACCTCAGTACCTCCATAAACAGCATAATAAGCAGACGGTAGTATTATTATTAAAGGATATCTGGCGTCCATGTTTGTCAATAGACAGGGGTTTTTGGTGGGGGGATGTGATGCGGCTCCGGTCCCGGTAGACTCTGTCCACCAGCCCGTGGTGTCGCGTCGATCTGTTCGCGTCAAGCCCTGAATTCTGTCAAACAAAAGAAAGAAAAAATGAACTTAACTGTATTACATTTCATCTCCAAGTCACCTTTTTTTGAGTGTGTGTGAGGGTTTAGAACATCAGTCCGCTGTATTGGACAGTACTGAATATGAAATTAAAACACAAGTAAATCCTTTCTTATGCTTGGAAGTCATTCATTTCAATAAAAGTATTGCAGTAGTTCATGTAGCCAAGCTCCGTAACACTGTCCTTGAAAATAAACCTGTGATCTGAGCTGTTGCATTAAACGAGCTGCATGTAGAACACGGATGAAAGTCAGCAGAGCTCTGGGCAAAAAGGACGACAGGAAATTGGAAAAATGCCTATAAAACCAAAAAATGATAATCATGGAGGTGGCCATTTCATTCTATTCACATGAGTGAAAAATAAGTATTTTCTTGAGTAATAATTGCATGGGACATCATTTATCATGATTCATGGAGGAACTGCGCCTTGATGGGGAAACAAAAGTGCCGACTCCCACCACCCTCCGTCTTTAAAAACATCGATGGGAGGGTCTCAGTCAGATTTACCTTCATATCTCAGTCTCCACAGAATCATATTTTGTATTAAAAGTAAAAGAAAATGTCTTAACAAGCTACTACATTATATGCCATTACATTCTACTTAGTTTAACTCGTTTGCATCTTTCCACACATGCATGTCACGACAATATATTGTATACGTACGTATATTATCAGGATGGCAATGGAAACATGAAGATATAGGACAACGGTGTTCTGCCCGACTGCGCTGCAGTACGAGATCAGCATTTCTGTTTAAGTTTAGAAATTCCATATATTGGTGTTAAGCGTCAATGTCTTCAGACGCCTAGAGCAAGAGAACGTGGTTCCAGTGCATTTTGGGGAGAAAAAAATAAGAAAAATGGAGCCGCTCTTCTCTCTCATATATACAGACTGGCAGAGTTGACAGCATTGCCAAAACATCACACAGAACAATAAAAACACTTCGTGTGGTTATCAGCACTGGAAATAACGTTTGGAATGCGCGTTCATTGATTTAAACTGGCTCAACCACGTTTTCCACAATTTGGACACACGGCAACATTAAAAAGAATGTGGAAATTATGCGGCGGCACTATAACAAGGAGTTAATGATGAAAAGCAGTCTGCATCATTCGTATTCTTGTCATCACATACAACCTTGAATATTCTTTTCATTTTTAGAATATTCATTATTTCGCAATTTCAAAAAGTTTCCCTTCGTAACCTTATTATTTTCCTTCACAAACTTAATAATAAATTGAATTTAACATTTCCCTCCGTCTTTGAAACTACGACAAAAAAATAAAGAAAATCAATGTTTCTAGTAACTATTAACCACAGAAAATATTTACTTTCGGCGCTAAAAAAACAACCACGCTTTGTATGATAAATATTAATTCCAGCATCATGCGTGGTTGATAAGTTGTGAAAGCAATATATGAAGTTCAGAGTTATGGATGAATTCTCGTTCTCAAGACTTTGGAGAGAATAGTTATAAAAAAACAGACTGTTATTTTGACTTAGCGCTCTATTGTAAAACAGACACATAATGTAGACTGTGGGTCGGTATATTTACTCTGCCTTCTGCCATTTATTCTAAACAAAGTACTCTTGTTGCTTACACATATAAACATTAAGTATGTCACTTCCTGTGTAGAGTATTTAACCCAGGAAACAAGGATCTCATTAACCAGCTGTTTAAAAAAGCAAATGTAAACATTTGCCCCGTGTTGACTAAATACAGCAGGATATCACTCAGCCACAGAGATGCGGGCAAAAGGGATATTTATTTATTTATAAGAAACAGCTGTGGATGATTACTGTAAAACAAATCCTGGTACAAATGAAATGTTCATTTGACAACATTCAATGGACATGTGTTACTCTGCAGCCACTAAATTGTTGCTGAAAAGGAAAAGAAAAAGAAAAAAAGAATCCCTCACCTCAAAAGACACATCCATCGTGCCGTTTCCAATCTGATTGACATTTGGCAAAGATCCTCCATAGTACTGCCCACGGTTCGGTCCCAGCTGCAAGTACTGCGTTTTCTGAAACTGTAGCTGGAAGCAGAGAATCACCAGGTAAGACAAGAGGCCACTGTGGAAACTTTACAAGAGGAATAAATGGCTGTTTCTCAGTCAAGGTAAGTCGTGGCTCCAGGGACAGAAAAACAGCAAACTGGAGTAAAACACTCAACAGGTCGACATCAACCAGATGGAGTCAACAATACCATTAATAATGACAGCAAAGGGGGACATTTATACACCTTCATAGTAATCCAACCTCAATCGCATGTCTTGTAATTGTGCGATAGTGTTTTACAGATGGCACAACTGAAACCACCATGCTTATCGATGTTTTCTGTTTTGATAGACATCTTCTGGCAAAGCTTGATGCAGGCCAGCGGTGCAATGTGAATGTAATACATTTTACATGTGAGACACTTTAGGCGGAAGCAAAGATCGTCTGAGAAAATTCAACATGGACCGAACTCGCACATGCCTTACCAACCTCCAGTTCCATTTCCCATTTGAGAACCCATAACCGGTCAATTAAATGTTCTCATGCAAGCCCACTGCTCAGTGTTGGCAGGGCAGAAAATCAAATAAGAACAATTACCACGCCTGCATCACTGGTGGAGTTTGATAAGCCTTCAACCTCAAGAGTGCATCTCTTCAGCCACACGTGTGCCGACTCTGAGGACAAATGATTACTTATTGTACTAACATTTCAGGATCAGGAAGACGACGATCCAAATCTTTTCAACCACAGCAAGACAGGAGCAGAGAGAAGAGAGCCAGTGAGAAGGTGAAGGGGAGAGAGGTGGGGGACAGTGTGAGAAGGATGAAACTCTAAACCAGAGGCCCACTTCACACAGGTCTGACATTGGCTCAGACAAGAGCTTCCTTCCGTTTGACAATGCATTCAATGAAATCTACATGAGCTCTCTGGCTAACATGTCTGGACGTGTATCCTGAAATACGTGGTCATCCTGTAACTGAGTCATCAATTAGTTTGTAGTAATTAAACTGAATGAAATTTAGTTTCAGTCGTATATATACAAATATATCTGGAAGAAATCCCCACATCTGCTAAAGCTTCATTTTGACTTTTAATAGTAGGAAAAGCACATGTTACTAATAACATGAACAAGCTGGCATGCACAACACTCGGACCCCGACACCAAAGCAGCTAAATGGAATTCAGCCATCATTATTTGTATTCGTTACACCTGCGCTTTTCCGATAAGAAAACAATCCTGTAGCAGCAGGATATCATAGGATGACAACAGGGATGTATTCAGATATTGTTTGCACATTATTCTTCTCTATATTTGAATCCAAGCACTGCAGTAGCTTCATGTGTGCTGTGTCGTTATAATCTGTCTGCCCCTCTTGCTTCCAACCAGCAGCTAGTCAGTATACAGAATCCCTGCCTCCCGAAGGATTTATTTTGGAGGCCTGCACTGTATGTGGCTTAAATTTCGACATAATCTGCCAGCTTCATCTTTGGTGTGACTGTCTATCGTCACGTTGCAGTGCACACAGGCCTGAAGACCTGTCAGACAAGTTTACAAAGCCACGGTGCAGACACACTTCACCACGCATCACTACCGTACCTACCACACACACCACGAAGTATTTACCATTACAACACATATGCACATTTCTATTACAGCCTGTAACGTCTTTTTGATGAATCGCCTCTTCTCTGAGAGCACGAGACGAGGTGAAAATCCTCGCTGCAGTTGGACGCGCGCTGTCTAATACGCATGCACGCCCCTTTGCTTTCCACTTGCGCGGGACAAAAAAAAATGTAATAACTTTTTCGCAAGAGGGACCCTGTCATTCATATCTGCATTACAGGACTGGTACCTCCTGCCAGCTCTGTTGGTTGTCAGCTGTGCTAGAAAAAGGCTACAGCTGGCAGGAAGCGTCGTTTGTTATTGTTTACCTGTGCTGCGTGCGGCTCCGCGCTACAAATGCATATTTGACAGCTCGATGAAAACAAACGAAGAAGAGGTGGGAGACCAAATAATGAAAAAAACCACAAGATGCGGCGTCGTTACCCTCGCTGCCCGAGTAATGCTGAGGTCTTTCATCACTTCTTCAAACGCCGCTGTCTCCTCCGCCTGCTTCTGGTTATGCAAAGCGATTTTCTCGCTGAATTTCCGCGGATTGTTCGACGTCGCCATGTTTCGCTCTTCTGCTCCGTTTTCCTTCAATGGTCAGTGTCAAGAGACACGCAATGAGGACACACAGCTTCCGGTTAGAGAGGTTGACGTGAGTACAACAAAACGGCAGAGCGCAGAGTAATTGCAATTTTTAAATTGCGTTCGTGTTTTTGACCACACACAAGGCTGACAGAATCACTGTCACATTATCAGATTGTTATGGCTGCAAAACATTCACCTGCTTTGTCTTTGCTCGGTTTTCACAGAGACGAAAAACTAAAATGAAAATAGATACAATGTTGACAATTACAACAATGAAATATTGAAAATAAATACAAGTTAATAGAATAAAATAAACACCAGGGATACAAAAGGCATAATAATATTAAAAAACATTTTTAAAACTTAAAAAAAAACTGAGGCTGTAACGTTGCTCGAAATTTAAATCCAGATTTGAAAAAAGAGTTGATTTCCCTTTAAGAGATAGCTTACCATAGCCAGTGTTTCCCTCAGTTTAGTTGCATAAAAACAGAAGGCACTTTCACCAGTAGACCTGTCCTTCTTTTATGGGACAAATATATGTTCAGCTTGCTCATTCATAAGCAACCTTCACCCCTTCACAACACTCAATAGTGAAGCTGTGAACAGCAAATGCAGGTATTGATCAAAACTATTGAAATAACTAGACCTATCAACACTGCACCTGATCAGTTAACTGTTAGCTGTGTTATTATTTAGTCAAGATGTCCTTTTTCGCTTGACTAAAACTGAACAATTATCTTTTTTTTGCGACATGGCATTCTTTTATTTTGAAGGAGAACTCAATCGTCTTGTTTCTTGTATCTGCACGGTTGTCTCTGGCCGACTTGACACAGCTGCCTCGGCTTTGCGTGCTCACGTCGCAGCGCGGGGGTGTTGTGGAGGCGCTCTGCACATCTGGACTGCGGAACAACCGCAAATTTCCCCTTTTAACACAGATTTGTTATTATTATCATCATCAGTTTTATCATTCAATTTCATTCATTTCAATATAATGTATTTGTAGGCACTGAGGTGATGTTCTCACCCAGTGTGACAAGTCTAACATGATTATTAGTGTCAGCAGATGGTGGATCCTGGCAAACTTTTTCACACCTAACCGGGGGTTGTGAGGAACTTGTGGATGTGTTTAAGTAATAACCTAAATTCAGCTTACTTGCCTTTATATTTTTGGAGAAAAATATACCTTCCTTGTCATGGGTTGGCCTAAATGTCTGTGACATTATGTCTCAGGCCAGAAAGTGGCAATGTCTGCCTCCTCTGGAACTGTATGTGCACCACTGCTGACTGAAGATCAAAACTGACAACAGTGTCTCCCACTGCTTTCCAGATGAATACCTTCCAAAGGTGAATGAACCGTCTGTTAGAGACAAATGAGCTCTATATGACTGAGAAATAGGTATTTCTGTCACATATTCGTGAAGCATTTACCCCATGAATTATATGATACATCAATTGGGAGAAAAATACCTTTGTGTCCGTTTTTGTATTCTCTCTGCAGTGAGAATCTCATTTTCCTTTTCAGCAGCAGCAGCTTCTTCGGCCATGAAAACAGCTGTATGCACGACAGAAAGAGGTCAATGGGCTTTATATATGATAATATATGTTTGATATATGATAATGTATCCAGTTCAGTAAAAACAACGCATGCAAATGAAAATTCATGAGACACATTCAACATCTCAAGCATTTGTTTTGCAGAGAGTCCAAACGGCGTGCACGCCTGCAATGATTGTTTATTGTTTGTTGTCCTCACAGGCACCGAAGGCCCAGTGGAGCTGTTTCACCTGCCGCCCAGGAGAGTGTAATTTGGTTGTAAGGTAACCATGGTAACATAGAAAAGGGAAGCGACTGCAGGAGGGAAGGAGTGAGTGTGTGTGTACATTGTATTATTGCTGAATAAACCTTCGGGGGAGGGGGGAGCCTTGAAGTTGAGCCTGTTTGTAATGCCCTGTGAAAGTGAGGAAAACCACTTCATGCAGCATGTCCTCCGCCAGATATTGTTGATGTTTATCTTATATGCAAACATCCTGCGCTGACATATCAGCAACATCTCTTAGGCTTGAGTTAGTGAAGTGAAACTTTCACTTCACTTTCTCAGTTAAACCTGTATGTCTGAAAGTTTCCCCTCTTGGTTCTTTATTTTCTTTTTGCACCACTTAACCACAATTTTCAACCACTTTAGTTTTCCAAAATATATTTGCCGGTGTACAGAAAGTTGTTGGAAAAATAGTGACTGTTTGTGGTGTTGAGTGAAGAAAGTTCATTGGTGAGGCCTTCGTCATTTTGATGACACTCTTCACCATGAGCCCAAAATGTTTCCGTTTTCATTTTAATGACATCTTTTTTCTTAGTTCAGAAAACCCCGAAGCTTTCCTCCTAAACATAGAAACATTTTTGTGTCACCAACAATAACTGACTTTCTTCTCTCTCCCAAATCATAATGTTGAGTTGAGTCCACGAATAATAATAACAGCCACATATGAATCATGTTCTGGGTAAATAAAAAATAGAAATAGCCATCGTAACACCCAAATATCCAGTCAAGTCAAGTTTATTGATACAGTATACGATTAGGAGAAAACACAAAATATAATAATACACAAAAAAATCAATACATGAGGAAAACCTCAGCAAAAGCAAAAGAGGAGGGATATATCTTGACGTGGCATTAGTGAAGAGCTAAAGTGACAGATGGACCCGCCATAGGATACCTGCATGTCAGGCTATACTTTAATACTGTTAAGTGGTGTGAGATGCTGCTTCAACAAGATCAAAACTCTCTCACGACACCTGAGCCCTCACATGTGCGACTTTTGTTAACCAGCAGTGAGAAAGCAACCAGACAGTTATGGTTCAAACTTAACCATTAGTTGTAACAATGTGACTTGGAGTATTGTGCATGCGGCCAGTGAAAGTAACAGCAGGGGGAGGTAAAGTACCGGTTAAACAACCAGCATGCTTGGTTCGTGTGTGAGGAGCTTGGTAGCACACTGAATATTCCCCTTTAACAGCTACATGATAGTTTCTCATATCGTTTATGATTGCAGCTTGATTGACAGATGAGACATAACCCTACTTTAACGTTGGATGAACTTAAGCTTGTTTTGATCCCTGTGTGTTTATTGGAATAATAGACATTTGCATTCAACATTGCGTGAAATAATAAAATTACATCATATTGACGGTAAAACAAAACACCAACAACAATGTCAATTTATCCAAACATCCATATTGCAAAGAATCAAAGGAAGCCTATTTTACTGATCTATTTTTCGGTGCTGTCTTCAAGAACCTCTTTACTGGCTTCTTAAAATCTTTTGTGTGGTTGTATCAAAACGATAACATTTCTTAACACGTGAGATCGGTGTGCATTTTATGTATACTTGCTCTTACTGAACAACAAAGTGCTAATCATGCTGCTCTTTTGAATCTTTGCCCAATCTTTTTTGGCAGCACTTCACCAGATTACTGATCAGTAATGAAGATAAGACAATATGGCCTGTATCACCTGCAAGAACTTGCCGTCGAATGTTTTTTGATGGAGGAGGCGAAGTGCCACGTCCCCACATCTCAAACAGAGCAGCACCATTGTTGCATTGCAGCGAACGTCCTGGCGTGTGCGTGAAGAGGATGTTACTCAGCTCCTGTGTCATTGTCATGGTGAGAAGTCCCTTCGTCATCGGAACCACACAATCCTGGTTTCCAGCCTGTGGTTTGTCATCAGCCAATTTGTACCAGTTCTCGAGGTATTCGAAGTAGTCGTTTGATTCTCTTTTTCTAAACCATTTACGTGAATTGTCAGCGATTGGGCTGAGGTCACTGCTGAGGTCTCTTTTGAATTTGGTCTTCAGTTGACCCAGTATGCGACGAGACATGTTTTGGCTTTCTCCTGCAGTTCTTCAATAACTTGCTTACGAACATTATTGTCCAGGGTCCTGTAAAATTGCAAACTCTGAAACTCAGAGTCTGACATCCAAGAGAGGATCAGTGGTGTCACTTTCTCTTAATTATTTCCTCGGGAGACGGAATACTTTCTGTCTCAGTCAGGTCTGGTGAGACCTTCTCCGGGGTTTCTGGTCCCTCATCACTGTCTGCACTTTCACACTGGACTTTGTCTTTGCTGTCCAGAGCACTTGTAAAAATGTCACCGATTGTGTCTCCAGACGGTCTTCTTCAGAGACCATGTTTTTGCTCTTTACCTCTGTAAAGTTTGTGGCTTCGTAAGCGGTCAGCATGGCTTTGGGCAACGTATTTATTAGGTCCAATAACAGTTCTACCATCAGAACTCTGGTGGTGGTGTCTGGCGTGCATTCACCAGTTCCCACTGTTCCTCTGTCAGCCTATTAAAAAAGGCCTTGAACTGTGGCAGAATGATCTCCTCCATCTCCTCTGTCTGTGCTGTTTGTGATGTATTCATAGCGATTGTTGTTGATTTATTAAGGCCGATGATCTTGAGCTGAGCTCTGAGACTTTTCTCTAAGTCTGTTTAAAAGTGATGTGTCATAATGTGTCCTAGAGTTGAAAGGATGAAAGCCATGAAGTCACACATGAGCCCAGCTGAAGACAAACAACTCCCAAGCAACCTTTGCTATGGGCAACGGCGGTGCAACCAACTGGCTACAGCTGATCTATAGGGCTGTAACGGTATGCGTATTCGTATTGAACCGTTCGGTACGAGGCTCACGGTTCGGTACGCATGACGAACCGAATATGTTTGAAAAAAAATAAATAAATAAAAAAATATTTTTTTAACCTTTATTTCACCAGGTAGTCCCATTGAGATTAAAAATCTCTTTTGCAAGATGTAAGTAACAATACTCCATAACATTAAGGAGCAGTTTACTAGTATACAGCTGTACGAACACGAAATAAACTGATTGAGCTGCGATTTAACTGCAAATATTTATTTATTTATTTATTTGAATTACTCCTCCTCTGCTGGTGAAGTGTCACTTTCTATAATCAATCAGTTAATGTGTGTGAGGCTTGTCAGACTGCAAAAAAAAAAAAAGAAAGTTAAATAATCGTGAAAATAATAAACAAAGCCGCAGAATGAATGAAATAAAATAGAAAAATAATAATAAATAATAAATAATATTAATAATAACATAAAATTAAAAGAAATAAAAAATGACATTCATCACTTTCAACTATATTACTAGTCAGACTGGAAACATATCTATAGAGTCATCAGATTTAATATAATAGTAATTCAGCTCCTGTCAGCAGCTGTCTATTTTCAGAAAGGGCTTTTACAGGAAATCATCTGGTTTTAGCACTTTCATTGTCCATTTCCACGATTTAACAAAAAGGGAACTCCACTGTTGCGAGTGCAAGTTGTTAAAGACAAACTACATGAGTTCACTCTCGACTCAGACCTTGACGCACAACGTTGAAGCCTTGTATGGTACGTTCAATGATTTTATTTGTGTACACTTGGACAGAAGAATGTTTGACTTGGCTTAAAATACATGTTTTTTTACAGCATTTCCTGGAGTGTATTGTGAAGTTAATCATTTATGATTGAATTGAAGTATTTTAATTCGTTTTTTCCTGTAATAAGACTTCATGACAATGTAGAGTTTTTTTCTTTTTAAATAAACAATAATAACCGACAAAAAACGTTTTCGTAGATTTTCAAGAAATGTTTATTCTTTCAAATGACTATATATAATAGTGTGAGCAATGCCATGCACTCACTCAGTTTCATTCCTTAACTTTCATACTTGCAGATCATGATTGTCAATAACACTTGTGTCCATGGAAACGAGACCGCCACATGTTCGGCCCACAGCAGCTCCAGTACAGGTCTGGCTGTTGGGCTGACGTTCTTCTTTATACTGCTACTGAGCGTAGCTGGTGCGATCGTGTACAAATACCACAGTAAAATGAGGAGTATGTTGCAGTTTGGACAAAGGAGAAGCCACAAAAAAAAGCAAGACTACACAGAGACACCACCAGAGGATTCCCATCAGTACATCAGTACGATCGGTGAACAGTCAACAGGACAGAACCCTATTTATGAAAACCTGACAACTCGAACGACTGGATACAACAGGCCTGCTTTTGACAGGTAAGCTGTGCTTGAAGTGTTTTCATATTTTAAGTCAAAATGTAACAGATAGGATCAGTTTTAGAGGAAATGTTGAGGCTGAAATGACAGATGAAACTGCTGCGATCCTAAAAGAGTTCAGAACGGAAATAGATGAAGAAACATCTGTGGTTGGTTTGAATTTCCCCATTTTGCACAATCATGATATGCACACAATTTGGCTGGCGTCTGGATGTAATCTCTTCCCCCGTTGTTTCCTATGATTTAGAATCAATTAATCAAACATGCCAGCTGATGACTCAGTGTGGGATTTTTTTTTGTCTGCGCAAGAATAGAAACCGGGAGAAGAAATGCACACAGTTTACAGAATATTTGCCTTGTGTCACAACGGTTTTTACATCAGAAAACGTCCTCCATTATCTGCTACACTTAATTGCTTCTCTGCAGGTTGCCCAGTGAAACTGAAGAGGATGTGTACTTGCAGTGTGATTCACCAGATGATGCAATATACGGCAATGAGCCGGCATGTAACCTCTCCATCCTCCCAGACTCCCAAGAAGAAGATGTGTATATTCTGCCAGATTCATAGGACACATCTCTATTCATTGCTTATGCTACAAATGTGCATTGTTACAAGGCAAAAAAGGTGCTGCATGCTTTTTGATAGAGCTGACCTGTAAACAAAACAAAAAAATACTGTAGTTCCTGGAGCATATGGATATTATACAGATTATTTTATCGCTATAACTTATTGTGTAGTGTAAATGGAATTACATGCATAAGCTGTTCTGTATATTCTGCTTACTGTGATCTTTTATTGCTCCTGTTTTTGGCAGAGTTATACTCAATGCACTGTACTGCAAATTACCACATCTTGACAACAATCCAAGTTAATCATTTTTTTATATGGGTTGATCTATTGATACTTCCTGAATTACCGATTCACACTTGTGTAGTAAAGCTATGTATGTATTCTGCTGTCCTTTTTTTGTATCAGCAATTTTGCATTTGCCCTGAGAAACATTTGAGCTGCATAGACAATTCATATTTAACTTGAGTTGTTTTCCTAGTTAACAGGTAAATATATAAATAAATAAATCTATAAAAAACAAATGACTTTTTTGATGCATTGAAAAATGAAGGGGTATATGTGAACATGAAATGCTCAATATGCATGCATGTCTAAGTCGGTGAATTTGTGTACATTTAAGATGATGTCGTATTCATTGTGTTTTGTAGAAAAGCGACAGATCTTCTTTATGCGGCTAATATACTTCTTCCACAAGCACATTTTTAATATGAATCAAAAGTTGTTGGAATTAAATTATTCAGTTTGATCATTGAAACTTGATTTGCTCTCATTAGAAATGTTCCTAATGGTTATTACCAGCCACGACACAAATTATATACATTTATTAGAACTACAGAATAGTTATGGACTATTTGTGAGGGTTGTGTTATTATGATAATTAGATTATGAAGATGAAACACAAATAACACAATATTTAGAACATTTTCCAAGTGCATTTCATAATTTACGCCCCACTCTTTAATGCATCTACTTTATTAATTGTAAAACAGCACATGCTCATATTCAAGTGACCTTTACCCAACTTGGAAAAATGAAACTATAAGTATTTCAGAGGAGCTTGTCACAAATTTCCTTTCACTTCAGTTCCCTCACTCAATAGCACACTTCTCATCATGGTGCTCTGTTTATTGCCCAACCCTTGAGCTGCACTTTGGCACGTTTTGAGCTCCACTTATGAGCAACTTTTTCTAATGTGAATTATTTTGTCTTGTCTTGGCGATCATGCTTATCATAGGATATCGCACGTGATCATTTGTTCTTTTTCTAGTAACTTATCTCAACAGCACAACAAGAAGCTTTGATAATCTGTTATGAAAATTGCATTTACAGTGTCGTTATTGATATGTAATCTGAGCAGTCTGGAGTTTACACAGCAAGCAGCGTTTCCTATTTTCCCTTTCAAATTAAACCAATGATGTGTTCCTTCACCAGCTGGCCAAGGCCACAGTGAGCACAAGGTCAAGGTCTTTAATGAGAGATAGAAGTTATCATATCTTTACCGGCTGATTTCTCTGGGGCACCGTGACCTTTGTAATATACAGTGGCTGATGTGTCTTTGGATAGACGACAAATATGAGAACGTATCATGCTCGTGTGTTTATTATGAAATGTACAAGTTGATATATTCAAGTGCAACAGTTTAGTGTGAATAAATCAGAACATTTATTTATGTTTTCATATCATTATTGAAATGTATAAGACAACAAACTAAATATTAAAACCCTGTGCCTCATAAAACAATGCAGTACTTCAAATAATGACAATCAAATTAAATAGTACTAAAATATGCTGTAACATAAAACAATGACAATAATAAAACACAAATATAACTTTAGGTCCATAAATACATTTTAAATAAATTAAAAACATGAATGAACAGATCTATCAATTATATTTTAACAAATATTATTCTCATTTTTCAAATTTAACTGGATGGATTAGAAATACATGAATACATGTTCTTCTCATTTCAAGTAAAATAACGGCTGGATTAAAAAATAAATTACGTAATGAAATTCAATTTAGAAAAAATATTTTCACTGAATTACGCTGCAGCTTTAAACTCAGTCCATTCAGGGTGAAGTGAAAAATTCACAATATTATATTTTTCTCATCTTCCAAAAAGAGAAATTAGTGTTTGAAGAATTCACCTCTATGAGTCTGTCCAGTCAGTCGAATGACGCTGGTCTCTCTGGACATTTCTCTCTTTTGGAGATCGTCCTATGATTTGACTTTCACATCTCACAGCTCAACAGTCCTGCTCTGCTGTCTGTATCCTCGTCTCTCCCCGTGTGTCATGGTGTGTGTACATCTCACTCAAGTCAGGAAACTTGTCAGAATACTCATATTTGATTGGCTGAGCTTCATCACGTGATGCGATTCACAAGGCATTGGTCGGTGTTTTTCCTGCACCACTGAACAAGTGCCGTAAATGCTGGAATAATTCCGCTGCATAAAAAAAAGCCCTTCAAAATAAAATCACAATTTTTTTTTTGTCAGGCAAAGGCCCGCGACCCACTGAAAACGGGTCTGTGACCCACTTTTGGGTCGCGACCCACCAGTTGAGAATCACTGCCTTAGACAACACAATCAGCATGTAACATATTTTGGTGACTACTGTCTCCCAAAGGTTTAACTTAAAAAAGGCACACCTCCTCAGGCACAGTGACATTTAGTGACAATCAAGTCGTCGAAAGGAGTCAGCTTCAACTTTCCCCTACTGTCATAGTGCATTAGGACCATTGGCTCGTAGGCCGCCGGCACGCAGCAGGGGCGAGGTGACCCTCCTTTGTTAATCTGATGCAGCCGAGACTTCACCTGCGTGTGCATGCTCGCAGGCTTGTAGTTGTGGGGGCAGGTGCCGTCGCAGAAATGCATTGTGTACTCAGTCGGGGCCACCACCCAATCCGTCCAGCCGATGTCTTTGAAGGACACAGTGACAGACTTCCGGCAGCACCATCCTTGTTCGTTGCAGACGTCTTCCTTGTTAGAGCGAGGCAGCCTCGTCTTGAGGGCCGGTTTGGGCTGTCTGAGGCCCAATTCCAGAGCAAGGGTTGGGTTTGCCTTGAGGGCATCTTTTACACCCACGGCTATCCCCACAACCACAACTAGTGCCTCTCCAACATCAGACTTCAACCACCGCTCCACCTCAGGGCTGATGTCCAGCATCAAATCTTGAGTGCTTGACACATTGGCACGTATTGGAGAGTTTATGTGTGTCCATGCAGCAGAGTTCATCGGTGTTCTCCTTTTGACTTTAACTTTGATCTCTCGTCTTGTCCCAGGCAGAACTGAAGTGGGTTTATCTAAAATCTGCCTGGAAATCTTCAGCTCAGCCCGAGTTAGTGTCAGTTCAGTCTGGATATTGGGGTTTTTGTGGAAAACAGCTCTGTACCACTGCATGCGTTGACCTGAATGTGGATGTTCTCTTCTCCGGACCACTTTTATTGACTCCACTAAAAAACAAATATATGAAGAAAAGCTTCATTAGAACCAAAGTTGGCAACATCCTGTAATGATTTGACATTTGGGGAACAACTGAGAGTGGAAAAATGGATCAAACACTTTTATTTTGAATTCCAATGCTAACATTGATTGCTTTATCATTGATGACACTGTGGAAAAATGTGTGCTCAAAGTGTAACATGAAGTACAAGGTGTGCCTATCACGCTCATGGTTTCCTAAAAGCACGCTGGTACAAGACCTTTTGTCTCAATCTGCAGAGGTACTTTAACTATTCGTGTAACGTTCTTTCCCACTCCCACTCTGGCTTCATACATCGATGACTAAATGAGGCCGAAGTCTCTTCCTGATGTCGAACAAAAATGTATCTCACCTGTAGCCGGAAAGAGCACAGTAGACACGGTTGATTGCCAGGTTTCCTTCATCAGCCGGCTGGAATTTCCTCTCATCTCTCTCACTTTTTCCCTGTAGAGCTGATACATCCTCCTCAGCTCTTCCTCAGAGGCCTTTCGGGTTGGCCTGGGCTCCCTGTCCATACCCAACGAGCCGAGGATCCCGGTCTTCACCGCCTCCAGAAGCAGCACCCTCTGGCTGTGCGTTCTGTCCGCATCAGGTGTGCCTTTGTGGGCCTCGTGAGGCCGGCTCTCCCCTGAGCTCGAGAGGGAGACGAGGAGCAGCAGCATGCAGGAGAGGAGTTGGTGGAGTGGGCGTGATCTGAGCATGGTGAGCCTGACAGGTAGGTTTCCTTTGAGACTGCTGCAGCTGGGGTTATGAATGAAATTCTTTACATGCTTTTATTTATAGAGCTTCTGTGTTGCCACACCCCTGGCTAGTCAGGTGAGCCTTTGATGGGCTCAGCAAGGGCCAAATGTCATTATGTGGCAACATTTTGCAGCAGTGTGTTAACAACATGTGACTTATTAAATAAGAAATCTGTGAAATCAATTCAACATGAGCAGCTTTTATTCAGTTTTTTCTTCAGCTTTAGCAGATCCTTTAGATATCCAGATCAGAGAGAGGAGAGACATAAAATAAAGGGAGTTCTGGATGTGATTTGGTTACGTCACAAGTACACAGTGTGCACCTCAGCATGCTATGTCACCATGATTTGCCAGTTATGCGTCAGTTAATCAAATAAATTACCATATGTCTTATAGTTACCAGTTCGAAGGAGGAGGAAAATGGGCAATTACATTAGCTCCTCCAGGGTTAATAATGATAGTGTGATAGTGTATTGATCCCTATCAGGCTGCGTCTCTCTGTTCCCTTGAAACTCTGCCAGGTATGATCAGAGGTCAGAAACAGGTTCAGACCATAGAGGCATTTACAGTCTCGTTCACACGCTGACACTGAAACAACTGTGACAACATACAATCAACAAAGAAAGACAAAGGTGGCGAGAGTTGATTATCTTTATTACCTCTCTTACCTGAAATAAGCCCACAGAGGAAATACCTCAAGGTTAAAAAAGAGATAAACAAACAAAGAAGTTGTCTGTTGAAAGAGGGAACTGTCCCGAATCAACTATCTCAGTCTATTATTACAGTAATCACATCGTGTATGTGATGTAAGGAGCTCGTCAACGATGAAATAGAGCGCCCTGTAAATGTGCTCTCTTTTTATGATGGTTAAAATCGATGGAAAGCATCTTTGATCTCAGACGCTGTCTGTCCTCTACGGTTGGACAAAAGAGCAGCATTCCTGCTCTTTCAGTTGCAGTTGACAGACTGAAGAGGCGTCTGCACCGATGGGCGTCGCCAAGCAGTTATCAGTGTGGAAAAACCCTCACTTCTATCAGGAAATAGGGTCAGTGCCCTGCTTAATTACGCCTGTGTCATTGACCCTATTCTTTCTAGGCGAGGGCATTCCCGCCACAGCGATTGCTGACTGATAAAGATCTCGTTTCATGAAAAAATATCCATGAAAGTGCATTTATAGACATTTTTGGGCAAATTTTGAGCTTAGAAGAATAACCATATATGGAAAACTGTTCGGTCATTGAAGGTTTAATGAAAATCTAATTAAATGCTGATATGTACATTATAATAAAACGATGAAAGTAAATGCCACACAGCCACAAAATGTACGATGTGAATGGTACTGTAAATTTGAATTCACATTAAATGTCATAATTCAAAGCTCATGCAATACAATGTGCTTCAAGATAATTGTGAGGGTTTGTGAGATGACTAACAAAAAAGGAACTAATGAAAAAAAAACATATGCTGCACAAAAGTATGGGTATTTTTACTGACTTGTCACTTTTTATATGTGATATTCTGGAGACTTCCTCTTTTGGACTATATGAAACTAAATCTTTGGCTCACGGCTCATAGACATAATGTAAAAAGTGATGGGGGGTTGACAGGGGTTATAAATGGCCACAAGCCAAAAAGGTTGTCAACCAGAGCTACAGTGTCTGGCACTTGTCACAACATCAAGAACAAATTGTTAAATCAAAAGCCAGGATATTATTTGAGCATGTGGAGAAGGAACCAAAGAAGATGTGTGTGAATTTCTGAGCAGTGAGTCACTGAGGTGATGATACAATCACGTGCTTTGGCAGGTGAACCTACCTTGCAAGTTGAAAGTGTGTGAAAGTGTAACGTGACTCGTGCAAATTGCCACTGTTGTTTAAACTGTCACCGAAGACTCTCACTCTCTTTTTCTAGCTATTTCACCTTCTCCTGTTATCTCTTTTCTCACCCAGAGAGGAAAAAAACTTGTTCTGACACCATGAGAAAGATACGTTTTTGGAGCGATGAAAGGGAATTTCATCATGCACACTGGTAACAGACAGAGACACTGTTACAAACATGAAGCCAGATAAAGCACTATTCTCAAGGCATCCTGGGGGTTTGAACCCCTGCAACGAGTTATGAGATGAAACTAAGAGGTAACCAGATGATAGGATGGAAAACAATGAAAGAAAATGACAAATTGTGTTTTTATTTGGTTGCTTTTTCTAGTTTTACCTCTCCAGGCCTGTAAAAATGATATAAATGCAACAATCTAAGAACTGAAAACCCGGTTTTCTTGAACTGCTCACAACTCAGACTTGTGACCGTCAAATCTGTGACATGGGTTCACAATCAGCATGACTTTGTATTGAGGGGTCACAAGCAATAAAAGGTTTATATCACTTGCAACAATTACTTGCTTGTTGTTTCTATTTTTACTCTTTGACAACGTAAATAAATGTGTTAGTGGTAAATAATGGAGAAATTAAGCTTGACGTGGCATTAAACGATACACTTCATTAATTATTTTTGTTTTTTCATCATTTTCGTTTTTTTTCTCCATTTTCTCCTTCATTTACTATTACCGGTAATTATAGTGCATTCAGACTGGTGAGGGGCTGAACCATTCCCAGCTGCACATAGAAGAGAGGATCACTTGTCCTCCACAGAGTGAACATAAACAGACCAATAGCTCCATTGCGTCCTCTAGCGGCCCTAAAGCTGCAGTACAGACTTCAATAAGATAAGTGCAGCTGTATTTGTGTCAGAAGGAGCATGAAAAACATATTATGAGTATGAATCTAAAATATTGAGCTGAGATGAAGAAGTCAGCATTCAGGCAGCATTTAAGAGGAAATCAATTGTTTGCAGAAACTCAGTTAAAGGGCAGATGTATGAGTGTGATCGATCGATTGATTCCTATTTCGTGCGAGCAGGTCGGACCAGGTTTGTGATTTGAACCCTCAAACAGCTGTTGATCACAGATCAAAATAAATTGTAGATCAAAGCTAAGCACCAGTAACCTTGGGGTATTTTTAATCAGAGTTGGTTTTGTGTATGTTTTTATTTGTATTGTTACATTTGCTTCCTTTTATTTAGAACAAAAGAGTTGAACAATGGTTCGTCTGAGCAGCTGGACTGTTAGAAAACTCTTATTTCTACCTTTCAGCCTTCAGAAACTGTGAAAAAAGCTTAATTATTTGCCCTTATCAAAGCATTATTGTTACCGTCATTTTCTACTCAAATACCACGAAAATACATTTGGTCAGAAATGCATTTCATACAAAGTAGTCACTTGAAACAAATCTTGAAAAGCCACTGGTATCTAACTGGTTTGATTGGTGAAATACACTTGTATAGGCTTGATTTCCAACATTTAGAACAGTTTCAGCTAACATTGAACTTCAGAAGAGAACAATGAAGGATTCACGTCCCTCTGGCCCACATAACATGTGACATCCCAGAACAAAAGACGAACCATTGTTCTATGAAGGAAAACACATCATGGTACCAGTGAGTGACAGATCAATCACTGCTATTCAGCTGGACTTCAAAGCACATTTGTTCTGCCTCCTGTCTGTAGTTCCACCAGGCAGACACTGCATGAACTGCATGCACCACGACATATGGTAACAAGGTTGCATTAGTTTCTGGAGGGTGTAGTGCATGGATATAGCTTAACAGTTGCAGGTTATTGCTGATCATTGTCAGGTTTGTTAAGAAGGTCCATGAGACTGAAGGCTTTGCCAAAATGGGAACCAGGGACCTTAAGAGAACATGAAATGATGAAGAAGTGACGAGATGTTTTGTGTATGTTGTGTATCTGATGATATGAAAAATGCCAATCACACCCAGGAGAACCTGTAACCTATATTTGCATTTGACAACTGAATATCAATAAAAGGGTGGTGTCGACACGCCTTCTCACTTAATTACGAGGTCGAGGTTAGCTAACCACCCACCCATCCTCTTCCTCCCCCTCATCATCATCATTAGCTGGCCGAAGTGGCCACCTTTTTCGGGGCCGGTCGTGCAGCTCGCCCCGGGAGGAGGGGGGGGGGGGTGGTGGTGGAGCAGCAGCAGCGAGGAGCACTCTATCCATGCTCATGGGGAGAGGACGGAGCGCAATATGGGATAACTGATCAGAGATCCGCTTTTTTTATATTGTTTTTTATCGTCTTCAATGATGGATGAGCCGAATATCCTGAGACGTCGCGGTCTACAGGTAGGCTAAATGGAGAGGGTCATGTCATGTCAGCTCGGATATGTGGCTGTTTCCAAGCAAGCGGGATGATATGATGTTGATGATGATGTTGGCGACGATGCCGGGGGAGGGGGGGGGGGGGGGGGGGGGAGTTAATTCTCCGTTAAAATGAGTGACATGTATTCTTTGTTCTTCCTGATAAATATGACATTGCTTGGAAATGTTTATTATCTGTAGCTACTGATAGTTTTCCCTTTATGTCTCGTGTCCATTCTTTGCAAGAAGCGGCAAACAATTATGTGCCACATCATGATTTGTGCCACATAATTGGTGCACATAATGCAATTAGTTAATGTAGGTCTTATGTGTTTATTTTGGGGCTGTCCAATGGTTCTTTTGTGAAGCCTGTTGCCTTGGTGATAGGCGCTTAAACCCAAGGGTGCCTGTATAATTGGCAAAAACAAACCTTCTCCCGGTGCCTTATCACTCATGAAAGTCCAGAATGGTAATAATTAATATTTTCTCTCCTGCTAGTTAATATATACAGTATATATTTTTGTTTTGCCTAAATGAAGTAGTAAACGCTGCATTGTTTCTTGCCGTTATATTATAGAGGAGGTGATGGTAAAATGATTCTCCCTTAAATCCACTGTTGTGAAAAAAACACAATGTAAGACTTCATTAAATTGATATGTTCTGATTAGTGCTGAAGCTTAAAGCAATTAAATCACCTTTTATCTGCCCTCGTTTTATGTTTTTACCTTGTTTTTAAATGTGTCTGTGACAGTAACCAGTCCTCTCTCAGTCTAATAGAGTGGCACTCTTCCCTAGTTTTCAAATCCTGATTGGCAAAAGTAGTTTTGCAGTTGCCTGAGCTCAAGCGCAATGGCCACGGGCTAGTAGGATTTGTATCCTTGCCATTAAATGCCTTGAAGACCCACTTGTCATGCACGAAACTAGGCCATACTGCATCTAATGAGCTTCACTGAAAGGAAGATGAAGGAGTGAAGGAGGAGCGCTCGTATTTAGGGACATTCATCCGAATAACTGCTGTTGCCTTATTTTTAAAAACATTTTATGAATGTAAAGTTTCCATAATAGCTGACACATACAAATATATTAAAAATGAAAACGATACCCTGCTAAGACAATTGATTTGTGAAGATGTCTTTTCGGCCATGAATAGCCCTCTCTGCTCAAGCAGCAATGGGGCTTCTATCTGCATTTCAAAGGATTGTTACCATGAAAAGAAGAAAGAAGGAAAAAGAAGATATCCTCATTTCAATATTTCTCATCTTTTCTTTTCTAGAAAGAACTGAGTCTTCCTCGCAGGGGAAATATGTAAGTATTATTTAACACCTCCCTTTCTCCTCCTGAAACCTGGAGACCAGCCTGTCACTTGTCGGCTTTATTGTGCATGCATGCCGCATTTCACACCAGTGTATTTACTTAACTCTTTCCTGAAAGGCAAGAACTTTTGAAATGGTTATCTGCGGAGCCGTCTCACCGCCCAGACAGGTTTTACATAATTAGAGAAGCAGAGACAGAGATCATTTGCACAACTCTCTGAGGTGAGGACAGTGGAAGAGTTACAGCATGTTCCAGCCTAAAATAAAATCATGCTCATTGTGAATTCACATTGAATATCTGAAATCGTCACAGCAGTGTGAATAATGGTGTCCATAAAATATGTGAACTGAGCAGAGCCAGCTCTTAACTGCTCAGTAGTGTTTGTTTCATTGTGTTCTTAAACGTATTCCTGTCCAGAATTCAGAAGTAATAGTTTGATGACTAATGAGACTTTTACAAAGTGACAGTTCATATCATGTTCCGTAAACAGAAGGGTGACACACATGAACAGCACGAAGAAGTTTGCTTGTTAGTTTCCTGCTCGGATAGGAGGCTCCCCAGTCAGAAAATCAATCTCTTCCCTGTCTCTAACCTGTTCAGGGATTTCCCCCGGTCTTCAGACACAACACTACGCCATTCTACTGTAGTTTCACCATCTGTGAGTCAGATGGAATAATTGCATTCACTGGAAATAATAACAGCAGATCACAGGTTCTGAATTTAAAAATGAAATACGTTACATATGTCTGTGCCGCTCACAGAGAGCTTTTCCAAAACAAACAAGGGAATTGTCATGTTAGTTGTATCAAGGGCAGCATTGATGTGTTACACCCTGTATGTCTGAGTGTTTGAAAATGAAATCGATTTTAAATAGCTCACTTCATTTACTAATATATGTAATTGATAAAGGTGAATGGTTTCTCTAAGAACAACAATTCTGGAGGGACTTGTGGTGTGTCTGAGGAGAAGTTCAGTGATCGAAGTGATCTGCTAGGACGGTGTATTATGAAACTGCTATATAACATATATAATAGCCTACCAGGACTGCATTAACTCAGTTGGGGGCTAAATCAGCCGTGGGCCCGTTTTGACCCAATGTTTTATTAATTTAGTTCAAAAAAGGAATGTGCACCGTGTACAGTTTGACTTAAGCACACAAACTGATGTGCACGTAATACAATTTGCCCTGCTTGTGGAACTGTTATATTTCTGTTTCTTCCTATGCTTCGGTGCTTGAAAGGAGACTTTGACAGATTGTCCAACATCAGATCCAGGAGGAGCAATGCGGATTCTGACCTGGTCATGAAAAAGTGGACAAGCTCTTTACCCTTGAAGGTTATTAGAGGAGTCATGGCAGTTCGCCCATTTAGTCTACACATATTGTGTGGGTTGGAGAAGGCATACAACCCCCGGGGAGTCCTGTGGGGCAGGGTACGGAAGTATGGGGTCGTTCTTGTACAAGTGTCTGGTTTTGGCTTCTCTGCTCTTTGCAGATGATGTGGTTGTGTTGGTTTGACCTTGAGTGGAGCCCCTGCCCCCTCACATCAAAAGTAGCTCGTTGAGGTTGTTCGAGCATCTTATAAGGATGCCTCCTGGGTGCATTTCTTTGGAGGTTTTCCGGGCAAGTCCAACTGGTAGGATACCCAAAGCAAGCTGGAGAGATTGTATATCTTATCTGATTTGGGAACGCCTCTTGGTCCTCGGGAGGAGCTGCAAAACGTTGCTGGAGAGAGGGACGTCTGCACTACCTTGCTTAGTCTGCTGCCACCGTGACCCAGAAAATATATGATTTCAGTTTTATCACAAATGTATGTGTATTAAAATGTAAGAATCTCATGAGGATCTCAATATTACCTGGTTACAAAATGCATCCTTCATACTCGTGAAATTGTATCCTCGATGCAACTTGCTATACACGTTTTTACATTTATAGATATTTTGAAGGGTTTGAATGCCGATATCGCTGGATATACACAATTCCTCAGTCTTCTTTCTTATTTGCGTGCAAGTCGTTAACACCTATGTTTCCGGCAGTACATGAAGGCATCACTAGTCCCTCCTCCCTTCGTCGCGCGCTGACGCGGCTGCGCGTTACAGCGTTGCTGGTGTACTGGAAAGTTTGTATCACTCTTCTATTTTGGCTGAGATATCACTGGATAATGTCATATCTCGCGGTAGACTGTCTGTTTCGGAAATTGTGCCGGTAACGGAGAGAAGGGTCAGGGCGGACATGGCCAGTGCAGACGCGCATCATCACCGAGCTGCCGAGCCGCGGGTCTGGGGTCAGTCTGTACCGAAGCTAAACGGAGTCCCAGCCGTCGTATACTGCGTACTGGCCTAACCACCACCAACGGTAACAACTCCTCCAGAGAGAGACCGCTCAACATGATGCTCCCACTCTAACAAGAGGACAATTCTCATATCTGGATTGGATTTATCGGTCCCCGCCATCAACATGTCGGACCAGAACTACTATTGGACCGTGTTGCCGAGCTACAAAACTAGTTTTGTGACTGGGGCCATGATGAAAAGGTCGAAAAGGTAAAGGAAACATTATAGGATTTCTGAATGAATCTGTGGCTGTATGCAACAGCGCCAACGTCCGAGCTGCCTGCATTTCGTTGAGAAATGTCAATGTGTTGAACGTGTATGTTTACCTAATTGATTCACGGCACGTAAACGCGCCCCAAACCGTGTATGGTAACATAACCAGAGCTCAGACCGATCATGCCATTGTGTGTTGTCTGTGGTAGCCGTACGTTACTGTATGTGTCGGCTGCTGCTACATCCGCCCTAGTTTTTGTTTCCGACAGAGAAACGTGGCCATTGTAGAGTGTTATGGAGGGGGCTAGACTGCATTGTCTGCTACCAGCTGTCGCATAAAGCGACATAGAGTCCCAGTGCGGATCGATACACTGGTGTGGGACTGTAACGTTGTAGATGTGCTTTTAACTGCAAAGATAAATGCAATCAGCCCTCACAAAGTAGAGCTGTACAATTAGCCTTTAACGTCCTGTAGGGACTCCGTGCGTCTTTGGCAATCAATGCGTTCATTGTGACCTAATGGTAATTTATGGATTTTAAATTTTCCATTTGTCATAATCTCAGTATTCTACTGCAGACGTCGTTCTGTTGTGATTCTAGTACACTGTGAGTCTGCTGTAGCTGCTGTCAATGGCATACACTGCAAGACCGATTGCTAATGAGCTAAATCTTAAGAAACCCCTCTCATCTTCTAAATGTATGCACAATATATGTGTGCTCACCATTAACTGCCCGCTAGTGTCAAACACTATCCCCCCTTTTTCTCCATGTAGCTTTGGTTCAGACGTGTTAACCCATTCAACACAGCGTGACTTTGAATGGAGCTCAGTGAATAAATGCAGTCCTTCACCATCAGCAGCCATGTGAAACAGGCAGGCCTGCGTCTCAGTGGCCCACATTCATCATGCTACATGTCTGCCTGCACGGCCCCTACAAGCCACTATTGTTGGTCTCAAATATGAGTGGCCAAGTGTTGGTCATGGTGTGATAAAGTGAGGCGTCATGCAACATTTGCCCAGGCTCTATAGTATGAAAAGGGTGTCTGTTTATTTATTTCCCCATAAGAAGAAGATGGTGCTCATGCACAGCATCTTTCTGTGGTTGGTGTGTCGTTGAAGCCAAAGTCGAGCATTTATTGGCTCTCCCGTCTCCCTGTTGCTGTGCCGTCACTGCCGCTTTGAGTCTGTTTGGGTTGGGGGCCATATACTGTTTGAATCCGCCTCGGCATCGACCCAGAAACGTCAGGCTTTGTTGTTGTCTCAGACCCTCGATTATTTTAGGTTATTGCCAGAGAGAAAGAGAGATGGCTGAAACGGAGATCGTGATGGGATTATATCCAGTTTAGTGGAGAATGTTAAAATAAATGAAAAACGGAGCCCGACGTCTATTCTATATGAAGACTTTGGCACATTTCGAGTGAGCACCTGGCATACAGAGCACCTCCAGGCATCATATAGGCACACATATACAGGAAATGGACAAAGTGTTATTTGAAAGTAAAAGTGACAACATCCTAATTACACTGGCATCTTTGTGGGTGACTCATGCTCAGAGAAATGCCACCTAGTAGCATCTGCCAGCTTTTAAACAGGTCTGCTAGTCATCACCTTTCTTAGAAAAAGGTTTCCTTACAGGAGCTCCGAGGAGTTGACTGATTTTTGTTCATTTTTTTTGCATTCATCAGAAAAAGCTGAGCAGTAGCAATGTAATGAATTCTAAGAAAATATACCACATTTGAACAAAACTGGTCCAACAAAGTGGAGCAACCAGCAGGGCAGAATGAAAACAACAGCTATATATGTGCTTTAAAAAAAAAAAAAAGTTTGACAACTGCTGAACCAAAAAAACAATCATTGATTTTTGTTGCCTATAGATCGGTTTGTGTTGTCTATCTGTGGTGATGGATCTTTAATGCTGTGGATAGCATATTACCGGTATGTCATGGGAGTCATTGGGTCCACATGATACTTCTTTGCATTTCTTTGTATAACAACCAGCCATGGCTGTTTTCATAGGATCAGCTGCTCCCACTGGTACAGTTTCCCATATTCTCACATGAAAATACTTTCGGACACAGGAGACACATCTGATCACCGTTGATATCAATACGTGAATGTAATACTTTACTACATAGTCCAAGTCATTATTCACAGGATGTTGATTTATGTCGCTATATTGCCATTATTTTGTTAAGTCCTGCACATTAGTCAAATGTAAATGCACTGTACATTGTGTTTGCATGTTAATATACACACATGTTTGTAGCTATGCGTGTGTATGTATTAACACCACTACCAGTATCATTACAGTTATCCGTGTTTTCCTTATCGCGATCAACAACTCAAGTTCACAGGTGGACTGTTTTTATTCTACCCGACTTTTTACTGCCCTGATAAAAGACGACTGTGTTTATAATGACCTCGAGCAATAAGCAAATGCTTTCTCTCTGCTGTTTGTTTTTGCTCCTCACAGTTCCCGTAACAACAAGAGAAGGAGTTTGGCGGTCGGGACCCCGTCGCCCACGCTCTCCCGGCCTCTTTCACCTCTCCCACTTGCCACAGGTACTTGCGTGTTGTTTATGCTCGCGTGTCTGCTCGGCTCAGTGTGCGATACCGTTTTAGCATTTAGACCAGAGGCTCATAACGCGTACTTTACATCGACCCGGTCACATGGAAAACAAGACGAGCCGATGAAGACGGAATGAGACCACCACATTAGCTTATTTTGTTTGGTGTATGTGCCTTCAGCCTAAGTCACACGACTAGCACTGGTTTCCCTCTGGTGTGGTCATCAAGTTTCCGTTACGGCTGGATCATAATGTGCACAAGAGATACAGTAGTTGTCCTCGTGATGATATCTTTCATGTAGCTTCCTCGAGGCATCTCATTCCTTCATCCCGGTGCCTGAAGTGCTTTATTAGAGACTCATTCATTCGCTAACCCATTTTATTTTTAAGTGAATCAGGGTGTGGCAATTCTTTGCTGGCATGAAATCTCCTTTTAAGTGGTGTGATCAACATCAGGAGTCCCGGCTGTCTGCTGAAACTGAGATTCTTTGATTAGGCGGGGAGGAGGACTAGTTAACCTCTGTGGGGGTGTTACTGCAGTTTAAAAAACACGGTTTCAGGTTCAGCTGTGAAGTTAAATCAGTTGCAAAATGATCATAGAGTGTATTTCAAACCGACCATGTAAAACAAGGGGACAGCTAGTGGAATGATTAACCGCACACACACGCACAGTCACACACATTTTAAATTAGTTTATGCTCATTTTATAAAGTTTGTTTTCTTTCTTCAGCTGGCAGCAGCCCTTCAGAAAGCCCCAGAAATGTTTCTGCCAGCACCTCGGCCAACGTCCAGTTTGCCCGCAGGTAAGAATTAACTCAATTTTAATATCAAGTTGTTCTAAGGCACCTGAGTCCAGCCACATTACCACGGTAGCAGTTTCCCTGCAGTTTCCCAACTGAAAAATGAGTAAGATTAGAATTAGTACGCCTGTCATTGGAAAAGAGTTGCCTGGGTTTTCTCTGTTGGATGATTTTTAAAATCTAGCTTACTCTCGCTTGTTCTTAAGATTAGCAACCCCAGCGTTAACATTAGAGTAGGTTCATCTGTCTTCCTGTAAAGATGACACAATTGTAGTCAGCTTAAGTTCAAAACACAATCAATAAACGGCAATATTTCCTAGCAAGGTTAATGCCATACCTATCCAAAAACAAAAAAATTAAGCAGAAAATAACTGATAATTTTCACTCATTTGAAGCTAAGTACAATAAAAAACATGCTAAGAATAACCTAAGATACTTTGCTTTGGAGGAAACTTGAGTAGCGTGAGTGAAGACTGTGCCCTGGCTTGTTCCTTTTGCCCCTGTAGTTGAAATGAGGCAATGGAGAAGCAAGTCCAACCGGCGAAGAGGCCCCAGGGCCATTTGCTGGACTTGGCCTTGGCATTTGTTAAGCCAATTAAGGCAGCTAGTCGTTGCACACACTCATTACTCAGGGCGTCTGTGATTATGGGGAGGAATTGCAACGCTTGCCCTCTCATCACGCGTCTTACAGCTGTGTATAGACTGACTGGGCTTTAGAGGAAAAGTAGCCGTAACTAGTACCCTCAAAATACTGAACTGCTTCTCTCTCACTGAAGGAACTTTAAATGTACAGGCGACTTATCTGAAATATCATGTGTTCTGAATTAGGATTTAATGTTGCCGTGCCGGATGGAGACGGGAGACCTCCTGATAGAATTGCCACGCACGAGCTCGCATGACTCATCTATATTTATTGAGACTTTTTAAAGCTGCCAGTGCGCAGACAGATGCTGTGGCTGCACTTTTGAGAGCTCCACTGGGTTTATTTGTTATTCACACGAGCTGTATAGCCTCGCTGTGTGTGTGTGTGTGTGCGCGCAATTATTTTGTCATATCAATGTGAACGAGCCAGACATGCAATAGCTGGCACACACACGTAAAGATTAAAGATGTATTCCTGAATGCAAATGAAGGAATGCCAAGGAACCGCCTCAGGGGTGAGGTTAGCTGCAGCTCCCTCTTCACCGTTAAAGATGCTCTTTTTTTTTTAACCTTGAGGTTTTAACACTTTTTATTTCTCCTTTTACACCCGTAGGCATTGATTCGAAACTGTGTTTTTAACCTTAGCTTCTATCCTCCTAAGACTTGCAGGACCTTAATGAAACAAGCTAGTCGGAAGGCGTATAATAACACATAGAGGATGACATGCACATCGGATATGAAACGCGGGCGTCTCATTCACCTGACTAATCCTCAGATGTCAGTCACATTTTGGGCAGAACCGTCCAACTTCATTGCGTCACCCCTGACTTTGCTGCGTGTCCCCAAGAGCAGGTTCGTGAGAGAAAACATTTGACCATCGCAGGTTGAATCAGTGAGGGACTCTAGGCCACGTCCTCAGAGCGCCGTATTATTGAGTGGAGAAGGGGAAGGGCAACGGATACAGAGGAGGCGTACACGTAGAAATGTCACACCCCAAAACAAGTTCAGGTTTTTCTGTTTGTAGTGGTTCTCTCATTTGGGTGTTTAACGATGTATGCACGAGGCATTGTTTGTTTGTGTGTGTGTAATGAGTCAGGAGTCAGCTCTGTGCTGCAGGATGAGGGCAGCTTGGCAGGTGTTCAGCAGCAGGCTGTGACAGACAAACAGTGCTATGACTGACAGCCAGACGTACTCTGTCACGATCATTAAACAGTGTTTCTTTTCTTTCTCGCTTTGTGTCTCCGCCCGCCCCTCTTCCTCTCTTTCTCTTTCTCCTTCATGTGTGTCTTCCTCATTTTTTTGCATCTGTGTAGCCAACTGGCACGCAATGAAAGGTAAGAAAACGACAATCTTGCGTTTCTTCTTTTTTTTTTTTTATCGACACAGTCGCAAGCATCAGATGTTATCGCGTTAAACTTGCATGGTAATATTGATAATGAAATGCAGGTTTTGAAAAGGCGAAGCTCTGAAGATTGGAGCGAGTCAGCCGGTATGTGCAGGTTTCATGTGTGATGGGGAGCTACCGCTGAGCAGCATGTCTCTGTTTTGTGTCTGCAGAGTGGACGGGCGAAGGTGGTCTGTGGCGTCGGTCCCCTCGTCTGGATACTGCACCAATGCACCCAGTTCATCAGTATCCGTAAGCTGAAGTCTCTTTCTGTTTTTCCTCTCAATGTCTGTCCTCAGGTCCGTCTCTTACCCTCATCAGATATTCGACCCCTTTCCAAACCACTGTCATGAGACCGTTTAGCACCCCGTGTTACTTCTGCTCGGTGTATCAATCAGTTTACGGGGGCCGTGGTGTCTCGTGAGCTTAAGGTGCTGACTGACCGTCCTTGCTGATTTACAGCAGACCCCCAGTTTACAGAGTGAGATATATGACATAAGGGCTCTGCACCTGGACCACGCTTCAGATGAGCTGTGAAAGTGGTGTTTTATACCCTGTGACAAACCGCTCACAGCAAAAGAGTGATGCAGATTCAGTTCGTCTTGTAGAAGTTGAAAGCGATGCTCTCTAATTCACCATATTTTGGCAGGAAATATAAGCGCCTCACAATTACTGAGCTTAAATGGACAACATAGAGGTAGATAACGAGAAATGGCTGTTTTGATCCGCCTCCGTTCTTCAGAAACAAACTTTTTAAAACCCGAGTATCCGGTGTCACTTCGCACTGACCCGGTGGCCTCTGCAGACGGCATGCAAGTTGAGATCATATGTTCAACAGATGCAGATAAAGACACGGAGAACATTCTCAGAGGCAGGTGGGAAAACCTCCCCATCATCACAACACTGTTACTTGACAGTCTGGTTGACCATACTCTTGATTGATAAGAAACAGCTGACTGGAAAATGGGTGCTATACTTTTAATGACCCAGTCTTAACAGGACATGTCCCAACGATGACGCATCGCTCCATCATCAGCCTTTCATTGCAGGAAATAGGAATGAATCTTCAGATGTGTTTCCCAAGGTTTTCCTGGAATGATTTATATTATAGACGGACGGTTTTATACATAGATGACCATTAAAAAAACACAGAATTGTACTCCGTACGGTGTGTTTTTCTGCCTGAATTCAACAATAAAGTATTTTGCTGTTGAATTAATAAACTTGTTAAATGACTTGCGCCCTTTCTGACCGAGGGAAAGTACAGGAATTATAAGTCTTATCGCTATAATAACATGGCTCTTGTTGAAATGCGTTGGTTTCTTTTTCCTGGATGACTTCACACATGAGTCGGGACTGTACAGCGTTCCACATTTCCTCCCTCGGCTTATCCTTTTGGGGAAAAGTCAAAACGCAGGAAGTGCGACGTGCTGCCCGGCTACACCCATCGGCTACTTGTTGACGGTTTCTGTGTCGATTAGCTTGAGATTTGGTCTCGGAAGTCATGACTGAAAACTCGAGTTGGCTGTAAAAACAATATCCGTTCTCCAATGTCACGGCTGTAATTTCGTACGGCCAACCACATGGCTTCGAGACGGTGAGGTCAGCGTTCCCCACACAATGCCCCTTTTCAGGCCCGCTGTCAGTGAGGTCTTTATGCTGCTCTCGCTCGCTGCTGAACCGTCTCTGGTTTCCTCCTCAGAGTATCTTTCTCCTCCTCCTCCTCCTCCTCCGTTCTGTTACTCTGTGTGCTTTTCTCTCTGTTTTCCTTTCACTTTTTCCCCTCTCTGTTAGACTCGGTCTCTTTTCCTACAGTCAGATGAGCCACTCTTCTCTTTGCTCTTCCTCCAGTGAAACACAAGACCCCAAGCCAGATGGGAGTTCTCATAAATTCCAGGCTGCGTGTCACACATTTTGTCTTGGAAAGAGAAAACGAATGCACGCATGGCCAACACAACAGCCGTTGCTGCGGGCCTCGGGGCATGCTGCAGCAAGGGGGGAAAAATCATCCTGCTTTAGGAGAGCAGAACACTAAAGCTCCCAGAGTCGTTTTTAATACTAAAGGGATTTATGATCTTTTACTTCACTGCAGCTTTTCGCCGCTTGTCCTTGTTGTGGTGTTACATCTAATTCCGATCTATGGTGGAGCATGAAAGCCTTAAGACTCTGAGCGTTAACAGAATAATGAGTGAATCTGAGAGAGCAGTGGCACAGGATGTTCTATCATCAAAGGAGCAGAAGCACAACGTGATATGGATACAAATGTGCAAATTAAAGACAGACGTGGTTACTGATTTTATTACATGTTTACAATAAATTGCAGGACACTGACCTGTGTGCACTATTCTTTCCCGCTCTCTACGTCTCTCTTTTAAAATGACCCATTCCCCCCCCCCCCCCCCCCCCCCCCCCGCCCACAGTCCTCTTCTTCCCAGGAGTTACTGCACCAGTTGCCCTTCCAGCCCACGCAAGATGATCTCCACTTCCTGTTCAAACATTTCCGGAGCACGGAGAGTGTGGCGGATGAAGAAGGAGCACACGCCTCGCCTCCCGCCAGGCTCCGCTCTCGCAGTCTCAGGTAGAGTTTGATTTGAGTTGAACCGTAACAACACTGTACAGGTGAGAGGGGGGGGGGGGCTGCCCACCTGGTAGTCGACTAATCGCGCTGGTCTTAGTTGACTTTAGATTTCTTTAATCGATTCGTCCTTTCTTATGCTTTTTCCATACTGAATGATGTATTTCCAAGAAAGTTTTGAGCACATATCTGTAAACACAAGTGATTCTTTGTGGAGAGACTCAGTTTTTACAGTTCTGTCGATTAAATCAACTCATCGATTAGTCAACAGAATGTGTGAGTGAGTGTTGACAGCACCTAGTGTAAATACTCTTCGTCTTTGTCTCATAAGCATTTCGGTCACACTGAAATCCACTTGGAGAAGTGATAATTTGATCAGATTAGTTTGGTTTGAATAGATGGAACCAAAAGAAGAAGAAGGCGTACACGATTAAAGAGTCTCACCTCTCCTACTACTACTCTAATGTTGGAGGTAAATGTTGAAATTACGCCCCGAAGAGAGAAGAGACCTGTCACTGCTTTCATCGCTGTTAAATAAGTCGTGTGATTACACTGTAAAAGTATCAAAGTACTTTAGTGGACCTGCGGCAAAGGCTACTGTTTACATAAATGTGGTGTTGTGTTGACACTATTTTCCCACAATGCAGCACACAACAGAAATGGAGGAGCTACTCACAGCTCATGAAACGTAAAACCTCACACACCTGAGCTCGAGTGTGGCTAAACTACATTCAAGCTGGGTTGGTTAGCTAGTTAGCCAAGCTAACCTTCTAGCTATACAAGTATCTATGTATGCGCACAGTTCAACAGGTAACTGAATAGCTACAGGTTTAACATCAATGACATGAGTTGAAACCAAAGAGGAGCCATTTGCCATCTGTATTTGTCATTATTGAACCAAAGTTTCTCGTCTGATATCATCATTTTCCTCTTAGCTAACATTTACTTGTGGTTTTTGTTGGCCCAGACGAGAGGCATGTCTCACCATAGCTGCCATGTGATTCTGCTTTTGCGCTGCTGTGCTTGGAAACTGCTGCTGTACTAATTGCAGATGCTAGCTGATGCTAGCTGTGGAGCAAGAGAAAGACTTCCACCTCCAGATTCTTCAGGAATATAATGAGCAGCAGAAACAGACCCCTGTACATCTTCTCTCCGTTACACAGCTGCTTACCCAAACATGGATTTGAAATACTTTTACCACTGTTAAACACTACCTGCAAACCTGCAGTGAGCATAAGTGTGGTCCTTCGTAGCAGAGCTGTACACAGAAACGTAAACAAGCTGCTCAGCCTCAAACTAACTAAAGCCTGACTTTCCGTAAAGTCTGTCATTTATGATTAGAAATAATGAAATACTGGCTGGAAGTATTTGGATATGGTGCAATAATTATTTAATGTGGTCCTCTGTGCTGGTTAACCCTGGATTAGCATATCTAGGGGATCACGTTGCCTCATCATTTAACATGGCCGCTCTCATTAAACACTTATACAAGCCCTCTAAATAGCTGCTGTGGTGACGAGTTCTGAGGTTGCTGGAGACTTTAATAATGGGCTGTGACGTGTCCCTGCCCATGCCACATATATATATATATATATATATATATCTCGAAGTTTATACACCGCAAATATACTTATACATCCAACAAAGCAGCATTTTCTTACAGATGGTCTCTTAATTTGACCCCTGATCAGTTGTTTACAGATGGAACATAAGATTCCACAAACCCTTGAATATTATAAGAGAGAAAACGCCACCTGACTTTTGTAATGCCATCAAAAACACATCTAAATTACTGCACGCATTGACTATGGAAAAGGAATACCGACAAGTGTCTATGCGGCTCGAGAATAGCTCAAGAGGGTGTGTTAAGCATTTCTTATTGCCCTCAAATAGTTCCCTGAGCAACTGCAACTGTTGTGTCACCCTGAAATAGTAAGGTGCGTGTCACTTTACTATTGATATTGTTATTTGTACTATGCACTGTATAGAGGCTCCCAGTATAGCTACTTCCAACATTTGTGATTGATTTGTAATGTGTTCGGACAGTTTTAAAGGTGCCCGCTCGTAACTGAAGCCCTGTGCACACAACCGATGTGGTCACGGATACTGCAGATGAGAACCTGATCTGAATCGCATTAGCGTAACATTCAAACATGCTGTGTTTGTGACCCCGGATGGCAGTAAACACTTTCAGTCAAACATTTGCAATTTACTCGTAAGACATTTGTAGATTTGATGTAGCTTTGACGAGACTGAAGCTTGAAGTGCAAGTAACTTTTAACATCTGTAACGTAAGCCTCTCTCCTCCGCCCCCATGATCAGTTTGCAAATGTGTTTTTGTTTTGTATGATTCAAATTTACCATCTATAAATGATGAACTATATCTGTGCAAACACATGATATTTAATGTTTTGGTTGTATTCTTTTCATCCAGCCCTGGACGGACCTGTGGAACATTTGACAACGAAGTTGTCATGATGAATCATGTCTACAAAGAACGCTTTCCTAAGGTATAGTCGGTGCTTTCTTTCTCTCTTTGACTTGTATTAGTTCAACATGTTCAGCTTGCAAATGCATCTCAATGTTAAAAGACTATCTACCAGCGTGTGCTTGAGCTTTTTTTTTTTTTACTCATGGAAACAAGGACAGGAGAACACTCCCGGCAAAGTCCAAGTCCTGACTCGCTCACATGTGGGGGGTGGGGGGACCAAGTTAAAAGGAACCGTTAATACAATACTGCTGTCACCGTGTTTTAAATGAAGTCCTCCATCTCGGTTGTTTCGCAGGCGACAGCCCAGATGGAGTGTCGGCTGCTCGACACCATTGCAGAGTTATCCCCCGGCACTACTCTGCCCCTGGCTGACGGGGTGCTGGGATTCATTCAGCACCAGTTGGTGGAGCTCGCCAGAGACTGTCTGGACAAGTCGCAGAAAGGCCTGGTCACCTCCAGGTACTTTGTGGAGCTGCAGGAGAAACTGGAGAAGCTGCTGCACGAGGTGAGTGTTTCTCATCTTTAACAGATGGGTTGTTTGGGATTGTTATTCAGCCATGCAACTGTGGAGCCAGTGTTTGTTCCTCCTAAGACATCATCAGTGGATTTCTGATTGTTGGCAGTTCAGATGTCCCTCCAGGACATTGCGTGCTGTAGCATTACTGGACACATTACATTGAAATGTATGATGTGTTATCATTCAGTGCTGTTTCCAGTTCACTGGTCAGTAATTGTGTTGTCATTTTACATGCTTACTTTGATCTGTGCAGTGGTCAAGTGTTATGTCATGATTTCTTACATAACCTCTCTAGCAACAATGTTTCTGCAGCACATGCTGCCTCCTGCAGAGCAGATTACAGATGTATCAGCCACAGTTAGCAGAGTCGATGCAGTGCTTTCTTCTGTTCATCCAGTCTCTTGGTAGCTTAGTTTATCCTACAGTACAACAGGGATAGACATTATTTTGTCTAAAATTTCCACTAAAGCCACACTTCTGTAATTATTCTTCCATCTTGCCAGTAAAGCGGTTTTCCAGCTTAAAGAGAGAATTTATTTTAAGCAAACGGTCTCTGCTGTCACATGTTCAAATGTTTGATTTTGTCCCTGTGCTCGCTAGTTCTTCTCTGGAATTATAATTGCAGATTTGTAACACTGTTTTTCTTGGCAACTTTTGAAAGACTGCAACTTAAAAAAACAAAAAAAAGTAAAACACAGAACCTGTTTCAAAGTGGTTCAGCTGTCTAACCTGCTGGAATCACTCTGACACCACCGCTAACACAGTGGCAGTGAACTTGCTGTTTGACCAAGGCAAGGCAATGTTAGACCAAGATATGGACACAATGAGTGTCGATAAAAGTGTATTCGCAAGTGTTTCCCAATATTTATGAATCGGACAAGGCAGCACAAAATACCTACCGGTATATCTATTGAATCGCTAACAGATAGTGTGAGAAGATGAAATGGATGCTAAAAATAATATGAGCCAAAGTGCAGAAGCGGCCTCTGTGGGTGGGGAAGCGCTGCCTCACGGCTCATGCCAATTGGATAAAGTCAAAAATAATAATCCATCGTTCTTTGTCCTTTTGCCGATCAGGCGTATGAGCGATCAGAGAGCGAGGAGGTGACCGTCATCACCAAATTGGTCAAGAAGATTCTCATCATCATCTCGAGGCCGGCCAGGCTCCTGGAGTGTCTGGTAAGACTCACCACTGGCACACACTGCATCATGGGTACAGGAGTGACACGATATCAACATGACGCTCATCAGCTTGAACAAAATAACTCAACAAAAAAAATCACAACACAGGAGTTTGATCCCGAGGAGTTCTACCAACGGTTGGAGGCTGCAGAGGGTCAAGCCAAGGTGGGCCACGGCATCAAGACTGATATTCCCAAATACATCATCAGCCAGCTCGGCCTCACCAGGGATCCCTTGGAAGGTGCGGCGTTTATTATTATTATTATTATTATTATTATTATTATTATTATTATTTTTGGTATTTTACCTTCTAAACTGTCTATTTAGGCATTTTAGGATACTTTGTTTCGGATGAATTGTACTTCTTGCTTATTTTACCAGAAGAACTTCAGGATTTTCTAACTTTGTTGAACAAATTTCACCGGGACACAGTAATGCTAGTGGCACTATTCCTATTTTCCTCTTTTCATTGTTGCAGTAATTGTTCTTATTTTATGTAGAATTTTATGCATTCCAACATTTTATTGTTTTCAATAAAATAAAGGCACCACCTTAAATGTGTGCTGAAGGTACTTACTGTATCATTTATTGCACTTTACTGAACTTATTACTGCTCTTTCTACTTTATTTTGAGTTTTTATTCTATCTGTTCTTATTGTTGCACAGCTTTAAAATAAAATGCTCTCTACACGCTCTCTGCTTTGTATGACATTCAAGTCGAGTAGAGCATAATTCAGCTGAATTTTGGGTACAGTGACAGTTTTCATTTTGTTTTGCATCCTTATTAGACAGTTTGTATCATTTGAAAACGGTTAGATAAGCACTTATTTCATTTAAACTGAAAGGAGTTTGATCGCTGTGTCTGCTGCTGTTACAGAGATGGTTCATCTGGAGCAGACGAGTCCGGTTCACAGAGCGGCCAGCAGAGAGTCTGACGACACGGGAGAGGCAACATCTCAGGTATAAGCTGATATTCAACAGTGGTTGCTTAAAGGCGCTTAAAAGCTGCACTGAAGAAATATAAAACACTGAGGGGGTTAATTACAATGTATTAAATACAGCTTAAGTGGGGAATAGAGCACTTGTTAATACAGGCAGACACATTATCACAATAACGTCATAAGGTGCAGAAATTCATGCTTTTCAGAAGTCATGCAGCAACTAAGTTCCTGTTGTTTTCCTTCTGTTTTCTTTTGGGACGTGTGTGATTCAGAGCCGAGCAGGCTGCACCCCTCCTCGTAGGAAACCACTGGAGAGCGACTTCGAAACAATCAAGCTCATTAGCAATGGCGCCTATGGGTGAGTAAAACAGACTTCTTTGTTTGCGTCCGACTGACTCCGTCTATTTGTGGGCACCACAGAGAGCCCAATAAAACCAGAAAAGAAACTAGAACGAGGATGTGTTGTTGTAGTATTTTTGTGTTTACACTTAGAATTTGTCTGGGCAATTTCATTTCAAGTCTGAACTGATGTTCCCCAGTAAGTGATGCGTATGTTTCCTCATCTTTTTTTCCGCCTTATTTCCCCCGTTTCATCGCTCAGCGTATCTCCCTTCGCACCTCTCATTCCCTTATAAACTCCCTGCTTGTCCTGTAATTGTCCTTCTTTCCCCTCTTTTGTCCTCCTCCCTTCTTTCTGCCGCCGTGCAGGACTGTGTTTCTGGTGCGCCACAAGGACACCCGTCAACGCTTTGCCATGAAGAAGATCAACCGGCAGAACCTGATGCTTAGAAACCAAATCCAGCAGGTGTTTGTGGAGCGAGACATCCTCTGCTTTGCTGAAAACCCATTTGTGGTTTCTATGTTCTGCTCTTTTGAGACACGGAGGCACCTCTGCATGGTCATGGAGTATGTGGAAGGTGAGCTTTGAATTGCCCATGCGTATTTCCATTTATTTTCCAGGACTATTGCACACAAAACTAATATAATATAATATTCTTTTTTGTCTTTTTTGCTAACTGTAAATGCAAAAACAGAATCATACTGTCTTTGCACTTTAAGGTGGGGATTGTGCCAACCTATTGAAGAACATTGGTCCTCTGCCTGTGGACATGGCTCGGATGTATTTTGCGGAGACTGTCCTGGCTTTGGAGTATCTTCACAACTACGGCATCGTACACCGAGACCTGAAACCTGACAAGTGAGTCCTCATTTCACATATTTCCTTTTCGCTTTCTCTGCTTTGAGGCAGCACCTAAAGTACTTTCGAGCTCTCCTCATTTTTAGACCTGTCCTCGTCTTGAAGGCAATCATTTTGAGGTTGGAGCAAAATATTCTGAAACAACCTTTTGATATTTTTCACCAAGTCTGAGATCTATGTTTTAAAGTTAGCGTTTGATGTACCATGAAACATTTCTGTTTCCGTCTTCTGTAGTTTGTTGATCACCTCCTTGGGACACATCAAGCTGACAGACTTTGGGCTGTCAAAGATCGGTCTGATGAACATGACCACCAACTTGTATGAAGGACACATAGAAAAGGATACCAGAGAGTTCATCGACAAACAGGTTTGTCTCTTCTCATCTTTTCATCTCGTCTGTTGCGTTTATGACCTTAACTGACATCAAGCTTCACTCTCTTCGTCTGTCTTTCCTTGCTACAGGTGTGCGGCACTCCAGAGTACATTGCTCCAGAGGTGATCCTGAGGCAGGGCTATGGGAAGCCAGTGGACTGGTGGGCTATGGGCATCATCCTCTATGAGTTCTTAGTGGGCTGTGTGCCTTTCTTTGGAGACACACCAGAACAGCTCTTTGGTCAGGTGGTCAACGGTAAGTGCATTGCTACAGAGTCACCACATGAGACTTTTCCACACATAAATCTTGCCTGATACAAGTTTAATTATTTTGTATACTTCAGCCTTGGGTTATTGGCCATCGCCTCAGGTTTATGCAATGTTTCTGTGTGATTAAATCCCTTCTTTGCATCACTGGTATGTGCTTCCTTGTCCAGATGACATCATCTGGCCTGAGGGGGAAGACGCTCTGCCAGCCGATACGCAGGACCTCATCACCAGACTGCTGAGACAGAGCCCTCTGGACCGTCTGGGAACAGGTTGGTAGCAGAGGGGCTTATGGTGGACAAGGCCCTATCGAGTACAGCCTGCTAGGTCCCAGATGCATAGCACTGTTACAGTCTTCTGTAAGTGTTGAAATTATTTGAAGTTGCCCTTTCACTTTAAAAAGAAACTAATTTGAGCCATTATTGTGGCAGCATTTGATAGGATTTTTCCAACAAATACAAAACAAACACACCTTTATGCTGACCTGACAGCTGTGATAGTGAGAGTTGATATCTGGAGTGAGGCAGAGCTGTGGTAAACAAAGCTCTGATGACTGGTGAAAGCTCCAGAAACTATTGACCCGAGTATGTCAAAGAGAGATGTTAAGGTATCAAGGGAGACACCGTGCAGAAATCGGCTGAGGAGGGGCTGTAAACTACGCCCAGATATGAAAGACGAACTTCTTTGTCTGATTTATTCATTGTTTTTTTCCAGGTGGAACCACGGAGGTGAAGATGCACATGTTCTTCTCGGGTTTGGACTGGAACGGCCTCCTGAGACAGAAAGCTGAATTCATACCACAACTAGAGACTGAGGACGACACCAGCTACTTTGACAGTAAGTGGAAGCGCCGTTCGATTTATGGACAAGTACATGCCTTTCATGATCTATGGTCTGCATGTACGCAGACAAACCTAGACCACAACAGAAGGACAGAGGACTAAGAGAGGGCTGCAGAGACTTCATTTTACTGTCACGTCGTTTGGTCATTATAGTTTGGATAAAAACAGGGTCACCAGTTCTTCATAATTTAATACACCATCATTGTGTTTCCCACAGCCCGATCAGAGCGCTACTGTCACCTGGACTCAGATGATGATGATGACGATGATGAAACCAACGATGATGAATCATCTCTGGAACTTCGACAGTTCTCCTCCGTGGCCCACCGCTTCAGCAACGTACTCATTTGTCTTCACCTGCAGAATATTTCACGCATTATATCTAGATATGTCATTAAAAGAAATATCTTACCTTAATGAAGCATTGATATGAACTTTGAGAAAACAGTCCTCCCGATTTCTTGATGAAACATCGACATTTGCTTCTTAAACTCTAGGTGTACAGCAGCTCAGAGCACCTGTCCACCTCCACGCCGTCCAACCAGAGCCTGTCGTCGTCAGAGCGAAGCCACAGCGAGGAGAAGGAGGAGCGGTGGGAGGGAAGGGGAGTCCTCTCCCCTGGCGACGGACACAAGCACTTGGCCAGTGGAGACAGGAGGACAGATGGACACAGGGGGAGGTGGGAGCATGAAACGTGAGAGGGTGATATCCTTGTTATGAGAGGACAATTATTACAGCCAGCCCTCATTCTCGCCTCAGCTTTCTGAAATATGTGAGATCGAGGTGTAAAATTCTCTCTCGTTAAATATGAAGCACTTAATATTCAGAATGAGATTTTTTTTTTTTTTTTTGAATAACACAATACTGTATAACATACCAGAGCTCATTCACCTGCTCGTAAGGAAATGCAACGCAGACTAAAACAAATAGGGGGAATCTAGAGTCATGGAGTTTTTTTTCCATAGTTATTCACAGGGAAAACACTGTCGCTTACTCAATAGTTCTAAATATGTATGTACAGGATTTACTGAAATCCTGCATGTTTACTGTGTTTTCCTGGCAGTCTGCGTCCTCGTGCTTCGTCCAGCTCCTCCCAGTCAGAGCGCAGTGCCAGCCCACTGGTGATGAACAGCACCCAGAGCCTCGACATCATGCCTCGCTTCGCCATCTCTGCCGAGGAGGAAGGTAAGGCCGACACACGCAGATCTCTGTACGTTGTCTTCTCCTGTTATGAAACACCAGTGCTCACGCTCTGTGCCTCCTGATTCTAGACGGGATGGTTTCCAACTTGCGGCGCATTCGGCTCCGGAGCAACAGCACAGGCACCAGGCCATCCTTCCGAAGAGGGGCGTCCCGGCGCATCTCCCACCAGCTGGAGACCCCGGAGAAACCCAGGCCCTCAGCTGGAAAAGTCCCCAAGTCCGCCTCCGTCTCTGGCCTGTCCCTCATCATCACCCCAGGTAGACGGGATGATAATGACTACTTATGTGTTTACAGTGCCCTCTACAACGTGATGCTGGTTCATTTACCCCCTAAACACACAAACCATGAATACTAATACTGTGCCAAAAAAAGACTGTCACTTGACTAATTATGATGTTATCCCATTTCAATTATTTCACTAAGAATGACACATAGTATAATAACCTTCATTTTTAGCATTGGTATTATGATAGTTTGGTGGAAGAACGTAACGATTAACATGCAATCCATAAACTCTCATCCGTTGACCTTTCTAATCCTCTTCTCCTGATCCAGATGACTCAGCAGGTCCTCCTACGAGCCCCAAGTCCTCCTTGTCCCTGTCGTCCAATCCCTCGTCCAGAGACTCGTCCCCCAGCAGGGACCTCTCCGTAAGCGTCAGCTGCCTCAGGCCTCCTGTGGTCATCCACAGCTCTGGGAAGAGGTTTGGATTTGCGTTGCGAGCTATCAGAGTCTACATGGGAGACAGTGACGTCTACACGGTTCACCACATGGTCTGGGTATGTGTCCTCATCTCAGTCCTCAAATGTTGTATCTTCAATGAATTATGAAAGATATTTAGTTTTAAAAATAACATATTAAAACAACTTTTGGGGTCTTCGGATTTTCTTGTCGATGGCCCTAAAAGTCAGGACTAGACTCACTTTATATTTTTATGTATGTATTTTGATTTATCTGATACTGTGCATAAATGTGTTCATAAAACCTTGGTTGTAATAATTACATGGGTGTCAGTCATGGTAACAGCCGATTAGATGGTTGCTCGGCCAGTCATTTTAATCTGAGGTTGTGTGTTTGTGTCCACAGTGTGTTGAGGAAGGCAGTCCAGCACACGAGGCAGGATTGAGGGCCGGTGACCTCATCACTTACGTCAACGGGGAGTCGGTCCAGGGACTCGTCCACACCGAGGTGGTGGAGCTCCTGCTCAAGGTACGAGGATACAGTATCTTTCATTTGAGTCATTGTTCTGCATGCTTATTGTATATTTTGATGATTACAATCTGTTTTAAGAGGTAAAAGTCTAAATGTACTTCTGAGTCTTTCTCAAACACATATACTTTGTGTACGTGAGAACGCATCATTTTGTGGCTCTACTCTTAAGAGGGAATGCCGAACAGATAGGTGTTTATGTTGATGGTCTGTTTCCAACAGAGTGGAAACAGGGTGACCCTGCAGACTACTGCACTGGAGAACACTTCTATCAAGGTGGGCCCTGCCAGAAAAGCGAGCTACAAGGCCAAGATGGCCCGACGCAGCAAGAAGAGCAAAAGGAAGGACGGACAGGACAGGTACATGAGGGGAGAATGAAGTCATGCGTAGCAGCAGCAGCTGCATTACTGTTAGACATTAGGAACGCCCGTCTAAAGTTTAGTATTCGCTTCAGACAACTTAGACGACTGCAGTTAACCCTCGTAAAATTCCATTCTCCAAGTTTGTCTCTTACATTTTGGACCGTCTAAGACAGCGGTTCCCAAACTTTTTAGGCCACGCACCCCCTTCTACATCCCGACCGGGTTCGCGCACCCCCCCCCCCCTTAATAAAAAAAAAACAAAAAAAGAAGCAGCAGAGCCTTTTAAGCCTTCATAGCCGCATAAGAATCGGACCAATGAGAGAACAGTTTGCTCGCGCGTGGCATTTGTTTACAAGATTTAGTCCGCTGTTAAATGTTGCAGTGTGAACACAAACCGAACAAAGGAGCAACTGCAACAAAGCAAACGAACTGAAGGTGTGAAAACGCCCTGAAACACTGCAACAAAGTTTCAATAACTTTCAGTGACACAAGGCGTCACTTTTAAAGAGCAATCAGGATGCGAGGACACACGCACAGGCTCAGAGGCAGATTATCACATTTAATTTACAATTAATGAGCGACTAATGTAGCCAGGATGTCTTCGGACAAAGCATCGATGCGGCGCGACACAGTGTTGTTGGACACCGGGATCATGCACAACTTTTTTGCTTCTTTCTCCCCAATCATACATTCCACCATCTCTCTGGCAGCTGGCGAGCTCACGTCTTCGGCGACTGTGTGCGGTAGCCCCTTTCTCACTATTCTGTAACCAGAAGATGAAGCCCGTAGTGCGTCATTTATAGACCCAACACATGAATGAGACTGCAGTTGTTTTTGGCTGTTTTGTAACTCCTCCAATTTCGATATTAAAATATGTAAGGGGCTTTTGACTTGCACTGGCATGCTTGGTGTTCAGGTGGCGACGTAAATAAGAGCTTCAGACTGTTAGCCAGAACCTCACTGCACACCACGCACCTCGCTGCACACCACGCACTGTGGCTTTGGGGAATCTGCGTTGCCAATACAAGTGAAGCCCAGACACAGATACTTTTCATCATATTTCCTCTTTTTTTCCCAGTCTGCGCCGTCTCATCTTCCTCTGACTCTGGCTCGATTTCTTCTCCCGGTCTCTCCCCAATAACGCACCTCTCCGTTCCCCTCGCCTCCGATTCCTCTCTCTCTCTCTCTGTCCCTCTCCTCTTTTACGACTGATAGCTTCAGATGTCCCACCTGACAGTTTTTAAATTAAAATTACATTTTTTTTTTATATTTAATATTATTACACCATCAGACCGCCATTACACTTTTCCTCTCGCGCACCCCCTAGAGGCAGCTCGCGCACCCCACTTTGGGAATCCCTGGTCTAAGAGACTGCATTGGACTGACTTTTTGTAGCTTGACTTTAAATGGTTCTGCGGCCCCTGCATGTCGTCCGCCTCTCTCTACCCCTTCCTACGTCTATCCTTAGCTGTATATCTAAAAAAAACAACACCCAATCTGAAAAAAACTAAACGGATGACTCAAAAAGACCGATTCACAGATGACGCTTTGATAATTGCTGTTCTATGAAATACAGTTCAATGGATGTTTCTGGAGGTTGTGTCTTTTTCTTTGGCTGTTGTTTCACCTCTTGCTCTTTATTTTGGCTCATTGAAAGAGACTCTTTGTACTCAAGTAAGCATGCAAAGAACAACAATATAGACAAAACGCACACCTGACACCTCTTTCCTCTTGCGCAGCCGGCGACGTAGCATCTTGAAGAAGCTGTCTAAGCACACGCCTCCTCCGCCCATGCAGAGCAGTCGTAGCTTCTCTTCGGGTTTCCACCAGTCATCCAGCGACAGCCTCTCCGGCTCCCCCACGCAGAGTCTCTCCCCTGGGCCTTCTACGCCTTGTCGCTCTCCTGCTCCTGATCACTCCGGAGGTGAGTTGCATCCCAAAAAAGGGAGCTGTCAATCACTTTGTGTCTTGTGTTTTTAACGGTTTATCTTCTGAAAAATATCTACTAATGCTTTTTTTTCCACTTTTTGTCAGATTCAAGTTCCTCTCCTTGCTCCAGCTCCCCTAACTCGCCAGTCCCACAGGCCCGTCCCAGTTCCCTACATGTCTTGGGTCGCTACACCAAAGCCGGGCGCTGCAAGTCCACCACCAGTATCCCTCCTTCACCGCTGGCCTGCATCCCCCCTCCTCAGCCCCTCTCTCCCCAGTGCTCTCCATCTTGCCTTCCCAGTCACCCAAAGTCTCTACAGGGTTTCCATGGCAAGACGTTGTCTCCTCCCACTATCACCCGCCATTCTGTGCGTCCCCGCAGTGCAGAACCGCCGCGGTCACCGCTCCTCAAGAGGGTCCAGTCGGCAGAGAAGCTGACGGGAGACAAGATGACGGGTGGGTACCACGGAGATAGGAAGGCCTACAGCACCCGTCGCCACACCATGGAGGTGCCTCTGTCTGAAGGGGAGGGGCTGGAGGACTTGGAGGGGGACGCCGCCACCGGGTTCGTCTGTGTCGGTGAGCATGGCCGCCAGGGTCTGTACATAGGAGGGCAGCGAGGCCACCAGGACGCAGCCAGTGGAGGCGGCGAGCATTACCGCGCTACCGCCTCGCCACAACACCGCGGTGGCAACCACCACTCCAATGAGGTGGTGGTGATGAGGAAGCTGGCGCTGTCGGAGCGAAGGGACTCCTTCAAGAAACAGGAGGCCGTGCAGGAAGTGAGTTTCGATGATTTGGAGGAGAGAGAGGCGACGCCGAGCCCAACGCTTCCTGTCACGCAGCAGAAAGCGTTCAAGGCCTCCTGGATCAACTCGGCCCAGTCAGAATCCGCTGTGAAGCTGGAAGGAAGTGGATCACAGGGTACAAAAACACCTCAGAAAGCCAAGTCGAAAGACAAAGAAGGGTTTTAGTCTTTGACCTGCTACTGTACTTGCATATGAAGGCCTTGCATGTGTGTCCAGAAGACTGTGACCAAGTCCCAAATCATCACAAGCAACTGCTTGAAGACGGAAGAACAAATTAACATTGATGTATCTCAGTAATATATGCATCCTGCAACACTGTTAACAGAATAGTGACTGCCAAACTATGTTTACTTCCTCGTTGCTTGTTTTTTTCCCCCCTCGGTTCTCAAATCACTGTGGCACCTGTAACTGATGTAATTTGTAAATATTTTAGTTTTAAATGAAGAAACTTATTTATGACGTTTTATGTTGAAAATGCCTTGGATGCTTCAGCTGCTCTTAGTTCAGGAAATGCACAAGAGAAAAGCCACACACATACTCTGTGTGGTTTTACAGCAGGTGCAGAAGAAGAGGGCAGGTAAACATCAGTCAATATCGTACCATATTTCTTTTATACCTCAATGCCTGCCTACAACTGGGTGTTGTTTCATGTTCAGATTGGGTCTTTGAAACTGTTTGTCCTGCAACATATAATGTATATTATAGAATCTCTGTCACACGGATTGTGGAGGCAACCATTTGAACTAAGCGATCCCAAAGTTAGGCCTCGTATGAACATCTCTTTTGAAGGATAGAAAATATCAACGTTCTTCATACTTGGAAGTCTAGCTGTGGTGCCAAAGTATGGTTTAGCCATAGGAACCATTTGAAAAGAGGTACTGTAGTTGTATATAAGAAGCTTCATGCATGCATGGGCTCTACTTCCACTTCCTGTCCGTCCTGTAAAACAGTGTGTCCCTCCTCTAGCAGTGGTTTGAATCATGACCTGCTCAACACACAGGTCTGTAGATAAAGCATCGTGACTCCATGAAACCGGGCTGTTGTCGCCATCCTCTTTTAATACCTTTGTTGAATCAAGCCCCCGTCCCGTCCAGCTCCATAACCTAGTCTAGCTGAAGTGTTTGCACACGTCATAGTAGCCGTATAACAGTTAGAGCACATTCATGTTTCAGGAAGGCTTCCTTCTGCGTAGGATTCAAAAATTGTACAGTGGATGCAACAGACTTGTTCCCGTTGGCTTGTTTTCTTTTAATGCGTGTTACGAATGAATGTTTACATTTTAGTGCAAATCTGTGTGTGGGCTTGTCATGGTTTTTAGTTAAATTATTATCAAAAAAAATGAATGAAATTCAACCCGAGGCCCTGAGTGGATGAAGGACTGAGTGGAGGGAGTCTCCTTTTGTATGTTTTGATATGGAAACAGTCGTGTTGCAGTGCTAATAGCCTATGCTGTTGATGTGTGTCGTATAAACAATAGTGGACCTTATAACAGCTGTTGATGGTGTTTTTTGAAAGTGACCTTGTAAGGGTAGATGGACTCGGATACTGTGTAATGTGACGGGGTCCTAATCTCATGTTGCGATCAGCCTCAAAGCATTGTGCATGCTTCACATCCCAGTAGAATATTCCCACAATTTTAAAACATATTTTACTTTTTTTCAATGATCTTGGAAGTTATAAATCCAAAGCGCCTTGAATACTTGAATTTGATGCTCAGTAACTGATTTGAGCTTTAAAATTAGTTTGGTTAAGAAATGCTCACATACAGGATTTGGTTTGCAGCTCTGTATTCTTTATTTTATACTTTTGTGGCCATTTTGAATCAGTTTCTTATTTTCATTCAGGAACCGTTTGCATCAGTAACAACAAATGCTTCCGGTCTCATTTCAGATACTTTTTTGTTACAAAGGAAAAACTTTTGTTTTGTGTTCTTAAATTTTATGATGGCACACATTTGTATGTTTGCCTAATTGAGGGAACTGTTAATATGGGAATTCATAACGGATGTTTAGCACATACTAAGCCTTGAAAGGTGGTGATAGATTGTGAGTTAGAAGTTTGTTCGTCTGCTTAGCGGAAACTAAACGGTGTGTCTGTGTAGGATTTATCCCTGAATTTCTGATGCAATATACATCTCGGTATGTTCTTTTGATTTGATGTTTTTATTTTTTACCCCAACCAACCAGTCTTAGTATCTCTTGACCCTAGGTTGTATCATAATTTTATACTTTTTTAAGTGAAGACTGGAGATCTCTGCAGCAGTCCATACCAGCGGTCAGAACGACTCTTCTCTCTGTTTTTGCCAGCCTGTGTGTGTGATAAACTCTGTCTTCACAACTTGTCCTCCTCCTTCTTGTTTTTCATGTCTTTCACGCTCGTTTTAGTGCATTAAAAAGTTGTCGCTCTCCATTCGTCCCCTTGTCCCCAAATGTCAAACTGGCCTTTATGAAATATGTGATGCAGACTGGTGTGGCATTGTTTTGTTTTTTTCATTGTCTTAACAGTGCTTGAAATAAATGCATTACAAAGGGACTACGAAGTCCAGGACCACAAAGGGTTGTGTCATTTGTCCCTCATACAACAGAAAATGCATTCATGCAAGTCTGTGGCACCATAAACAAAAATAATCTTTCAGAATAAGAACCAGCTTTATTGGCCATGAATGCGTAGTACGCATACAAGGAATTTGACTCCAGTTTTTATGTTGCTCTACAACATACAAAATCTAAACATACACAGGATATACAAATAAACAAAAATATATATATAAATAAAAACAATGACAAAGTAGAACAGAGGTAAGCATAAACATTTAACTGCTATGTACACGATACATATATATCCAGAAGTGTATATATGTGAACATAAAGAACAGATCAGATATTGCACTCTACACTGATAAACACATATAAATACAATAATGATCACTCTGTGACGTCATAATACATTGGGCAATGTTTGACTCACAGATACAATCCAGGTTTTGTCATTTGCAGCTGTTCATTGTACTGTTTTCACATATTAAATCTAAAACAGGAAGTAGAGCTGGAATAATCTTTGAGCCTTGAGAACCGTAAGATATTAGTAAAAAACAAAAGGGACTGGAACTAAATATGAGAAAATCAGATACGGATTTAACATGTGTTTTTCATAGGAACAGGATTATTTGCCATAAAAAGAGGTCTTAAAGTACACGGTAGCAGCTTCGCAGTTTCAGATTGTCAGGTTCAAATTTCCATTGTGGGACGAGGCCATCCGGTGACCCCTCACTAATCGTTCGGACCTTTCCGCTCGGCTTCGTCTCTTTCCGCGCTCTGCATATTAGTTCCCACGCACTCTCCTTCCCTGCGCCGTGCTGAGCTGGAAAATGGCTGTGTAGGGGAGCAGGGAGTCATGAACGGGAAAAGAAAGAAAGAGCGAGAGAAAGAAGGCGAAGTATTACGTGAACAGAAGGACTGCTGAGAAGACGTACTGCACACCGAGAAGTTATCGTCCGCAGAGAAGTCGTCACGCGGACTCTCGTCTGCTACTTTAAAGTGTTTGAAGCGCCGCAGCACAGAAGTGAGAAGAGGAATATCCGCGGGTGAGTTTTTCTAAGTTATTGCACATTTTCCAGTAACAGCCACTGTACTGGAAAATGGTGGAAGCGCTGCAAGTGTTCTCTGCGCACGCAGCTTCACACTGTTGACTCGTGCCCTAGTTTAAAAGTTTAATCTTCAAGATTTATTTTTCCTCCTGTGTATTTAAATGTTTTGCGCAGACAACATTGCGCTACAATGTAACGTTAATATTTACTCGTGCAGCACGTTGCTCGCGCTTGTCGACAGTTGCCGTGTGTTCAAGAGCCCGTTAAGTTAACTTTACTGAAACATTAACGTTTGTTTTAGAGTTTGCGTTTATTATTTAGTTGTTTACTCGTTCATTGTTGACACGTTGGTTCAGAAAAACAACAACCTTTTAATCTCTATTAGCTCATAAAGTTGTCAATTCATGCAGAAATTAAACCTCAGAGTTCAGAGTTTGTGGCTTTTTTTAAATTTTAATGTTTCAATTTTTTTTTAGCTTTTTAGTGTAATACTGAAATTCAAATGTTACTGAGATTTAAAAAGTTGTAGTCTGAAACACAAATACGCAAAAAACTTCGCAGTGTACAACATTGATGGTATGTGACACTAGCGCCTTTACATTGACTGCAGCCTATAGCAGAACAGGCAGTGTGGAGGCCCAACACAGCTGAAGGCCTTATATGATGCGCGCGTGTGTGTGTGTGTGTGTGTGCGCGTGTTACAACCCTGGTTTGAGGATTTGGCACGCATCATGGAGTTAATAGAAATTGTGCTACTTGCATAATAAGACAAGCCACTCAACTGTGTGGAGACCCCTCCTCTTTCTCTCATGTAATTACTGAACACAGCATTATGCAATCAAATGTCAATCCTCCATTATACTGCTTCATCAATGTGAAGTGCGACTTGTGGCAAAGCCTTCATTCTTCTTCTAAATGTCTTTTAGAATGCTCCGGACGACTCGCAGGGCTTGTTGCATTAAAACTTCCCAAAGAAGTGGAGCATTCGCAAAAATGCCAAGTGTCACTCCTCGACTTCAAGTTCCAGCAGACGCAGTACAGCTGTGGTTATTTTTGTTATACGTCCTTCAGCTAGTTAATGCTGTTATTTAATTGTAATGGCAGCAGAATACGTCTTTAAGTACAGCTCGGACGTGGCTCCACTATAAATGCTGCAGAGGCCGGGCCAAGAAAAACCAAACGTCTGATGGTGAACAAAAGTATGGTTTTATTAAAGTTTCTGGGAGATAAATAAGCCTCTCTGCACACGGAGTACAAATCTAGTTAGACACTCGTAATGCAATTTTTGGAAACCTCTATCCTGCATGTGACCGTGTCACTGGCCTATTGACTTATTGTTTTTCTAAGAATCAGAATTTGTCTCAGTTCTTTTGCATTTCTCTTGATGTGTTTACACAGAAATAGAAATAACTGGAATTCCCATGATATTGACAAACTGAGGGTCAGACAAATGCATCAATTATCAAAAAAGAAAAAAATGAATTTGATGTAGGTGCCACTTAATTAGTATTACTTCATCACCAACCAAGTAAAAGTGGTTCCTTATTAATCTCTCTGTGTTGTGGTGAGATCAGTATTCGACTATATTTGTCATTGTTGTGTGTTTACAATGGAGGCCACTGTATGCTACCTGTCTGGGTCAAGGTTCAGGCTAACTAACATGCTAACTACGCAGCAAAAAGGCTCGTGGTATTTTCAACTGGTGAGGATTTGTCCGATTTGATTTCTTTGTTGCTGTCAAAATGTTTTAATTTAAAGGCCTGGTCGCATGGACTTAATGTAGCATTTTAAACCAGCTGAGCCGTTGAATCGCCCCCATCTTATATCTTCTGATAAATACAGCAAGTCCTGTTTTGCCTTTTTGGTGTAGCTGACGTTTCGGCACAGTGCCGTCTCAGTGCTGCATAATCTTTGCAGCAGATGTTTCGACTTAGCGAAGTGAGCGTTTCAGCTTCATTAAGGACAGATAGAATTCAGGTAAACGTAACTTAAATCATACACTGCGTGATGCTTTAGCCCCTGTTTTTAGGCTGAAAAATGAGTCCTCACGAGCTCCTGTGTGGCCGGCTGGCCTGTCCTCGCTGCCTGTGGCGCAGTAGATTTTTCAGTTCCATGTGGACAGATGGCCCAAGGCCAGGCTGCATGCGTGGTGGCTCTGTAGTCAGCTCCTCACCAGCAGGGCCGTGAAGGGCCAATGCATACACACACTTTAAAGCATTAGCTGTGTGTCCACGGAAATATCTGGATTATGTACGATGCATGTTTTTGTTTCGGTAAAAGTCACTTAAAGACAACAGAAAACTGCTGCCTTTCTTCTCTTGATGCATGAAAGCCATAAACTGTGCCTCTGAGACAGCAACTTGTTACTTTGATCCTTTTTATAAATATAATAAAAGTGTAGAAACTAAGACAACATTCTTAAACTCACTAACACATCAACTCTCCACCGTGGGCTGAACTGCTGCTGATATTTGGGCTGGATTTTCCACGGCATGTTTCCCTTTGAACTTTCAAAGGCATTGTTCAAACGCTGGGTTCACCGAATTCTACCCTGACGTGCATAGATGTGACTTAAATGTGAAGTCACGATTGATGATGATTGATGGTAGGTTGAAAAGTGAAAATGAACACCCTCTGGTCTTCTAGCTGGGTGATAGATCGACAGGAGAAACAATTTACATACATGATAGAAGTATGTTTTATGTAGATAATTAATATAAAACTAAACCCATGCATTGGCCCGGACAATATATCGGCTGATATTTAGCTTGTTGTAGATCTATTTAAATTGGTTTGCAGTCAGACGGTACAGAAATGTGTTTATGTTGAGAAAAAAAAAATATGAACTGGTATCAGTATTGGCGGCACAAATCCAGTATCAGTCTGGCTGTAAAAAGATAAAATAATATTTTTCAGATGTTTTGTTTATCAAAGTAATGAAATAGCTCGATCTGATCTTTACTTTGCTGGATCAGCCAAAAAGAGTCCAGGCTGGTTGTTTTAGCCACCTCTAAAAAATGTACTGTACCATGATCCATCAACATTACAAAAATCATACAATGTGAAAGAAGATGTATGCATATCACCAACTCATGACACATACATAATGTAAATAGTGTCGGGCTGCAGCAAACTTTCAAAATCAAGTCATCTGCCAGTTATTGTCGAAGTTAATCAGTCAGCTTATACATCATAAAGAGAAAAATGTCCAATTCATGTTTTTTATTTATTTATTTATTTTTGTGTACAAACAGTCCAAAAATCCACAGATATTTATTTTACAATTAGATAAAACAAAGAAAAGGAGGAAAAACTCACATTGAATAAGCTGGAACCATTAAAATGTTTGTCATTGTTGCTCAAAAAATATGTAACAATTAATCAATTATAAAAAAGAACAATGCTCCTTAATTTTCTGGGAATCAACAAATCAGTTTGTCAGCTAATTGTTTCAACTCCTAATTCGTCTTTTTATGTACAAATGGATAACTAACTACCTCATAATTTTCACATAAATATCAAAAGACCAACAGTAAAAAAACAAACAATCTATTGAAATACAGCAAGTGCAGTTTAACACTGAATAAAATGAACAAATGATTAAACAAATCAACATACAAGTTGGTCTTCAAGCATCGTCAGTAGCTCCTGTCTCACTCGACTGTGTTAGTGATGCTCTGAATAGCTTATTTTTGCCATTTTTCGTTGTGCATACTGGTGTATAACGAGCGGGTCAGAGCTCCACTGGCTCACTAAACACAGAGTCTCGTCTGATGTCTGCAGACAGCAGAGGAAAACCTAGATGTCATTTTTAATTCAATCTGGCTTTTGCTTTTCCCCCGCAGTTAAACTAAATGTCTGTAAAATGAATGACGGTGGAAATATTACTATGAATACTATAAAATACAGCGCCATGTTATAATGCACGTGTACTATTTACCACATTAGTATACCAGCAGTTTGTTATAGTTTCTCACTGTTTCTCTTTAATAATAAATCCCAGAATGCATTTTTATTTCATATTTTTTGGGGATATGACCATCACATTTATCCTCCTGCCAACTCCAGAAAAACAAAAATCATCTCCTTTCATCTCATTGCACCACTTCAACATGACTCATGGAATTCCCTCCAATCACACGCAGCCTTCAGCTTTTTCCATGCTATGTTTTTCATCCCTATCCTTTGATTTAAATCATCATTTCATGAACGGTGATGCGCAATCATCAAGGCTGCAAAGATGAAGAAAGTGTGTGTGTGGGAAGAAAGGTGTAGTTGTTTGGGTCAGATGTTTGATCACTGCCCAGATACATTTTCTAATATTAGAACATTTCCTTGATTTGCCCGGCTTCTCTGGTGACTCGGGAGCACATGGCCAGAGCAGCAGCCAATCAGAGCGCGGGATTAGCTTTCCCTCTCTCTAGCAACAGTGAGTTACTTGCCGCCCATTCATTTATTATTTTCCTGTGGTCTCCCTCAGCCGTTTGGACTCTGCTGATAACAAAGTGCTCCGTCTCTCGCACTCACTCTGGGGTTTTTTTTCACTACTTTCTGTCGCTCTCTCCTCTGACTGAATAAAAAGTATTTTTAGAAAAGGATGGATCCAGTGACACTGAGCTTACCAGCTGCTGCTGCTGCTGCCCTGAACTGTGAGCTACTACGACACTATCAGACCAGGACTGTAACAGAGAGGACACTCCTCTCACCTCGTACGATTTTTTTCTGCTCTGGAACTAAATAATAAAGGACTACGGAGCGCTCCCTGCACACTGCTGTTTCTTTCACTTCCTCTTCGCCTTGTTTTTACCTCTTTTCTGCAGCAGTGGTCTTGACAGTAAACAAATAAAACATGGCAACTGGAAAATACGACTGGACTTTTTTTGCTGGCTGAGGATGGCGGGGGGGGGGGGGGGGGCGGGGAGTTGGAGGCAGGACTGGGTGTGTGTGTTCGGGGGGGGGGGGTTCGGAGAGCAGGTGGAGAGAGGAGGGAGTTTCGGGGTGGGGGGGTTATGGTGGTGTGAGGATTGCGGGCTGTGGTTGGGTATGCCAGTGCCACGTGTCTAGCCTGGCACCTCTCGCTTCTCGGCTCGGAGGATGTCGGACCGAGAATCTGGCCGAGCCTGTCCGTCTCCTCTCTCAACCAAAAGTGGGGTGAGTGTTGCACTCTGCTGCTTCCTGTTGTCACGATAACTCCCTAAACCTTTCTTTAAAAGACAATATTGTTACTCACAAAGGTTTGCAGTATCTGTGCGTTCGCTTTACGAATGTCATGGGGAGGGAGGGGGGGAGGATAATCTCGACTAAAGTCCGAAAGCAGACACTTTGGCATTCGAAGACGTAAATCGGAGGTTTAGGTCTATTTTTTTTTAATGCTCTAATTTTATTTTATTGAAGCGTCCGCAATGCATCACTCAAAACATTGTCCGTTCAGAAACAGCAAATGAAATGATTGCACAACATCGGGCCTCGCAAACCAGGCCCATGGTTATTTGGATTTGGATGTTTTGGGAAATTGCCCCAAATAGCTCCTTACTCCTGGCGTAGCAGAACTTCCATCCACCGTCCTGTGTGTCCCTCTCCTCACTGACGTCCTCTCTTCCCGTCCAGTGAGGTTAACGCCACGATTGTCGCTGGTTTGGTCCACAGATTCACTTAATCTGGTGGAAACCCTAATCTCTCTCTCTCCTCCTCGCTCGCTATCTCATCTCTCCGTATCGTTTACATTTTAACTTTGAGGCATTTCTACTTTTTTGTCCCGCTCAAATCTCACAAATCTCAAAGCGATACATACGTTTTTCCATATAATAATAACAATTGCGCACTTGTGCGTGGCATTTTATTGGGCCTTGCAATCATCTGCAAACGAGAATATTCGTCATCGGTCCATGAGTGACCTCTTTGCTGTAGATAATGATAAGATACGATGTAGTGGGATGTTCTGCATGCAAACGTTTGCTTTTAAGTTGTATTTTCTGAAGTTGTGCCACTCTTTGGTTGTTCAGATGACTGTCCATTCAGTATTTTCATCTTGAATGGACTTGGTACAGTATGATTTAGCTATTTTGACAGAATGAAGCCAAAAATATTTCTGAGGCAACACAGAGCTGCCTTTTTTTTCTCTCTTCTCTCCTACGGAGAGGGAACTGTTGCGAACGGTTCTGCATGTTTCAGAAAATGCTGGTCGCCCTACAGCCGTGATGCAGGTCCTAGTTTCCTTTTTGCATGCTCAGTCTGCGAAAAACGTTTTCCTCGCCATTTTGCATGGGTTTCTTTGGACGCTTGCAAATCGCACATGTTGTTGTTGTTGTTGTTGCGTAAGTTGAAGGGACGTTCATTTCACAGTGAAACTTCTTGTTCCTGTGGAAGCTGATGTGTCGTTCAGGCTGTGAGTGTGTGTGTGAGTGTAGAGTGGAGGGATTGGAGGCTCCTGTCCAGGGACCCAGTCTGCTGTTGGTCATGACGCAGCAGCATCATCCGATCTCTCCGTCCTAACCGAAGACTGCACGAGTGCACGGAGCTGTCGCTGTTCGCCATTTTCATGCATCGCTTTAAGCTTCGCTTCACTCAGATATGTGGCGCTTTACTTGTGGATAGTTATCGACTAGAAACGGCATGTATCGGTGATTCATTTGTATTTTCCACGATTGTAGGTTTTGTTCTTTTTTAGACTCATTCATTTATTATTCCGCTTTTCACTTTTCTTCGTTTTAGATTTTTTATTTTTTTTTTGTATCATGCAGGTCGGTCACAATGCCTGTCCAGAGCATGTGGGAGCCTGAGAGAACCGAAGAGGATTAAAGACCTTCCCACTCTGCCACTCGTCCTCCAATCAGACGGCTTCATTTGACCGTAAAGAGCCGACGACACCGGGGCCCTCGACTGGCAACATCTTTGAACCAGGCTGCTCCAATAGCACCCGGCCAGCAGGTTTTCGCTGCTTGAAAGAGCATGTTGCCAACGCTCTCCCTCTGCTCCATCATCTGGCTCAACCGGGGGATCAAGTTGAGAAAAGTGCATAAGACCACCAACACCGGTCAGGTCTGAAACCGCTGGCTCCGCAGACATAGCAGCAGCAGAACGCCACCGTATCGACTTTTAAAAATGCTTCTGAGCTTCGGGTGACGCCACCTTCCTCCCCTCATTCCCCCCCGACCCCCTGAGCCACCGTACCAACATAGAGTTCAGTGACTCAACAGCCTTTTTGGTTTCCTGAGGAGGATTTCTGTACAGCCCAACCCTGTTGTTGCAGTGGGACTCGGGCTGCACCATCTAATCCTCTATTCAGTAGCCATTTTGATTTGTCTTTCCTAACAAAATGGCGACGGAAGGTTTTCAGTACCTTGCCCTCTACGCATTTATCAAGGACCAGGAAGAGGACCTGGATCTGCAGGCTGGGGACCTTCTGACAGTCAGCAAGGCCTCCCTGCTGTCCATGGAGAACTACCAGGAGGGCTGCGTGGAGCAGCCCGAGCGCCTCGGTTGGCTCCTCGGGTACAACGAGCGCACTAAGCAGAGAGGCGACTTCCCGGGGACGTACGTCGAGTACGTGGGCCCCGTGAAGATGGCGCTCCCATCGAGTCAACCCAGGTCCCAGCGACCCCTCCCTGTTGCTCCAAGACCAGAGTCGTCTCAAGGTAAGAGCATTTTTGTACAAAATACTCAACGCACAGTAGCTGCACGGCACTGAACTGCAATTTTTGTTTTGTACCGTAGAGAATAATGATGCACTCGTAGCACAGATACCGTTTCACATTTTAAGGGAACCTGGAAATATAGTGTTGCAATATCACAAATGAAGTTGGAGTTTAATTTGTTCGAGGGACCAGCACACAAGTTTATTTCTCAGTATGTAAATTAACAACAGTCCCTTTTGTAATTACAGTGCGGCGTCTGTAGATTTCATGGTGACGCTGGCACTTAACCAAGTTATATTCTTCTAGAGCTTTTTTTAAAGAAAGCTTTTTCTGCATGCAGGTTGTTTATATTTCTTTTCAAATTGTAATTGAAAACTCCATGTTCCAACATGTTCACTTGTGTTGTGTTCGTCACTCTTCGGTTCTGTCATGAATCTCTCTTGATCTGTATTTATTCTTGGGAGGAGCTGTGATTTTAAATTCATTTTTTTCTATCGACTTTTTCTTGTTTTGCAATTAAAAAAACATCAGTTGTTGTTTTTTATTGGCAAAATTTCAAGCACTGGAAACAGAAGCTGTTGGTTGGCGTGTTGCTGGTCAACCACCCCGGGAGTTTTGATTGGGCTGTCACATTTGACAGTGACCTCCCGCTGACCTTTTAATCTATACTTAAACCACGTCATAAGCCTCGCCTCTTTGGAATCACAGCTAACCAAACTCTCTGCTGGCAATGAAGGCCAAATCCATCTACTTACTGAACTCTCCTGTACAGGTCTGGCATTGATTGTGTCTGTCTGTGTGGCCCCCTTTACACTCAACATTAACGTGCGTCTTTGGCATCCAAAATGCATCGAGGCTTATCTGCACAAAAAATGCTTTGGCTCTCCTTCACTGTGACTTGTTATTGACCTTCCACTCAACCACGGGTAACGGATCACACTGGCAGGAGGGGCTTCAAGGACCGTTCTTCAAAGAAACGTTTGAATCGCCGTGTTTTGTATTTTGTGCACATTAAGAGTTATTTAAAGGTGCATGTTACAAGATATGGAGCATTTCTGTTGCCTCTCGACGCGGCTTGCAGTAAAACGGTGTCAACAAATGCAGAGTGGCCGGCAATGCGAATAGTATTTACCTGAGGGGGAACTTGAGGGTCGGCGCTACGCTGCTGCGACGACGCGTTCTGTCAGGACGGCATTATCGGCTGTAACTGCTGTGTGAGAGCAGAGCAGCGGCCGGGAGGTAACCACGCATGGCTGGCCCGGCCATGTCAACAAAGCAAGGAGACGCTCTGTTACACGCACACACACGCGCGCGCACACACACACACAGGGAGAGCGACATTGTTCTCTGCTCAGGTAGACATGACTCCACTATATCTTTACATAGACAGGAGTTGTTTGCTGAATGTCATATTCTCCTTTTAACATTTCAGGGAATAATCACATTTTTTACTCGGGGTTAAGTGCTGTGTTCTTTCAATCCTGTGACTTTATTCATAATGCTGAGAGCCTGCTTTCAGCCGCGACGCCGTCCAACTCAAACATACACTTGGCTTAGATTTGCCGACCTCAGCGAGCTCAACTTCAAGTGCAAACTTTGATTCGTTACCAAAGTTCTTCCACACTCCCGAGATTTCCATCATTTTCTCCTCATTGGCACTCCCTTGCGCTTGGCTTCAGCTGGTTAATTTATTGCTTCCTTGTATGGGATGCCAGAAGAAAAGGTGCAAAGGGCCAAAAGATTAATAAAAGTTTTTATGTCATTCCGCATATAAAACCATACATTCCTCCTCTGTCCAAAGCTGTATTCTCTGTAATTCCCCTGTGGCTGAGTACCACTCTGAGCATGTAGGCTGTGAACTCTGAATTACCTCTGGTTGAGCCAATTTGCTATTCATCGCGTACAACAGTACACTGTGCCTCATTCAAATTCATGAGTTTGAATTCGTTTCTTTGTATTTTATTTTCTGAAAAGTCAGAAAAAAACAAACGGGGAATATCATAGCTTCAGTGCAAAACTGTCTTCAGTTTTCTTATCGCATGAGAGTTCTCCGTGCCAATAATACGATAAAACCTGAGAGTGAAGCGGGTGTGTTATTCAGGCTTAACTTTCCCCAGCAGCAGCAGGTGAGGAGGACAACAGGGTCCTCGCGGTTTGATCGACGGTGAAACAAACCAGTCGGGCAGCAGGCGTTTGTGTCTGTGATCTGGAGAGACGGGGGCGGAAGAACCGAGTGAAACCCTGAGAGGGGGGTTCAGAGGGGGGTTGGGTGGCTGAAGGAAGGATACCTTGGCTTAGCACCAAAAGTGCATTGTGAATCAGAAATCGTGGAGCCCAAATTGAACAAAATATCATCGGTTTCCTGAAGGAACCGATGCCCTGGACGTTTTGTGAGTAGAGCTTTTGTTCGGGTGACCCATTTACGATACGCAGGGATTGTAACGATTGGTACTGAGAGGCAGCGCCACAGCCTGGCGGTTGGGAAAGTGGACCGCGTTACAGGTTTAGTTAAAACGTCCGTCCTGTAACATGTAGCGAGGAGGAAATAAGGAAGTCTTTATATCAGGGGTCTCAAACTCCCGGCCCGCGGGCCAAATCCGGCCCGCTACGTCATTTAATGTGGCCCGCGAATCCGCCAGCAAAAGAAAAAAAAGTTTAAAAAAAGTTTTTTTTTTTTTTTTTTTTAAGTCAGACTAATAATAATAAAAATATCCCCATAGTCGAAATTATGAGATAGAAAGTCAAAGTTATGAGATAGAAATTCAAAAATATGAGATTGAAAGTCAAAATGATGAGATACTTAAACAGTTAGAAGCAGCTCTTTGGCTGGTTACTGTATATTTAACATGGAAATGTATTGTGAGTACATTGAAGACTACTTTAAACTGTGAATGCAGGGAGTTATTTAACAATATGTTACGAGTAGTTACATTTACAACCGGCCCTTTGTGGGCGACCATGATGCTGATGTGGCCCGGAGTGAAAATGAGTTTGAGACTCCTGCTTTATATGCTCTGCAGTAACCTGGTTACTATAACCCACATTTACATGCAGCTGGAAAGTTATCAGCGTTCTACCCAGACTTTGACGATACTTTGTGATTTCAGCCTTTTATCAGACGAGTACACTGAGAGAGTTTGTCTTACTGTTTCAGAGTGGGACATTCACTTATTCAGACTTATTTATTTCAGTTTCAGTCAGACATTTGTATGTAATTATTTTGACATTGATATAAATTTTCTTCACTGCACACGGACACTGCAATACTCTCTCAGCCTCAAGTCTTTTACGTGCTGATTCATTCATGTAAAGCTCTTTAGAAGCCCAGGTAAGTGCACACATTGCCAAAAGATTGGGTTTCTTTGGCAGAAATCTTACTGTTAACCGTTTTTTTTTCCCTTAATCCTTTGCCCAGATTAAGGAAACCAGGTTTCTCGTTTGCATTCAAGAAATCAGGTTACTGCAGAACGGCATCAACGACCCGTCTACTTCAGTGCATGTGAACGCACCGATGTTACTCTGTAGCCGGCAAAATGCAAAGCGTGGATTTCTCAATGCCTCAGCTCTTCTTCTTTCTAAAATGACATAGTCAGAGGATTGTGGGTTGGCTGATGACGTCGTATTAGTGTGAATATTTGGACTACCTGTCGTACTGATGCAGCACTCGGCTACTCGCGAGTGTTTTGTGTCGTTTGTTTATGTGCGTAAATAATGACATCACTCTGTATTAAAGCAGTTTATTCTTTCGGCCACAGAACCGGCTTTAAATAGAACAGTAGGTTTGTATTTAGTGTGTTGTGGAGCACACATGTTGTCAGCACAACTTGGGAGTGATAGATTTAAGCATCTTGAGATTTGTGAGTAAAAAGTCTGCTTTGACAAAAGCGTTTCTCAACTTGCAGCAGAAATAATTTTTTCTTCCCTCTTTTCCTTTCCCTGGCCTCACTTTAACTGCCTGCTGAAGTGAACCATGGCTTGGCATGTTTGCAAACTCCTCCCTTCATTCTCTCTCTCTCTCCCCCTCTCTCTTCTCTCTGCTACTCCCTCCTTTTTGCAGCCTCCCTCCCTGATTCACATACATGTGCTTCAGGGACAGCTATAAACCATGTTAGCGGAGCCAGTTCTCAGAAAGGAGAGGCCTCTCTCTCCGCTCCCTTTTCCTTATCAGGAAAACTCTTTCAATGAACTAATGGAGGTGTTGGGGGTGGCATAGGCGCTAAGACAGTAGAGAAAATGAATGGGCGAGATATGGAGAGGCTGAGAAGGGAGGGAGACGAGGGCTCCAGTGTAAGCCAAAGCCACCCTATCCAACTGCAAATATAGGAACCAGCTGTATTTGGTTTCTCTCCTGACTGTTCTATTATGCTCCTGGAGTTTAGTCAATTTAGCACATTACACATTTTATTTTCTGAAGCATTTCTTCGGTGCCAGAGCAGTCAGAGAACTCCTTTTAGGTGTGAAGTTGTCTTACTGAAAGATTAATGGCTTTAGGAAAAAGCTATGAGCGAAAGGTACATTTTGTACAGTTTCTTAAATAAAATACCATGAAAGCATTCAGACTTGAGTGTGATAGTTTCGATGTGCTGATCTAGGCCATGATGACATTAACGCAGGATAGACTATGAACCAAGTTTTACTTCAGAAGCATGGTCTTTTCTTCTGGAGGCCAAATCTCCAGCCTTGTATGCACGTGTGTGCTTCAATGAGGTCACAACTTTTCATATATATATTTTTAGGTTTCGACCGCCTGTGTCCGAAGGCAAAAGTGTTTATAGCTTCTGGAAATAGCTGCACTCGAAGGTGACGGAGAGGGGTGAGCATCTCCTCAAGGGCACTGTTGGTGTTGCACTTGTTTGAACATACGAAAAGCGACTGAAGAAGGGTGTCTTGAGAGAGAGAAGTTCAAATCCTTCCTACTTTATCACATCTGCACAGCTGGCCAATAGCTGCGTGAAGTGTTTGTCAAATGTTGGATTGATGGTTTTGGAAAGCTACAAAACTTGGTGTGCGCAGCCGCCCTGACTCTGACATTGGAAAGGTGTTCAACGATCGGACGAGCACTTTGTTTGAAGCGGCCACATTACTTTCAGACTGAGACTCGTGTAACACGCCATCGGACACAATGCTGTGTCGTCACACAGTTAGAGATGACAATTCACCGGTTTCTGCAGTCAGAAGATATACAAGACGTTTACAAATATGCCAACCAATGCGACACAGTGGGTTGGCCTCGCATCTAACATTAACACAACCACCACATTCATTGTGTGTAGATGGAAGCGGGACAGCAACACCAACTGGTTTGCACACTGAACTTTGCTGGACACAAACCGCATTGAGTAGATGCCAGCTCCTGGCTTACGGTCAGTCAGAAGGCATGCAAAAGGCAATGCACATGTCAAACACTCGATACCCAGACAAGAAGTGATCTCACACATGGGCACCTGGCAGCCAACCGATGGAGTGCAAGAAAATGTAGGTTCCCGTCAACCCCACAATGTCAGCGAGAACGTCACTAAAACACAAACTTTTTCTCTATAAACATGAGCCGGGTGTTATTTGGGAGCATTTTTGGCATAAAACGGTCATCTTTACAGTTTTTGCAGCCGTGTGGAAAATTATATATTGGAGTCATACGTTGACGTTTTAATACAAAAGTTGTTAAACCCCCCCCCCCGTTTACCCACCATAAATCATGTTTCGTCACATTGTATGAAACGTGTTTACAGCGTCTCTCTGCATTAATGTGTCTCCCCGGTGAAGCCTGGAGGCCGGTGAAACCAGCGTTGTCCACCCGAGTCTCGACACTCACTCGTGCACGTGTACCTCTGAAGCACGTTGAGACGGAGGAGTGGACGGTGTGAGCGCTCTCAATGCGTTGCTTATCCACATAGCTGGGACGCAGTGAGCACATGTAGCAGTGAAACCTGACCAGCAGCACACACACGCTGTCGCACACCATCCGTGAGCCAGACGCCAACTGGTCTTGTCACCACTGTACATAAGAAACACGTGCTCGGAGAAACCGACATGGTTTGAAAAAAAAAAAAAAAAATGTTTTGGCAAATTTGATCCTCATTTGTTGATGGAGTTTACTTCAGTTTGGCCTCACATTGGTGCATTTAGAGGACGGTGAAATTATGTGAAGTTAGTTGAATTCATCTGGTGAAATAATACAGATAAAAAAATGAAAGAATGACATTATTTAGTTAATCTTTAAACCTCGACAGGAAGTGTTTGTTAGCAGCAAATTTTTTTCAGTAAACTGAACTCACCAACGCTTGTGTTTCTTCAGCCTTTAGAACCAGTGATTATCTTTCATCGTGATCACTTTGGTTATAGTACAATACAAATATGATTCACTTTTCCGTGCTAACTTGTGGCTGTCTGGGTGTGATTTGTATCTTCCAAAGCCTAAAATGTGTGAATTAGTCTTTTGTTAAATATAAAAAGAGTGAATCCAACGTTTTTCACCACATAACAAATGATTATTTGCTGTATTCGTAGTTGAACTACATAATCTAAACTCATTATCGTAAAAACAAAACAAAAGTGTTTGTCCGTAAGGTGAGAAAATTGAAGAGGTGTAATTTCGAGCAGTTAAAGCCTGTGAATGAATTCCTGCCGTATCTGCATTTGGAGGAGCTTCAGTTTGTGACACAGACCCCAGAGAGGGAGAATGCAGCAGAGCCGGCTACGTATTACATAAGCACTCTGATGTAGAAGATACGGAGCAAATATTTACTTCACATAGCTTTGCTGCGTCCAGTCTACTTTTGCCTGTCTGCTGCTCGCCTCGCATTGAGCGAGGCGACAGGAACACACGACAGGATCGGCAGCATTCATCCGACCGCTCCAGCTTCACCTGCAGACAGCACACTTCACACGTGACTTTGTAAGGTTTCTATTTCTCTGACACGGATGATGTTGAATGACTGGGTTTGACTTCATCAAATCATTTCTGTATGAATTCTGCAAACACAGTCGTGAGATCTAGCCTGTAAAAATCTCTCACAATGAATGCATGAACTGGACTTAAAAGGTTCAAATGCACTAAAAACTACACTCTGTGTCATGCTTTTCCTCTCGCTCTCGCTCTCGCTCTCTCTTATCCGTTTCTCTCTCTCTCTTATCCGTTTCTCTCTCTCTCTCATCCGTTTCTCCCATTGGCGTCGTCTCAGGGCTTGTCAAGTCATAAGCCTGCCTGCCAGTGTGCAGTCTGCCAAGGAAGTGGTTCTAATTGACTAACAAGTTGCTGTTACCTCTCTCTCTACTTTTCACTCTTTTTTTTTCCAAACCTTTCCATAACCTTGACGACTGCAGGGCTTCAGCTGCTTTTGGCAGGAAAAACAAAAAAGAAAGACTCCTTCGCACGAAAGTCAGTTATTTTTTTAATTTTACGAGCGAAGAGACTTACAGTAAAATAAAGTGTTTGTTTGTTTGCATGTAGGAGTGAGAAAGTTCCTTCCTCTTCGGGAAAATATGGCAATCAATGTTTTCTTACTCCCCTCCCAAACTGTTATGGAATTCATTTTGTGGTTTTACAGCCTATATTTGTACTTATTTCCCTTTTTCATTTGGTTTCCACATTTTATTGCCTGCGTCCTGCCTTAGCCCGTAAGAGCGACTTGTGCTCTCGTGTACTGAATCATTGATACATTCTGCTTTGCATTCGGCTACATCTGCAATTATGACAATCCAGTCTTATTTATTCTGACAGTAATACTTCAATCAAATGATGACGAATATATGAAGACTTTGTAATTGAGTGGTTTGACATCACCAAAACGACAACAACACAATATCATAAGTCGACGCAGCGATCACTAACGTGCTCGCTCACATTCGTGGCAGATTTGGGGTTTTTTGCACGTCTATTCTGGTGTTTCTGCACGGTTGCCGATAAAAGATTAGGCTACACTAATATCAGTAGTAGTATTCAACTTGTGTGATCCAAATATTTACAATAACTTTGCGTTATTTGAAAAATACAGATGTATTCATTTCCAAAATTCACACCATGTTTTTATCGAACAAATATTCTGCTTTAGTCCATATTTGTTGGCGTTCAGCTTTTAAAAAGAAAAGAGTTTCCTCTCCCGATTACTCGTGCGTTGTTTGAATGCACAGCGGGGAGGAAAGAAGAAGAAGAAGAAGAAGAAGCTTTTGAGTGCATCCTGTTTGTTTTAACCAGGAGCACAAACGGTCCCTAAGTAGACCAATCATTTTGTAATGCATTACACTATGAATGTTTAAACTGTACTGCACACCAAAGAGACACCATGTGATGAGAGCAGAGGGGGGGGGGGGGGCCCTGCCAACCAAAATGGCCAACAGGGATAAAGAAGAGGCAGAGGTCTGTCTGTGTGCTCGCTAGAGAGCTGGAGACCCGGCCAGGCAAAGTTTCCATGTTCAACCGGCAGAAACGGAGACAGAGAGACAGAGATAAAAACTTCTGTAAAAGAGACCAAGAGGGAGAAAAAGAAAGATGAGCAAGAGGGAGAAAGTCCAGCAAGAATGCAAGAGAGCAAAAAGAGAGCGAGGGAGAGCGACATCCAGAGAAACTGAGAACAAGAACCAGAGAGAGAGGGGGAACGGAATGTGCTGACGCTGTGTTTCTTGTCTGAACTCCCCAAATTAATAATCAGCAGCGGTTTAGCCGAGCCGTGCCAGGAACAGGAGCCTAATGCCAAGCCCCGGCCAGGCCGGGCCCTCCCTGCTCCCAGCGTTACCCCCCCCACACACACCCTCCTCACCTCTCACCCATACCCCCCCCCCCCCAACCCAACCCAACCCACTGCACATAGCCCCGCTTTGGGGCCGAATAGGAGGCGCTGCCTGTCTGGGCCGGGCCTGGCACACTGCCACGGGGCTTTTGCTTGTTCAGGAGTTTTCATTAAATCCTTTATTGTGCTCCACTCACGCAAAGAGCTAAGGCGAAACACCGAGCAGGACGGAGGGGAGGAGAGAAAGAGAGAGGGGAGAGAAGAAAAGGGAAAAAAAGAGAGGGAGGGAAATTGGATCTCCCCCCCCCCCCCCTCTTGCTTTCTCCTTTTCTCTTTCTCTCAGACTGAAAAGATGTTTGATTTGGTCTCTGGGGAGTTGTGAAGTAGATAAAGTTTTTGCTCGCCATCAGCAGTCTGTTTTTCTTCTGTTTTTTTTTAATTTTCACTCCTCTGTATAAAGCCTCTTTTCATTCTTTTGTTCATTAAGCTTTCTAAATTGTTCAGCTTTTCTTATCTTACATCTAATCAGCCAGACTTCCAGACTTCAAGATGCATCACAAGCTTCAAGTGTTTTAGTTTTTATGTCTTTAAATACGATCACAACAAATGCAACACCGGAGACGAACTGCTACTAACAGGTGTGCTTCTTGCAACATGGATGTTGAAATCCACCTCCTCTCATTCGATTGTGTTCCTCACAGATTTTATACACGCTCGCAACATTACACACACTCTATATCTCCAGCTGCTCCTAGTTAACCGTGCCCCTGTGTGTGCTGCAGCACCCCTCGTGGTCTCTCGGAGGCTTTGTGCCAGAAGTGTAACAGTGATTTGTGTTGTTGTTTCAGCTGTTTCTGTGCTGGACCTGTGCGAGCAGTTCACACCGCCAGAGACTGCTCCCCCGACCCTCGCCAGCCTGATCCAAGCCATAGAGAAGAGAGGTACATCCATGTGCAATCGGCCAACGTATTGGTCTGTCGCCTGTCTCGTCTCCCCCGTCTCTCCGTCTCCCTCTCGCCATGTGCCTCCTGCTCTCACGCAGGAGGCACGTAGACATTAGACACGTAGACATGGCAGTCACACGGATTAGAAGTGCACACTCGGTCGGTTAGGGACTTTATGCGGATTTCCTACATGGAAGTTTAATGTGGTTTGAGTCCGAACAAGTTCTCACTGAGAGTCCTGCACAGTGAGTTTGATACGCAGTACTGTTATTAACAAATGGCGCTCAGTGGGACTCCGTTCGCAGCTTTCTTTTTTCATAATTTTTTTATTTTCTCTCTCTTATGTTCGTCTCTCTCGCACACGAATATATTTGTGTGGCTGCAAATAATAATTATTTCCATTACCGATTACTCTGCAGATTATATTCTCGTTTAATCATTTAATGTTCAAAATGTCAAAGAATTGTCAGAGCCGACTAAAACGTCTTAAAATTCTTGTCTGACCTACGGTTTAAAACCAGTAAATCATCACAATAGAAAAGTGGGAATTTGGGTGTTTTTAGCTCGAATACATTAATTGGCGAAATAGTTGCTCGATATTTTTCTGTGGATTCACCAATGAAGTCATTGACGAATCGTTTCTGTTCTTTCAATGTACGGAACACTCAACCTGTGTCCCACTTTCATGTAATTCATCTTTACATTAAACTGGTTTTGCAGTTGCTAAAATCAACATTCTAAACATTTTCTACAGAAACTGCTAATTCTGCTTCACAAAGAGAAAGCAAAAGTTATTTCTAAAGTTATAATATTGTTCACTAGATTTCCAAGATATTTCTGTTGTCTCACCATCATTTGCATTCATTAATATAGTTTGTCCTTGTCAGTAGCTTCTGCAAATGTGCATTGCATTGTGGGACAAAACGATACTTCAGCAAACTAAAAAACAACCGTTTTTAGCCTCCAGTCTCACTTTTTCCAAGTATATCTGATTTAATGTCAGTTTTCCAGTGTGGACAATTAGTTTGTGTGGAAGTGATGCTTTAATCGAGTCACTCATGATTTCAATATTGATTTCAACTTGAAGGATGACTGCATGTAAATAATATGGTGTAGTACTGATATTGAGTTACCTGCCAGTGTTGGATGCACATCCACTGTGACTGCATGGTGTGGTTCTCACAACTACCTGAGAGACTGGCTCGTCTCAAGGACTTGCTGTCTAGACCCGGTTTTCCTAAATGTTTTTTAAGCCTGGGACCCAAAAGAGAAATGAAGTCAGGAAGAGTTTGAATGTGTTCTTCAGGGATATTTAGTGTGAAATATTTATCTCTGTAATGAAAGATTGGTACGTTAGTGTGCCAGTTTCCCCATTATTTAATTACAAAGATGGTTTCGGTAAATTTCTTGATCCAGTGTCTCTGTTTAAAATGTCTTTGCTGTCTGTCACTAAATCAATCGCACATTTTCCATCAAGAATAGAACAAACGAACTTAAATTACTGCTTTGACCAAACAACATTTGAAGGACCAACTCTCCCGCAATTGATTGATCCCCTTCTCTCTGCTGACGGGTGTGACACAGGAATGAAAACGACACACAGCTGACATTTTGTCCCGAGTATTTCCAAAACAAATATCTGGCCATGTGCTTTGTCACGTACAAGTTGTCGCTCATAAACTGACGACGTCCAGCCGGTGAAACGTCTGCTCTGTGTGTCTCATAGCACGGTTTGTCTTTTCCATGACAGCCGATCTTTTAGTCCAAGTCAGGCAGCCATGGAGTCGTCCCCTATGTTGGAGTTAGCTGCATGTGCGTTTCACTGTATGATTATTTGTTCGATTGAGTAGCATTGCTATTTTTTGCCGGCTCAATTGTACGAACCTTTATTAAACTTCTCTTTTTGTCTTCTTCAGGTCTGGACTGCAAGATATTGTACAGGACAGATGCTTCCTCCGGTTCAGACAGCCCAGTGTACAGCATGAGCTCTGGTGAGTTAGTATGAGTCTAAGATTTATTCCTTTTTAAGCTTCATTTCATGGTGTGTGTGTAATACACTTTATTTGTGTTCACATTGCAGTAGAGTTGGCTCATAGTAGCTTTTGGCAGATATATCGTATTGGTGTCGATGTCGAATAAAGTAGTCGTTGTAGTTCAGACTAACTAGGTTTGAGATCTCTGAGAAACATTGACACCGTTTGTCCACCACAGAGCACCAATGAGTTGATTGTTTCTTCGTCAAAAAACAAAAACAAAAATATTTAAGGGTCTGTATCAAGACCTCTGTTTATCCTGTATTGTATGTTTTTATGTTAAAGTGGTTACCATCTGTAATCGTATCGTTTAAAGTCTCAAATATCTATTTCGGTTTCATCCTCAACAATTCTGTATCATTTAAAGGCGCAGTGTGTTGCATTTTGGGGTATCTACTGGCAGAATACAATATAGATTTGATATGTTTTATTAAATATATAATCACCTGAATATAGGAAATGTTGTTGTTACTTTAGAATTAGCAGTTTATTTCTACATACGGAGTGGGTCCTCTTTACTTTGAGCTATGCATCGCATACTGAAGTGAATTACAAAATGTTGAACCGGGATTTGTACCAAGCATGCATGCTGTTTTTCAGCAATGCTCATCATATTTGATAAGGCTACACATGAAAGGAGCCCTCTACTGTTGGTTCAGTACGTCTCACCTGCTTCATACGGTTTACATTGGGAGAGAATTCAAGCCACAACAGAACAGAGTGTTCAGATTCAGGTTTCTTTGTGTTTAATTAAGTTTAATGGAACATTTTCTTGTCCCTAAATGTCTTTGTTTGTGTCTCTGGGCTCCAGAGAGTGAGGCGTGTCAGAATGATGTGGGCTACCTGTCCGAGTGTGTGCTGAGCTACCTGAGAGACCTGCCGTCACCCGTCATCCCCGCCTGTTTCTACGCTCACCTTCAGTCTGCTGTCACACTGCAGCAGCAGGCCCTACAGCAGTCAGCCGGTAGGTCCCATCTCGTGAGGAAATGCTTCCAGTCGATACTTGTATTGACTTAACGCCCATTTTTCAATTAGGAACGGGTGCCGTCTTCTATGTATCTCTGTATGGGCACGGCTTGTTATCGTACGATTAGCTATTGAGAGCTGGAGATGTTCTAAAAACAGTCAAATAGTCTGCTGCCAAAACGTATTGAACTGATGATGATCTGTGTTCCAAACCCAGAAGACCAACCGTAAGCAAACATGGAGTTGGGTGTTAGAACAAAGACACACCAGTGAGAAACTTTAAACCTTCTGCTACTTTGGCTCAATAGTCAAACTTATTATCCATCTCAAGGGAGATTCAAGTCTCTGCAAGTTGATGTTCACACATTTTTACAATGAACTCAGACCAGCGGCGCCTGGAAAATATGCATTTTGCGATCTAAAAACCCATGGCATGCTCTGGAAAACGGTCTACAGCTATGCGATGCACACAATTTGCAGTTAATGAGCTTAAACAAGCAAAGCCACCAGCAACTAATGTTATGTTGTTCTAAATCTCTATGGGGTTTTGACTGCTATAGATCTAGTATTGTGAAAATAACGTTTTTAAATTGATCTGTGCTTGAAACGGGTGAAATAATCTCATTCTTTTTGTATATTTTTGCTTGTTTTGAGAACCAAAAAGCTGTGTTGGTAGATGGAAAGGCACATTTCATCGCCTCACTGTCATTTGAGTAAAATTTATTATTTTGTTATTTGAATACCTTTTTACAGATGGTGCAGTCGCTGGAAGCCATGACAGGGAGGTAAGCCTGGTCCTCGAGAGCGCCCCTTCCGTCCCTCTCCATCACCGTCTCGCACTGCAGTACCTCCTCACACACCTGGCCAAGGTCACCCAGGCGCAGGCCAGTAACGGCCTGGACACGCACACACTGGGAAAGATCTTTGGACCACTGCTGATACGAACCGGCCCCTCCACCCCGTGGTAAGTTCTGGGTGACGGATATTTCACACAAAAACAGATGCAATAGATTGTGTTGATCTGTCAGTTCTGTGAAGCACAAGGCTACTGAAGTAAATCTAGAGTTTCAGTTTATCAAAGGTGACAAATTGGGAGTTTCGGACATGTTTCTAAACCTGCTATTGATTGATTGATTGATTGGCAGGTTGTCGGAGGATGAGGAGTTCCCTGCCCTTGTGGTGGAAAGGCTTCTGATAGAGAGAATGACGGAGCAGGACCTCGCTCCTCCAGGTATGTCATGTTTATGTTATACTACTGTACAAAGATGGTTTCATTTATATGCAGTTGATTATGCTAGCTTTAATACAATACACAGTATTTCTGGCATACTTTCAAAAGTTACTTACAGACAACCTTTTACATGTAGGTTAATTGTTGGCAGTTTCCAGGGAGTGAATGTGTTTAGTGACTGTTGTTTGGATCAATTCCATTAGTTGTGTGGGTGTGTCCAGTTCTTCCAGCAAAGCCAGTCAAGTCACAAATGGCACCATCAGCCATGACGGACACAAGCAGCCTGCTGAACGATGCTGAGTGGTACTGGGGAGAGATCTCAAGGTAAATTACTTTATTAGTATTGGATAAAAAACATCATAGCTACCAGACAGCATGTATAGTGGATACCAGTCTGCTATACATGCTTACATGCAACAGCTTCCAGAAATCAATGTTCCTTGTTTTACAGATTTTTATGATCGTGGTAATTCTGTTGTTATTTTGCTGTTAAATTGCAGCTGATCACGGTTAGTGCTCATGAAGTAAATACTGCATGTCATGGTGTTTGCAGAGAGGAGGTGAACGAGAAGCTGCGAGACACTCCAGATGGCACCTTCCTGGTCCGAGATGCCTCCAGTAAACTGGAGGGCGAGTACACACTCACCCTCAGGTAAAGCAACACCACCGTCTCCCACACCAGGTAGAACCACAGCGGAATCAACCGAAGAGAGTAAAGAAATGTGACCTTCAATAAAGGAAAAACCCAGACCTTTGCTGAAAGTTAACATGTGCAGCCATGTGTCCTGTTGTTTTCTTCTGGTTCTCATGTGGCTCCTGTCTCCCCCTGCAGGAAAGGGGGGAACAACAAGCTTATAAAGATCTACCACCGAGACGGGAGGTATGGCTTCTCTGAGCCTCTCACCTTCCTGTCTGTAGTGGAGCTCATCAATCACTATCGCCACGAGTCCCTGGCCCAATACAACGCCAAACTGGACACCAAGCTTCTGTTCCCCGTCTCCAAATACCAACAGGTTGGTGACTTTTTTTCCATCAAGCTCAATGACAAGCAAACTCCCTCGGCAAGCCTCCTTTTGATGTAGAAATCCTTTATCTCGTTGTTTTTTTTGAATGACAATAAGCAGGGCCTGCTTGAAATGTGTTTCATTCATCAAAGTGGTGATTTTGCTCTCATCTGCTTGTTGCACGGCTCAGTTGGTGAAGGAGAACAGCATAGAGGAGGTGGGAGAGCAGCTGAAGGTCTATCATGAGCAGTACCAGGAGAAGAGCCGCGAGTACGACTCTCTGTACGAGGAATACACACGCACCTCACAGGTACGAGAAATAATACACTTCATATAGTGAACAAACATATCTTACATATCTTAAAAACAGACGCTTCATATCCAAAAGATAAGACGATAATTATTCTACAATGGAACAATGGTTAAATCCACGTGTAGCAAATGCAGCAGTAATAGAAAACATAAAGGAACATGCACATGTAACAGTTTTTATCAAAATGTATTCAAAAGAATATTAGATATACATATTAGGAAAAAAGACCAGATTACATTATGAATATGTGCAGACCTCCAGTAGAACTAACAAAGATAGAATCAGTGTGAAAGCATTTACAACATAAACAAATATAAATACCTCGAGTATAAAGTAAGTGAAATGGTAAAATATCAGACTGATATATCTGCAGTATATATTATGACTGATGAATTTCAAGCATTTATATGTGTATATTGTATACAAGATGTATCTGGTACCTTCTATATTACACCACAGTAGAGGTAGAAGATATCAGCAGCTGCTAACTAATTGAAATACAATACATCATGAGATGGAGGGTCACAGTCTGTTTGTCTGGCCCGGTGTCCGGCAGGAGCTGCAGATGAAGCGCACAGCCATCGAGGCCTTCAATGAGACCATCAAGATCTTTGAGGAGCAGTGTGAGACTCAGGAGCGCTACAGCAGAGAGTCTTTGGAGCGATTCCAACGCGAGGGCAACGAAAAGGAGATTCAGAAGTAAATTGAAGTTTATATGCACGGGGATTCTTGATAATCCTCATGTATTTCAACTGCAAAAGCAAGATGGCATGAATCCCATTTGAACAGCACATTCATAGCCATTCTCTCAAATCAGGATCCAGAGCAACTCTGAGCGTCTGACGTCTCGAGTGAAGGAGATCCACGACAGCAAGCGTAAGCTGGAGCAGGACCTCAGACAGCAGGTCTCTGATAACCGAGAGATCGACAAAAAGATGAACAGCCTCAAGCCGGATCTCATGCAGCTCCGCAAAATCAGAGACCAGTACTTGATGTAAGAATGAATTTTAAGATTATATAAAATCTGTATACACTGTTCTCTTCATATCTTGAGAATGATGGTAAAGTGTCAGCATTAAATATGCGGCGTTGTGGCTTTGCAGATGGCTGACTCAGAAGGGGACACGGCAGAAGAAGATCAATGAATGGCTGGGCATAAAGAATGATGCAGATGAGTAAGTGTTTGAGATGAAGTAACGGCTGTGATGACCGGGTGCTGCAGTATCTCCACCTGTAATTTAGGGAGCGACTGGAGCTCAGTGTTTTGGTCGTGCTATGATATGTGATTGAGTATCTGCTGCTTTAATCCTGTGTTTCCAGCTCCTTCTCACTGGAGGACGATGAGGGTTCACCCCACCACGATGAGTGTACCTGGTATGTGGGCGACATCAAACGCACCCAGGCTGAGGAGATGCTGAGAGGCAAATGTGACGGGACCTTCCTCATCCGTGAGAGCCAATCACAGAAGGGCTCCTACGCCTGTTCTGTCGTGTAAGTTTCATTTTTTTTTCTATGATGATCCATTTCTTTATCCACTTGCATCTTGGGTCGGTAACTTTGGAGAAACCATCAAGAGTAAGCTACATTTTTGAAATTATCCAACTGGAAACATTTTTTCCGATGAAAGTAGCATCAGGATGTAAAGAGAATTTCCACAAATACAACGCAAATGTTTCTAAAATACATTCCCCACCGTAGCTTTAAATAACTGACAAAATGTAGACTATCTTAGTTTGATAGCAGGCTATAGTGAAATACTATAATATAATATCATAATATAATATTTAACGTTCATTGTCACAATAACCAGTGATCTTCAAGCTAACATAGGCCCACTGTGCAGTTGTGGGTTATAACTAGTTAAGAACAAAGTTAAAATAAAGTTTGCAGGTTTAAGAAACAAAGAGCAAGGATTCTTTTTTTTTTCATTAGAAGAGTGCAAAGGAGCTTCAAGACACAATACATTAAAAAAGTATTAAACAAGTGTCAAACTTACATGATAAAAAGTTCTCTCTCGTTACCACACAGTTACTGTCATCAGTTGAGCTTTTTTACTTGGTTTTGCAGGAAAAGCACAGGTGAGAACAATGGCTCAGTTCAATCAGTTGTCCCAGTAAACTGACTCACCTAAATGTAATGCATTCGTTATGTAATGCATTCGTTATGCCATCACTTACACCTGAGCGTTCTACAGCAAGCCAAAGTGTCTGCTGTGAAAACGTATTGTGTATATTGACAACATATGACAGTAATGAAGTAATTTAAGGCCAGTGTGGGGCGACGGTGTAAATGATCCCTGCTCTTCTTTCCAGTGTGGAGGGTGAAGCCAAGCACTGTGTCATCTACAAGACGGCCACGGGCTACGGATTCGCTGAGCCCTACAATCTGTACTCGTCCCTCAAAGACCTGGTGCTCCACTACAAAAACGTCTCCTTGGTCCAACACAACGACCATCTGAATGTAAATCTAGCCTACCCAGTCCTGGCCCGCTCCCAGAACCAGAACCAGCACCCCAGATGAATCATCCACCAGCAGTGTCGGGACGCCAACCAGGGTGGGGGAACTCAATTTTCACTCGTCGCATTGGGGAAAAAAAAACGATCCTCGAAACAAAGCGTGTTCTTGTTTAAGTGGCGAAGAGAAATAGACTCAACAGCAACTATTTAAAATTCATGCGTTCTTGGCTTGAGGCTGGTGCTAATTTCCCACACCAACTCCAGTCCAGCAAAGAGCTCTCCTTGCTAACAGCATGGCTTCAAAATAAGCACACCACCACCACCACCAGTATGGGAGCACTGTACAGTTAGTCTGGCCGACGCAGTGAGTTTTAACTCGAGGAGAGTGTCGCATTAGCCAGCCGTGACTGTACAGTGTCAGTTATGAAACATCAAGTGTGAGAAATTCACATGAAATTACCTTTTTAATTCAGAAAAAAAACAAAGACGGACTAAATGTGTTCACAGAAGTCAAAATAAGCACACAAAATGTTGTTTTCAAGATGGTGGAGAAGAGGAGAGAAAGCAGATGGTGGGATGAATTTACAGGAGGCACTTTTGTTTGTTTTTTTGCCTTGAACACGTGCTAACTGTCCACAGACAAAGGCCCAATCTGTCATCCCCAGACTGCCTGCAAACTCTCCGTAGACAAAAGCCTGAGCTGTCACCCACTGAAAAGGACTGGCTCGGTTAAAGCAGGCTGCTCCCTTCACACCTAGAGGCGGCTGAAAACCCCGTCGACCAGGGGCGTAGTCACTGGAGCCCGGGGAGGGGGGGTGTGTGTGTGTGGGGAGGGGGGTATTTTAATGGGTTTTAAAAAGATTGATGATTACATTTTAAAGCTTGCTGAAGTGCCATAGTAATAGATTTGAATGACCACAAGCCTGTGTCACTGGAACAAGGGGGCACGTCGAGGTTGAAAGAAGGAAGGAGGAAATAAACGGCCATCGAAATAGACAAAGATACAGCTTTAAAAATACAATACACACATCGAGGTATATTTTTTATGAAATAATCTTTATTTCCAACTGCTTTGGCTTGTTGCTCTCTCTCGCTCTCGCTCTCGCTCTCTCTCTCTTTGGGCCTCTTTTGTAATTGACGAGGTACGACATGCAGTAAAAACTGTATGACGAGAGAAACGCATGGTACATATTTGGTATATTGTGAATATAGACTTTTACTCACGATACACGAGCTGGAGGGGTACGTTATTAGATGCCGTTCCCCGTGATTCAGGTGGAAAGACTTTAAGCATCAAACGTCTCTTTGTCTCAAACATCTTCCTTCTTTTTTCATCCTCTTTGATACTGTAGCACCTGTAGCCATTGACTTAAGGCTTAACTGTTAGTGCTCCTCTCATGTGTCTTGTTTCTATATGCTAAAGACACTTGTGGAGTGACTATTGTATCTTCGGTACTGTATTTGCCTTCACTCTTGTTAGATTAGGCTGTTTTAGCGGTACTATGTCCTTGCAGATGTTTATTGTTCTTTTTAATGCAGATTTACTCGCGGTACATCCTTCCCCCTCGCGCTTTACTGTTCATTTCATCACAAGTTTGACTCACAGAGCTGTAGACTATTTGTGTACAAAAACAAAGCAGTAATATAACTCATGTACAGTATATTTCAGGCACGCATGCGGTCGGTGTGTATGACTTTACACCGTTTCATCGCTGGGTTTCTTTACGTTTTCACAACATTTGCCATGCGCTTAGGTTCTGTTTTAGGATGCACAGTATCCAGCTAATGTGAGCCAAATGAAGGATATCTTTTCATGTAGCAAGAAAGGAAAAAAAGAAGAAAAAAAAGAACCAGTCATCTTGCCATCTAGCTTGGCCTCCGTGGTCTGAGAGATTATCTCGTACCGTACGCGTGGAGTCCTTCATTTGGGTGGCTGTTTTTCTTTCTTCACTTGGCACCAGTGGTTGGTAATTGTACTTTTTGTAGTGCAAATACAGTATGATGTGTGGTAGTACTATGCACAACAGAGTCGTATGTGGAGAAATAAGTTGTAGATTGACTGACTGAGATCAGTTCCCTCCCTCTGCTCTGTGGCGGTGAGTTTCAGTTCCCCTCATGTTCATTCGGCGTCGGGTAAAGATTGTACCGTCGTTGTTCTTCGTCACTTTCACAGCATAGCTCGTTTAGAGGCAGTCGCCGTCGTCGTGTGGTTGATGGCGGCACATGAGGCCTCTGTTGACTTTGATTCACACGGTTGATTTCTTGAGAATGAATCAATATGAATAATCTCTCAAATTTCTTACATGTAGTAGACTCGGATTGCCAAAAAGCGAAAAAAAAGTATTTTTGTAGAAAGACATAGAAGAAGCAAACATTGTTGGCAATAGACTGTTTTAGAAAGAAACGGTGCACTGTTTTAAAGGTTGCACATTTTGTAGTTGTGTTTTATTCTTTATTTTTTTAAGGAGGGATCGAAATTGTAGTGAGATATTCACCTACTCTTGGTCATGAAAGTAAATGATGTACGTTTCATCTGAAGACCTAAGCTTCCAACAAACACGATGCGTCTGGGCATAGCATTATTTCTGTTTTTGAAATGATGATTCACAAATTTCAGGGAGCAACATTTTTTTCCAAACAGACCAACCACACTTTCAAATGAAACCTAACTAGGCCTGAAAAGTTTGAAACCGAGACGTCATTTTGATTTCAGTCAGGACGAATCAAGTGTACTGTACTTTGCACAGTTCTTGGAAAGTAGAAACTCCCAAGAAATAAAGTAGAGGTGACGGCGGTGCTTCTGATTAGAGGGCTACAAATAAAACGTGTGAGTGAGGAAGATGAGAAGTGCCTTTCGTCATTGTGATGAGCTCGTTGATGATGGTGCCACCACCACCTTGCGCTGTGCCCCGTGGTTCACACATTTGCCATTTATCAAAGACTAAAGGGTAACTGGCAAATGAGCGTCATTGTTTTGTGCGAGTGTGTGTGTGTGTTAGAGCAAATCTGAGCATGTTGAAGATTTTAGTTGTGCCTCTTTGTTGTTACATCTATAGTTGTTACATATTCCTTCTTTCTATGGTGGCGGCTGTACAGTAGCTTGGTGCTCTATCTCACTGCACCAAAGCTAGATTTCTTTGGTGTGTGTGTTTTTTTATTTTTTTTATTTGTCTGGTATATTTTTTTTTGAGAAATCTCAGATAAGATAGAAATGTGAACCGTACACATCCGTGGCCCAGCCCAGTTTGAAGCTCACTTGATAAGCTCTCAAGTCAATGATGCATGCAGCATTTCTCAGTGTTTTATATTCAGTCAGTTCCTCTGCGAACAGGCAATCTGGTGGAGTCATCCGCCACTGCTGACGCATCATTATCCAGTTTGTTGGACCAACACTTTTGTGACTGCACTTTTTTTTCTGACGCCCAACAACCATAAACTCACAGACAGTGGTGAAGCTCAGTTGTCTCTCGTGTTTTTAGTTGATACGTTTAAGGTCTTTCCATACGGTATATCGGGAGTGATCAACAGTTGTTTGTTTCTTATGATATTGGAGTATACAGTGTACAGTGTATGCTTTTGTTGTTTTCGCGGTCAACAGCTGTCATGTAATTCTGATGCTTTTTGACTGATTGCAGTTTTACTACATGGACTGTACTCTGTAATACTTATCAAGCCAACTTTAAGGAGAGCTGCCGGCTCATTATGCAATTTGTGTCCACACAGCAAAATTGTCCAACTTAACAAGATGAATAACATTGCTTCTCCTAAAGGCTCAGTTCCCCCAAATTACAAAAATACGTGTTTTCTCTTACTACTGGTGATATTTAAACATGCAGATAGTTGAGATTTTGAGAAATCTTTTTAGTCCCTAAAGAACAGTTCACAGTGAGGACTGTGTATTATCCAGAGTAACCAAAACATTGCTTCTGAAACCACACAATATTGCTGTTGAGTATTTCAATGAAAGTGAAACTAAATGCATGGTTAGGCACTGCTCAGTGTACAGTAAATGAAAACCTTTTTTGTCAGTTTGGAAAAAAACAACCTTTTACAAACATGTCTGGGGAAATCATGCCGACGGGTTTCAGTTTATCTGAAAACAAGTTGTTTAGTTTCACAGACTTCTTGAACCAGCTGGTTCTGCTTCCATTGAAGCAATTTGCTCGATGTCGTTGGTTGCTTAAAGGAGAAATAGAAATGTAGAGCTGGGTCGCTTGCTGCATCACTTGTTAAGATTAACGCTTTTTTTTTACAGTGCAGCTGAACACTTTAATCTGCCATATATGCCATGTTAATCACACATGTTTAATAGCTAGAAGCAATGCAACTTTTGTAGCAATGAAACCCGGTCAGGCGGTGAGACGGGCAGAAGACGGAGGCTTTATTGCGCTTTGAGCCCACTTTTGGTAGTTATTCTGAAGCTCAGCGCTTTCATCCTGCTCAGCTCGTAGATATGCATTTGTGTCGGAGCTTCTCGAGAAACATTTTTCTATAAAACAATTGATCGTTCAAGGAATTCAATATTTTTTCATCGGCTTTGGTACACTGTAAATGATATTTCTTGAAATGGCCTCGCGCACCAAGCACATCTTTCACTGACAACAAAGAAACACATGTATTTGGTTTCTGTTAAAGTTTGAAGAATGAGAGACTTAATAGAGAATACATATTTTGAGATATATACTTGGATATCTATATTTTTGGATGATGTAATTCTGATTTGGACTGTGCTTGAAACTAATCAGACAGAGGCTTCGATGTGAACGTGAGCTCTTTTCGACTTGCTCCGCGGCTGCGTTGTGCTCGAGCGGTTATTGAAAACGCAAGCATTTGTACTCATCGGCTGCAGTGAGCTTTCATCATGATCAGCAGCACACTTTGTGCTCGCAGTTGATCAACTTACATGTAATCTATTAAGCATGATTATCAGGTGCGTTCAGAGGAAGAAGCAAGCTCATGTACATGTGTTAATATTTACAGCGCTGAGTCTATTTGTTAAACGCAGTCTTGGCTGCTTTGCATTTTATTAAATAATAGAGTGATTTTTATTTTATTTTTTTCCTTGAACATGAGAATCAGTTTTTGTCATTTGGAAGATTCAGTTGTTTTTTTTGTGAATAGATGGAGTGTTAAAAAGGTGCACCACAGAAGACCCACTTCCAGTAGGATGCTGCCACAGAGATGCACCGCGGCGTGGACGCCGATGCTGTAACAAAGTGAACTTCTCACCGCGGTCTCGTCCTTCGGTAGATCTCTGTGGCCGCTGAAAGTCAAAGAACAACCTGTAAAAAAGGTACACGAGTAGTTTGTGATCGCTGCTTTGCGCAGGTCTTTGTACATGGAACAATGATGGCATTAGAAAGTGTTCTTTTATGGTGCCTAAGTATGGTTTTTATTTGGCTTTTTAAAAAAGCTAATAGATGTCAGTCCAAGTGTTGGTTAGTTTGTGTTTGTTTGTTTATATCTGTTAATGATAACCTTACAGAGCCTATAAAGAAAAAAATAAGCTAGCTTGAATTTTTTTCTCCGTACAGAAAAAAAAGAAAAAATACAAATGTTTACAATATGTAAATAACCAAATAGTAAATATGCGTTTGAGAATCAATCTGTCTGTCCCTCAAAGTGGCTGTAATAGATTGATTTATATTTCTTTATTTCTTCTGTCATTTTAAACTTGAAAATGTTATGACTGCTTGTTCTGTTTTTGTTTTTTTTCTGTTTCGGTTTGTTCATCTTTTTTTTATTTTGACTCATGAGAACAGTGCTCCCTCAATTTCAAAATAATAGCTCAACAAGATGAATGTTTTCATCCGTGTTTGTCCTTCTTTACCTGCTGAGTAGTTTCCTTACACTGAGCCTTGTTTATGCACGACTGAGTCCTTTGCTGTTATAATATGTACAGTACGGTGGATCGATGGTAGACGGCATCACTCTGGTGAGGACTCTGTTCAGATCATTTATATGGGGCGATACCCACATCTTGTGAATAACAGTCAAAACACACCACTTGTTGAACATGCTTGAGTACAGTTTTATTACAGAAACGGAGTCGGAAATTCCGGAATAACTATCAAGAGGCGTCCGACGCTTGATTTGCACTACAAAACAAATGACACTCACATTAAAATGGTCAGTTAAACGCCGTTTTTTTTTTTTTTTTTTCCCGACCAAATTTGACCCACGATAGTTTCAGCTTGAGGGATTTCCATTTAAAACGTTATGACATTAACGACTGCACTTTCATTTCCCCTGTGTCTGCCTGGATCCAATCTTCTCAAAGCATCACTGCTCAGTCTAGACCTGAAAGGTTGCCACTTGTCTGAGTCTCCTGATGTGAATGTTGTCGTACGTTTCACTGGTGTACAGTAGTTCATATTCAAGACCCAACCCTGAACGTTGGAGACGAGATTGGCAGTGATCCGTTTCGCAACGGCCTGGGCAACATTACAGGTCAGCAACAATTTAAAACCTGGTTTCAACATTTTTACACTAATAACAAGGCAACGTCTTGACTGCTTTGCTCTGCCATGTTGCCCAACAAGTTGACTCATGTATCACTGCCTCAGCAGCAACAGATACACGGTTCTTAATGCAGAGTTAACAATAATCGCTTTCTTTCAAAAACAATGAATGGGGCAGTCCGATAAAGCTACTCTACACCAAAGTGCAATTGAACTCCGAGGGAGCACTGTCGATTCAGCCAGTAGAGGCCTATTGGTTGAGGTGTGCCCGACCCCTATGCATGAAAAGATGCTTCTTCTTCTTCTCTTCTCATGTGTTCTCCTCCCTCCCGTTGGTCTGCCTTTATTCAGATACAACATTTCGTTCTTTCTCTCTCTCGTGTACAGCTTGCCTCAGAGTTGTGTTTGTCCACAGACAGGTACTCTTTCATCTGTACGGTTCTTTCTTTAGGCTGATGCAATGATTTTAAAAGACAATAAAAGATATATAAAATGACCATTGCTGCTGTCTGCCTTTTTATTTCCTCGGTTCATAATGTCGAGCCGATCATCAACTCGTCACGCTTTCACGTACTCGTATGTTCTTGTCCTAGTTATATTCTTCATAACTTTACTTGGCTTAAAAATGAATCATTTGAAACGCTCACTGAAATGTGTCTCACTTACCTTTAACTGTTAACACTTTCATAGGAACGTTCCCCCCCGAAAGCAGTTCTAATGAACACTGTTCTGAAGTCTGTTGTGCAACCAGAACAACCACAACATCTGTCTTCTAACAAGATGGATACTGTTTATTTAAAGATGTAATTGTGTGATTCTGTGAGAACCACAAATGAAAATGCGTATTCTCTACCATTAAATCAGGGTGGCGACATAAACTTATAGAAGTGGCCAGATACCACAAGAGGGAAGTGAGAAAATATTGTTTGACTTCCTCATACATTATAACACAAATGTCCACACACTGTAGGAGAATATGGCAAAAGCAAACGAGTACAAATGACAGATACTGTACTGCACTGGTTCAGTTATATGGAACACTCTAAGCCAAAACACAGGAAGCCGAGTGAATCATGCAGTCGTTGTCCTGTCAGCTTTTTTTGTGGACAGCTGGGAGAGATCATGTGAGAGTCACCAGGTAAAAACCTTTCACAATGTTCACGGGTTTGTGATGTTTTGCTGCAGTGTGTTCTCATGACTCTTGAGTAAGACCTATGGACTGAACAACAGAGCTGAGACATGCAACGGCTTTATATTTAGCCAGATGTGTACTAGTCATGCCAAGAATACACCTCCATAAAACAAGAAAAACACTTTACAGTTCATCACACAATGACACCTACAAGTATTTTCAATATTCTCATTCTCTTCCATCTGTGCCAGAACATTTATAACATAAAGAAAGCTTTAAAGGAACTTTTTGAACCCTGTATACAGAACATGACAGTCGTGATTTTGGTGGAACTCAACCAGACTCAGTTTAACTTTTAGTGTATTTGCAGAATACACTTTATCCAGTTTATTAGGTATTATAGGAGTAATTTAAGTAATACAACTCGTGGCATACATTAGTGTGAAACCAAAACATTAAGTTTTCAAAGCGTTTTGTGATAAAAATCGATGTCTTGTTTAAAGTTACATGGTTACAAGTGACGTCGTCTTGATCATGTGGTCGTCAGCCAATCACAAAATAGAAAGCCCCCACGAGGAAGCGTCGGTGGTGTATTTAAAGTTGCACGGTACAGTGTTCTCCGTATGTTGTCGGGTAGCGTTGTCGTTGTTTGTCAAAGTAAAGCCCCGTGCTGCAGGTGAAGATGAAGGCCCCGCTGCTGCTGCTGCTGACCGTTGTGTTACATGTTGAGCTCGGCGGTTGCGCTCTCTCCTCTTTATGTTCCCAGCCTCCATCAAAGTGGTGCTCGTCTCTGGACTCAGCGATCCAGTGCGGGGTAAGATTCACTCAGGACGTTGGTATCTTATCTCATGCTCCTTAAAATGCTCTTTCTGTGTACCGTGTCGTGTGTCTGTTAACATCACCGGACACTCCACATATAAGCTAGTTCCGGGTTTGAAAGTTGAACTAACTTATCGTTAAAGCGCGTATTTTAAAATGTTATTGTTAGCTTAGCTTAGTTTGACAGGAGACGGATAACGTTGACCACTACGTGTTGTGTGTAGACTGGACTAACGTTAAATGAGGAAGGTTAACGTTACTTTGTAGGCTTTGGGGATTTTGTAGGCTTTGGGGAACAATTGAGGAAGTAAACTATTGTCTTTAAAACTCAAAAACGTTACTCCCTTTGTTAGTTGCATTCACACAATGGCCTCTCTCTCTGTCTGTCTCTTCGTCTCTCTCTCCCTTTCTCTGTGTGTCTCCCCGTCTAGCTCTGTCTCCCTCTCTCTGTGTCTCTCTGTCTCCCTCTTTCTATATCTGGCAGCCCCGCCCCCCCCCCCCTCACAGAAACGCTACTTGTTTTGAACAATTTTTTTGTGTCAGTAATTTAAACTGATTTAGAAGTGTAATGCCACAAACTCCTGCCTATATTTCCTCCAAATGGAAAATTGCCTGACCCTACACACACACACACTCAAAAGAATCCCAGACGGTGATCACACAGAAGTGAACCGTCCCACTCCCTTGTGCAGGTTCTGAAGCAGTGCCTCGAGTCTAACCTCACCAGGTCCCGTCAGAGGACCACAGATCCAGTGGAGGTGGCGCTCTACTATGAGAGTCTGTGTCCCGGCTGCAGACAGTTTCTCACTCAGATGCTCTTACCCACCTGGCTGATGCTGAATGAAATCATGTCAATTACTCTGGTGCCCTACGGCAATGCACAGGTAAGCAGTGAATAAAGCACCTTGGGTATACACTGGGATTGCAGTCCCTCTGTAAACTTTGGAGTGGGTAATGGAGTTACCATATGTGGTCACAGAATAATCAAATAAACAGGATTAGCCAAGACTGGATTCCTCTTGAATTGAACTGACAAGAGGGGGATAATCATGTGACTCGTGTCATAATCTTAGGCTTCAGTCCAAAAGTCCAAAAATGACCTCCTAATGTCTATTCCTAACTCCTTTTCCTTGATCTCTATGGAAAATGTCATGGGGTCAAGGAAAGATGTGAAGGAGAATTAATGAGGAGTTAGGAAAGATGTGAAGGAGAAGTCATGAGGAGTTAGGAAAGATGTGAAGGAGAATTCATGAGGAGTTAGGAAAGATGTGAAGGAGAAGTCATGAGGAGTTAGGAAAGATCTGAAGGAGAATTCATGAGGAGTTAGGAAAGAGTTGAAGGAGAAGTCATGAGTTAGGAAAGATGTGAAGGAGAAGTCATGAGGAGTTGGGAAAGATGTGAAGGAGAAGTTATGAGGAGTTAGGAAAGATGTGAAGGAGAATTCATGAGGAGTTAGGAAAAGACAACCATGGTGCTTAGATTACACTTTCACTAAGCTACGTAATTATGATGCGACGGCGGATGTCCCTGACATGATGAAACTGACAATTCACTCGTTCAATATTCCCTTGGTGCAATAATGTGGATTCAACGTTTAGCTTTTTAACAGTTTAATAATCCATTATAGGCGCGGCTTTTTTTGATTTTTTTCCGATGCTTCTTGTTATTGAGAACGAGAATTTGCTCATTGACAGTTTGCTATATTTGCTGTTCATTTTATTTCGTATTTGTTAAATGTTCGCAGTAAATAAATACATATGTAATGAAACGAAAGGATTGTCACTGTATTCAGCTTCCTCAACATGAATCCCGTTACTTTATGAGTATAATTGTTAAACCTGTGTGAGATGAGCAGATCGTTTGTTTTCATGGACGGGCGAATGGTGCGTCACCTTAAATGTTTCCGCCGCAAGGAATCGTGGGGCGAAATTATCTACTTTCCTTTCTTAAAGGAAGGTTCAGTGTTTCCTATGCTAAAGGAGCTAAGTAAGGAAGCATTGAAGCACCTTTCCTTAGCATTTAGAGAATTCGAACAGCTCTTATCATGGCGGCCACTTGGATACTTCCGGGTCATTTCACTCAGTTAGGAACCTTGCTCAGCAAAAAGGACTATTCGGCCGCAGCCCTTCTGTCTGTTTTCCTGTTTAACCTGTGAATCTCTTGCTTTCATTCCATCCCAGGAGAAACCTGATGGACAGAAGTATGTTTTTCAGTGCCAGCATGGAGAACAGGAATGTCTGGGCAACATGATTGAGGTAAAGTTACACAGATATAACTGCTCAATAATACTGTAGCTAAAATTCAGAACCATGTAATCTGCCTTAATGGGATGAAATGAATACTATTCATCCTTCAGAGGATGAATTCTTTTAAATCTGTGTGTTGCGAAAGTGCCATAATTGCCTGGAGAAATTGTTCAGTTTTAACTGGAGTCAATGGTTGTTCTAGTAGTGTCACAATGCCGACACTCTGCTATGATTAAATGATTGCCTCGCTCCTCTCAGACTTGTCTCTTGAACATGACGGACGTTGCGTACCAGATTATCTACTGCATGGAATCCTCCACTGACGTCATCAAGGCAGCCCAGAGCGTAAGGAAGTGTGTGTGTGTGTGTGTGTGTGTGTGTCTCCCTCCTTCTATGCGCCATCTTTTCCATCACTGCCACTTCCCCAACATGTCATTCGTTCCTTTGATGCTGGAGATGTGTGTTTACGTCTCTCCGTTGGTGTTTTGCAGTGCGTGGAGCTCTACAGCCCCGAGCTGAGCTGGGACAGCGTCATGAGCTGTGTGAAAGGGGATGTGGGAAACCAGCTGATGCATCAGAATGCTTTGAAGACCAAAGCTCTGAACCCCCCCCACCAATATGTTCCCTGGGTGACCATAAATGGGGTAAGGCTCCAGTAGAGTCGGCAGGAAAAATTATCTGTGGAAAAAGACATAACTAGGAGACCGCTGCAAACTATAAAGCGTCACACATGAATAGGTCTCATCATTCTGCCAGTGAGGCTTTTCTTGTAAACAGGTGAAGTTTACGGCGATGATATTATATTGTGATTATTTTGACACTTGATCCGCCTTCAAGCTTCTATCTGTAAGTTAAGAGAGCTGTGACCGATAGATGTGAATCTCCATGTAACTCCACAGCACGACAGATGCTGCTGCCTCTCTGCCAAGCCACCTGAAGCGAACTGAAGCTTTATTTTTAACTTGGCTTGTCCAATAAATTAAACGCAATTTTACAGCACATGAATACATCAGTATTGCCCCGTGTAAAAACAGAATATTAGCGCTTCTACAGCTATATGTACAGTGTACGTAGTAAAATAACATGAAAACCTGATGTACGAGTTCTACAAGATTCAATTGAGAATTATTGGTCATTATTTCTTTGCCACAAATGTCACACACGCATCCTTTGGGATACTCGTTTTTATTTAATTTGCAGGAGCACACAGACGACCTGCAGGGCAAGGCCCAGAACTCTCTCTTCACTCTGGTCTGCAGCATGTACAAGGTACAGTTGTTCTGAAACCTTCATTGACTCTTAGTTGTGCACTTTTGCCCTTTTTTAGTACTATTTTACTGTGAGCTATAAAAGCACAAGCGGGTCACCTCTAACCAGGTCTTACATTTTATTTTTCAGGGCCCCAAGATTCCAGCCTGTGGGGGGGGCGGGGAGAGACGCTACAGAAGCTACTGCCACAATGAGTGAAGGAGCAGCGCTGCACATGCTCGCTCTGGTCCAGGTGTGGCCACTAAAATAAGGAACACTGAGGAATGTCGTCACATATTTTTTTTTTTTTTTTAATCTGTAGTTTTACTATCTGCTTCTTTAAAGGGAAAAAGAATCTGCTCCTTTTAATAATTCACTGAGTATAAATACAATTTACTTTTTAAAAGAAAATGTGTCTTTCTTGAAATGTTCTCTTCTGAAACCATAAACACTTTTTGTTCCGTTTTGGCTGAATTATATAGCGTTGTAGTATTAGCAGGGTCTGGCTAAAGAAACTGTTGTCACTGCCCTTTAGATGGCGCCATATCTCACAACCTCATTTAACAGTTTCCTGTTACCGGAGGTAATGGAAAAACAAACAATAACAAACGGATACATGTGCATTGAACTACTGTTTCTAAAGCACATTCCTTAACTGTGAGCCTTGGTTTTTGATTTAATGTTCAATAACATGTTTTTCATAAAATAGAGCAGCAGACTACACCAAACCATACGTCATACACACAGTACACGTTAATAAGAAACCCACAGATCACAAGTGAGGGCACTAAACAAACACGAGCGATTTCATGAGTCATAACTGACGTACTTTATGTTCTGTATTTGGTTTTTAAAGCTGCGTTCGTATGGGTTTGCAGCTGAACGGGCAGGAACATCAGAGTTCACAACATCCCCTGAGAATCATACTGAATGTTAAACTTGGACTGAAAATGCTACTAGAAATAGAAAATCCATCCAAAGTTGAATGAAAGTTACAGGAGGCAGCAGCTTGATCACAGCCAGGGTCTTTCCTAACCAGAAGGTCTGGAGGCACACATTCCACTGATTGTACAGTCAGATAATGAGGAACGGCCTGTCATGCAGGCGGTTACACCACCTCAATCTAACTACCAGATCAAATGTATTCCTTCTTTGTGGGTTTAATTAGGTCACAGGCTAAGAGAGGCCACAAAAGAAGGTTAATGCAAACTCCAAATGTGTGCTAAGAATGAGTGTTACTGATCCAATGATGATCACTGAGGTGACGAAGAGGCGTGGCAATAGTTCTGTACTGAGTGGGAGCATAAGGAAGTGCTGGTGCCACAGACGCCTTCATATCTGATCTTAAATGGTCTGTGTCCTCCTCTGGTATGTCCTTCACAGTCGTCTCGGCCCCATGATGCAGTAGCTGAAAGCATGAGGAGAAATAACTCATCAAAACTTCAACTTCACTGAGGTAAGGGTAATTAATTAAGCTTTAAGAAATACCAAAAATAAAGATGAATTAGAATAGTCTGTTCTTTCTGTCGCCTAAAGAAATTATAATTGTGTTTTTTTCCCTACGGCTCTGATATTTAACTAAAAACGTTGTCGACCGTTAGCACATAAGCTATAATACCAGAAACAAGACTGCAGGTTACTGGTGGGATTGATCTCTTGTTCATATATAATGTATATAATAATTTGTCTTACCATTGCTACACAGACAAAAGGAGCCTTGTACATTAGAAAAAGCCCATCATAGTTAAAGTTAATAGCCTTAATTTACCAGTAATCTAGTTGTTTGTTTTTTTTGTCAGCGAGATGAGAAATCACTTGATGACAAAGAAACAAATCTTTTGTCACGAGTGAAGTTTGCAGGAAATTATCTGATCTAATAATGTAACCAAACATTTGACATGACTGCCGTTTCCGTTGTCTCTGTCGTGCAGAGACAGTGGGACTCTTCGCAGCAGGCGTCCTGCGTCGAGCTACCCTGTGACCCCGCGTCAGATGTGCCGTGAACCGGCTCTTCTCAGGTACCCTGCAGCTGCCCAGGCTCTCCTGCAGACCCTCCACTCAGGATGGCCCCTCAGCTCGTAGCATCAAGCCCTCCAGGAGCCTGGGGTCTCTGACCAGCTATATCTCCAACGCCTTGTGAGTCGATGATGCTCTGTGTTGTTGTTTCTGCAGGTCACCGACAAACTCCTTATTGGCTAAACGTCTTTTTTATCAACACTTTGGAGTCATTTCCAGATCATTTAACCTACTGAGGATCTGTTCCCATCTCCCAGACGTGTTGGTATACAAAACTTGGAGATTTAATTGTTTTATTTCAAACTTTAAACTTAATTTAGCAAGCCCACACAATTCCTCTAGAACAAATGATATTTTACGAGCTTTTCTTGCTTTACTATGCAGGAATAGTCGCTTACAGTTTGTAAACACAGCATTCAAAAATGTCCCCTCCGCCGTCCCGCCTCAACATCACCAGGAGTGCACGTCCCCTGACCGCTTGCCCTCTTTACCATCTGCAGCTTTGCATAAAAAGAGTGAAAGTGAAATTCAACCCCCGATTCATTCTCGTCTTGGAACGAGCTTTGTCTGCTGTGTCTGCGTTTTTCGAAGGCACGTTTTGGATGAATAATAAATGACACGTGGTTAATGACGAAGCAGCACCTGTTCCTCCAGCCTGTTGTGGTCCTGTAAGTCAACACACATTTAGGATCACTGTGCAGCACCATTCACCAGCTCTGTGTCTTGTAAAGGTTTGAGTATTCAGCAGAGCTTGACGATAACTTTGCTTCATTTCGGTAGAAAACGTGGATTTACTTCTTCGAGCATATGATCCAACAAAGAGTCTTGCTTAAGGCGTCGCTCTCCTCTCCGTCACCCTGCTTATGATTATCAACAGAAAAGATCAGACAAACAAGGATCTTGTGATTGTTTCCACAACAACAAAAACATTCCAAAAACATAAGCTGCCGCTGCGAATACATCTGTAGCATTTTTGCCTACCCACACGGTGTGTGTGTGTGTGTGTGTGTGTGTGTGTGTGTGTGTGTGTGTGTGTGTGTGTGTGTGTGTGTGTGTGTGTGTGTGTGTGTGTGTGTGTGTGTGTGTGTGTGTGTGTGTGTGTGTGTGTGCGCGCGCGGCCCCTTTGTCCTCTTTCTTCACATGCCGAAGGAACGCAGACAGACCTGTTTTTTTTACGCAGGGAGTTGAAGTGCACGTCAGAGGTGATCATCAGATTTGGCTTTACTTTGGACAAAGACACTGTTGTGTCGTTGACGTTTTCTCTGATCTAGCGATCAAACCTTCATCATTGTGACATTAATCATTTGGAATAGGAGCAGCACATGCAGGCCGAGTTAAATTTGTTTAAAATGTGTCACAGCATGAAACCTTGAATACTTGTTGAATAAATGTTCTGGTTTTATTCTTGTAAAAATCGAGAATCTACTTTCATTCTAAGAGATGAACACGGGTTTATCTCCAGTGGTCAAAAGAGAATTATTTTACTCAGATGATAGCCTCCAAAATTCTGAATTTACCAGACATTAAATTGAACAGATATAAAAGTGTAGTTTCATTTTATTTGATTCTATTATTCATTGAACCTTTATTTAAATAGGATAATCCCATTGAGATTTTTAAACTCTTTTATAGCGGGTTCCTGTCCAAGATGGCAGCGTAAAAGTTCCACCACCTAAAACACAGACAACAGTTATTAAAACATAAAACAAATTACATAAAAAAATAAAACCACAGACTTAAAGCAAACAAGCAAATTGCATCAAAGACTTTCGTTCACTGCTCAAATTATCTTCTTCTCGCAAAAAAACAAAAGTGTTTACGAGCGGAGATTCGTTCAATCTCGTTATTATTTATGGTAACAACCTGATACACATCATCAGCTGCTTCTTTGCTTTTGTCAACATTTAGTACGAACCCCAATTCACAGAAGCTGCGTTTCAAATTGCATTCATTGTCTTTTTACTGTCGGTACATACTGCAGCTGTCCTTAAAAGTACCCACTGTTGCATGCAGTGTGCACTCAATTGGGACATAATACTTCCTCAAAGCGTTGCACCTTGGACTTTCACCCACTTGCTCATATTTCCGCTGCAGAGAGGATTGTCGGTCAGAATAGCCAGAAAAAATAAAATAAGATTTACATTATTTTTTCAATTCAAATATTTAATTTTTCAATTCAATTCAATTTATTTTTGTCGAGCCCCAAATCCCAAATTTGCCTCAGAGGGATTTACAATCTGTACTCATGCAACATCCTCAGTCCCGGGACCCTCGCATCGGAACAGGAAAAACTCCCCTAAAAAACCCTTTAACGGGGAGAAAAGAGGAAGAGACCCGTGGGAGAGCAACAGAGGAGGGAACCCTCTCCCAGCATGGACAGAAGTGTGACAGATGTGTACAGAATGAACCACATAGTTACGACACATTCAATGCATATGACAGAAAAAAGGTTTTTAATGTGGTTTTCAATTAGTCATTTTTAAATGATGTCACATCGACTATCAGTAAGGAGTAGTGACTACTCCTTACTGATCTAAAGGTGAGCATGTTATCTGGAATCTGGCGTATCTAATAATGGTAGCATTCGTTAAATGAGGGCATGTCTGGTTAGAAGAGGTGGACACCTCTCTCTGCTTGGCCTCTCAGGTGATAGGTCTCTCCACTTGGGTCGCTCCTGGACAACTTGATCTTTGGGTCCTTTACCCTGCTGTTGGCTATAGGAACCGTGAATTTGGGCCTTCTACGTGTTTTTATGCTGACATCGGGATTTTAAGGTGCTGTTTTTTGGGGGGGAATTGTTCTCTGCGGGCGTGTTCCTGGTGTCTCCTTGACGTCATCGATGGGTCCTTTCATGCCGACATCGGGGGGGAGGTGGTGCAGGCTTCTTTTCTCTTTTAACCAGTGGAGAAGGTAAACTGCCTTCTCTACACTTTGGTGGAGGCCTGCTCCTGGCCTTTTCTGGCCATGTGCTGGCCTGTTTACAAGTCGGTAGTGCAATTTTGATGCAGCGCCAGAGAAAATGTTTACGGAGCAGCATTTAAAGCTGCAGGTTGTTTTAAAATGACAACGCCACACGTTGTCAGTGAAATCGAATCCACTGTTACTGAACTTGTTCATTATGATGTCGCTCATTTGATACAATTATATATCTATCAAAGATGAGATTACCTGTGGCTTGAACACTGCCTGAAATGATGAAATCGCTAAGGGAGGTCATGCTGTGAGCATACTGCGCCCACAGCAGTTGGGAACTCCAGATGGATGAGTCGGAGGCAGTGAGTCAGCATGATATTGTCTTCAAGTCCTGGTTTGTTTCCCCTGTTTGGCTATTTTATCGTGGGCAAAACGTTTCGAGAGAAAACTCAGGAGATGGATCCAGGAGGGAGCAGAGGGCTTCCCAAAATCATACGATGGACAGGGTTTGTCCAATTGTTTGTCCAAATGTACCTCTTTGGAAAGCTTGAACTCTAAGTTGTCAGTAGCGTTATACTATGTAGCTAGGAAGTAAAGGGAACTACATATAAAGGGAGTATTTCAGCTGAAAGCAGGTGCCTGAAAAGGGTTGCAAAAACAAGCTGAAAGGCCCTTAAACGCTGACATGAGTAGCGCTGAGGGAGTTCGGTGATAATTCTCTGTGTGTTCATCACAGAGAGACACTTTTCACATTACACACATAACTCAATATGTTCATAAAAACATATTGAGTTCAGCTCTAAAAGAGGTTTGATACCAAATAAATGTCCATCTGACACCTTAATTCATTTCTGCCTTAAAGTCGATTATTTGTGACAATTGTCACAATAGATGCTTAAGTGTTGAGCCCGGTGTCTGCAGAGTGAAACAGAAGTTAACGACTGGAAAGGAAAGACCAGAATTCACGTTGTGGTGATGGGTGACAATTACAAGTTACCTCTGCTGTGCTACATTTGGATTAGAACTAATTTCTCTGCGTACAAGTACAGTACTGTTGCTCCGTAATACACACGGTACAGTAGCTATGGGTGTATATACCCACAAAGCCTTTCACCAAAGGATCTTTCTTCCCTGCTGTCCCGACCAGCTGTTGGTCAGCCCTGAGTCAGATGTTCCAGCTCCCGAGGTTATTTCAGTTTCTCTAGACTTCACCGGTGTTTAGCTGCGTCCTGAATCGCAGGAGGATCTTTCCTCACTCTCCAGCGATAAACAAAGAGATCGAGAGGGGGGGGGGTAAGTGTTGCCTCTGGTAACAGATAGAGAGCGCCATCGTGACAGCACCCATGCTCTCCATAGCTTTTATCTACCTCTGCTTTTTATAGTCAGAGGCCCTTCATGTGACTCTCCCTGGTGCGCTCGGAGCATGTGAGAGGCGAAGAGGCTGTCTCTGCAGGCAGAGGCAGCTCCACAACAAACAGCAACTCAGGGACCAAAGGAAAAAGCCTGACTATGCAAAGTCAGTTCAGAGTGAGCATGAGAAAGGCGTGCTGAAGGGCCGAGCCAGGCGACGGCTAGATGTTTATACACTGGAGGAAGTAATTATGGAGCACAGTTTGACGTTGATGAACAATATTCTCTGTAAGATTAGGGGTGAGGGGAAGGGGGGGGGGGGGGAGGCAGAGAGTTGGAAAGAGGGAGAGAGAAGCAGGCGGCGGTGGTCTGTCATGCTTCTCCTCCCTGTAAATCAGACGTCCATATTTAGTTGGAGAGAGGGAGGGCCGAGCGGTAATGTAAACAACGCCTGGGAGAGAGAGGCAGAGAGAGTACGTCAACACTAATGTTTGAGTTTATTGCCCGGCACGGCAGTCAGCGTGGTCCCTTGGAAAAGACAAGAAAGGAGCCAAGGATAGGTTTCAAATAAAGATAAAAAGTCTGATAGAGAGATTGTTGAGTTGGCTTTTTGGTCTTTTTGGATTTTGAAAGAAGCGTTCTTGACAGTTTTAACAGGAGAGTTTTGGAGTATCATCCGCAGGCCCAGGTTTAGTTGAAATATGTGGAAGCAAGGGTTGGACCAGAGGCACTAGCTTTTCCAGGACTTGGAAAAGCAAGAGAGGCAAAACTGACAGACCATTCCATATGCCATGCTGCGAAAAAGTCCTGTTTGAAAGTTTATTTGGGAAACTAGAAAGACAGAGATCAGACTGTTCCTTGGACCGAAGTCACCTGAGGCAGATCGAGCAAAGTGACTCACTGACTACCTGAACACTGACCGTCCTCTGATCGCCATGAGCGAGCTGTGCTCTGAGAGCTCTGAAGAGGAGCAGGCTGACGTGGAGGAGAAGCCTCAGGACCGAAGGGTGACCCGGCTGCCCAGCATTCAGATCATGCCCAGGTCCCCTGGAGGATCCCCAAAAAGCTCGCCCAAGGATTCTCCACGTGGGTCTCCTCGAAACTCGCCGCTGCTGTTCAGGAAGCTGCTGATGAACCGCAGCATCAACCAGAGGCGCCGCTTCACTCTGGCCCACACGCCCAGGTAGTCTCTTAGGAGACTTAAAGTAGTACTTTGTACTGTGACATGAGGCTTTTTAAGCTCTTAAGCCAATATTGTGTCAGGGAAGTTGTGCTGAATTCTATTATCATCACGTGTGTGTGGTGAAGTTGCTGTTTCATTTTCTACGATTAGACCAGATAAGGGGGTTGCAGTTGCTGTTGATACTTTGCTTGATTTCTGCTTCGTATATGCTCTGTATACGCTTGGTTTATTTATGGCTGCAAAACACGGTACCCCCCCCCCCCCCCCCCCCAAGTGGATTTAGTTGAAAAGCAAAGGTCAGTGGAAAGAGTTGGATTTTAAAAGCTCCGTTTTAGTGTTTCATTTCCTACAGGTGAATGTGTTTTTCCAGAGCTTTTGTTTTCTCGACCGAGCGCCATCATCTCAGTAAACACACAGCTCAACGACATCCCCGCTGTCAATCAGCACATGTTGTTCCACTTCTTTGCCAAGCAAGTGCTTTGTTCTGTCAGCGACAAAAGCTTTTCTTTTTTAATGCAGCACATTTATAGCTGGTAACAGGACATTTCCTGCTTAGCTCATGCATGTTTCATTTAGTCTTCATTTTGTATCTGCAATAGTGGCCTTACCTGCTGTTTGTTAAGATTCCAGCTGTCAGCTGGTACCGCTTGATTGCTTTAGATTTACGACACGTTATTGCATCAGATCTGGCCCATGATTCAAATGAAAATTAAACATTTACTTGTTTAACGATGTCAAAGCAAGAGTCTTATGACCGATCAAACCATACTTGACCTGGGAGAGGAAGAATAAACTGGGCCTTACACATGTGTGTGGATGGATAAATACGCAGCTCGTGTTTGTTTTCTGTTTCGCGGGGACAGTGTACTTCCTTGTCGGTGTGTTAAATGTAGTTTTCTTCACACGAAGGTTGTGCAACATTGCTGATTACTGTAAAAGCAGTTTTTATGCACATGCCTCCGATGTCTCTGTGAATGTTTACCCTTCACTCCTGAACGTATACACACACTCAGATGTAGGCACGCAGCAATCCTGGGATGTTACAAGGTGTCTTCAACTTGTTGCAGTGATGTTAGATGACATCCACCTCAGTGATAGCATTAAAAGCACGAGAGGAACTCGCCGGTAATGTGAAACCCTGTCTTGCTTTTATTGGCAAGAAATGCATGTTAAACATTCCTAAAGAAGCCAAAGCTAAAAAAAAAAACGTGTTTGCAAGCTAATTCACCTTTATACATTTATAACGACAGAAGGGTCAATCTTCTTTAGGTGCTTAATGGTCTGGGATTAGAGACTTAGAGACACATTCCTTTTCCAAAGTTTACTTTAACTCTCGACAACTGTTTCATTAATTTCAGTGTGTCTGTTTCGCAATCTAAATATTGGAGAGCGAGAGTCCAGTGAAGGGGATTTCAGGGCTCAATCTGGAAAGTGATGATGCTGCAGACATTCAAGCTGTCAGAGCTTTCATACTGTCCAGCTCCTGAGGTCAGGCCAGTGGAAGTGTCCCTCTGCAGGGTCTGTGCATGTCCCGTAATGTCAGAGCTGAAATAAATGGATGGAGATGAGTTATTGCAGGATGGCTGGCAAGGAGGAGAAATTAAACAAACTGGGGGTCCAGCGGAAAATAAATGTCACAGGCAGCTCAAATATAGAACATACCCGCAAAGTTATTTTCACTTACTGTCTTGAGTTGATGAAGCCTCTTTTTCCACTCCAGTGACACCACGTCAAATGGACTTTCTTTGTGAATAACAGTCAATGAAAATTGTTTTTTTGAAAGCCGGCTCGAGGGTGACGGACAGTTTTCTTTCCATTGTGTTTAGTTTATTAGTTTAGTTTTTTAAATGTATATACATCAGGGACCATGTTAAAAAATACATTCATCTCAAGAAAGAGAAGAAATGCTTTGTACCAGATTTAGCTACGAACTACGCGCGCACACACACATGGAATGAACATTAAACAGAATACAAGTATATCATATTATTATTATTATTAGTCATACAAAGTAATAAAGCACAAGTCATTAAAATAATAGATGTAAAATATTACAAAGGTTATAAAAACAGGTCCATCAAAATGTCAATTTAATGCTGAAGAGTGGTTGCTTGAAATCCATTCTTTAACCTGTCAAATTGAGTTGTCAAATCGTAAAATGTATATTTAACAAGTACATCACATCGATGATACTGGCATTATTTCCTGTCTGTGCCTTTCGGGGCTTGTTTATGAAGTGACCTCGTAGGTTTTAAGGCTCTTGTCTGCACAGAGACCAACATGGTCGACAGTAACGGAAATAAGGAAACATCACTGCATTCGAATATACCGTAGGGACTTGGACTGTTAAAGAACTCCTAATTCATCCAACATATAGCTATGTTATATTCAATACGTGGTACGTTTTTTAATATGCGTTTCAAATGTAAGAGTGGGATCTTGAGTGACACCTATGGTATTTAAACCCTCAACATTTTGTATCTTTTGTCCATTGACATACATATTTGGAAAAACCCTCTGCTTTAGTTTGTTCAAAGAACAATACACAGTGACTGTTTTCTCAGAATTCAGAGGGAGACACGAGTAACTGAGCCACTTTGCAACTTTTTCTATTGACAATTGGGCAGCAACTTGTTCAATGTCTTTCACGTTAGCGTATAAGCTACATCATGATATTGCAATAGAAATAAATAAAGTTATTTGTCTGGCTCAGAGGTTGACTTGTTGTCTACCTTACTGCACTTGCAAAAAGGCATCATTTGTGTTTTAACAACGTTTTGCTTACGAGTTATCGATCGGGAAGTCTGAATCTGTTCAGATCAGAATCTCATAAATCCTGATCTCGTAATCACAAGATCTTTTCTCATAATTATGAGATAGTAATCAACACTTACAAGATAAGGTGTCTGATCATTTTTTTCTTTTGTGAATTCAGTTTAGTTTAAGTTTAAAAAAAAACGTATCATAATGATCCTAAAAGAAATATCCTCGGATCAGCCCTCCCTCTTATGTTCTCGTGTTACTGAGCAGAAAGAAAATGCATTTCCTGTTCTTTTCCACGAGAGGCTGCTATGTTGTTGAATGTGGAGCATCAGGAGGACATGTTTCTGTGTCTGTGTTGGGTCAGCGAGGAGAGGAAAGAGATATTCTTCTTTGGCTGGTGTGTAAGTGGGCATGGACCCTAATATTTCAGGAGGTTGAAAAAGATCCTGGCGTCAGAAATATTAGTATCTCAGTTATGTTGGGAGCATTTTCTCTTTTGGTGCCAGCTGGTGACTTGTAGAGAAAATGAGCAAACTGCACAGTAGCAAATTGAAAATGATACAGTTTTTTCCTAGAAAATGCTTTAGTTCCATAAATGTGTGTATTTTAACCCCAAATAGTTCAAATAGCCCAACCCCTGTGGCATTACAGGACACCGCTATTAATCAAATATTTTAAATATATAATTACAGTCACACTTCAACAGAACCAAAAGAAAACATTAGTTACAGCATATATGTATGTACTTTGATATGCTTTCAAATACCTTTTGAGATAGTATCCAGATAAAAGGCTTCCCCCCCCCCCCCCTCTCCAAGTAACTGTCTAAAGTTATGTTTCACAGTGGAATCATTCAGCACCGAGCATTTCTAGGCCCAGCTTCAGATGAGACGGTCTATCTGGTGGTTATTATGGACAGTAATAAACCTCAGATGTGTTAAATTGGACTCTTCCTGTCTGCTTCCTGCCTCACATTATGAAAAATGAAATATTTGTTTTCCAGTGAAGAGGATATTGTGCGAATCAAATGGATTATATGGTGGCATGAGAGTAGAAGTCAATCACACACACACACAATATTGAAGTATTGATTGACCGTAGCACTATTGTTGCTGCCGGCACGGAGGCAGGCTGGTTACACGAAAAGAGAAACTGTGTACTCTGTCATCGAAGAACTAACATGTACTTGTGATACTAAAGTAGTTTTTATTTTTCTTCTATCACCTTTAGTCTTTCCTCTCTAACCCCAATACTGTTCATACTGGTCCACTTTCTCATGGAATGAGTGTCAATCTCTGCACTCTCTCTCAACCACCAGCACCCACCCTTCACAATC
>NC_136648.1:12756706-12934206 GCF_949748355.1 Melanostigma gelatinosum
AGGGACTACATGGGACGGCCCACTCCGGGGAGCATCTGATGGGATTATAACACTCTTTGTTTTCTCCCACCAAGAATAACTCTGCTCCGTGTGTTGGTAGTGCAGCATCACAGAGGCAACCCTATGTTCAAATGGACAGCTTTTTTAAAGAATTTGGAGGAATTTGGTTTGCAGCTTTGGAAGAATTCAAGCATTCTGTTTCCCGTTTAGGAGTACGGGAAACGGGTTTATCTTGGCTAATCTGCGCGGTGAGCTGAAAGGAGATCGAGTGAGGAAGTAGTCCCAGATGAGCACTAACAGCGAACACCATCCTCAATTTCACTTGATGTGATTCGGCCCGTATTATCACTGTCAGTGAGATGATACGCTAACTGGTTCCCAACAGCCAAGACTCTTTGCCTTTTTAGGCTGTTCCACGCACACGCACACGCTGGGCTGAACCTTTTTTATTTTTCCTGGACATATCCTTAAAGCCGGGACCAAAAGTTGAACTGCAAATTGATTTTTTCAGTTTGGTGCACTGAGCTGGAAGGGAATCGCTTCCAGCTAATAATTTGCATCTTATAAATAGAGAGAATACTCAGCAGGTCTGACTTTTACGTTTAGTCTCGCTCCTACCAGATGCAGCCGATTGTGTTTTGCATGTTGGCGTTATTTTACATTTTGTCATCTTGGACCTGTTTTTCTGCACTGTCCTGTCCTAGTTTGTGACAACAGACAACAAAAAGGAATTCAGACAGCTCTCCTTTCCCGTTCATGACAGCATGGGGGGTTTGGTTCACTTTGTTTACCTCTCGCCTCCCAAAGCTGCTGTTTTGATGCCGCTCTGAACTCTACCCAACTGTTTTTGAACTGCCAATAAAATGATGAACAAAGACTCCCCGCTTTTCAAGGAAAATGCACGGCAACTTTCTCCACACGCAGGCACTCGTGCATTGGGTATGTATCCAGTTGTGTGTTGAGAGTTTTGTGAGTGTGATTACAGTGACTGACACGTCATGACGCATTTGCAGGTATTCAAGAGGTATTGGAAAGCTTGTTTTCTTTATCTAGAAAGTACCTATAATCAGAAATACAACCAACTGATGGGGAATTGTTTGACACTGCTACTCTGTCCCCTGTGTTTTATCGCTGTGTTGGTGGTTTTATGTGTTTTATTCCGTTGTGTAGCCGTGATGTTTCAGGCCCCAGTCTTAGAGTACCATTTAGATTGCTCTGAATATAAAAAGTTGTTGAAGATGGAAACATTTGAAGATGGAAATGAATCTCTCTCTCGCTCTATCACAGATAGAAGCAGTGGTTTTGTTTGCTTTAATACTTATCTAGTGGTGAGGCTGCACCTATATGGTGTTTAACTTTAACCCTGTCTGTTGCCAAAAAAACAAAGCATCTGCCCAATGATCCAATGTGTGCTGAGGGTGAAGCCGGTGGGTGTTGCTGTCGGTGTGCTGGGTGCTGTAGTTGGCCGTGCAGGCCTCGGGATGGGATGCCGTGTTGGATGGATGGCTCTATCCACTGATGGCCCTCCTTGCGGTCCATGGACTCGAGCCAAGCCGCGGCGTTCATGTCAGGCACGGTATGACTGTCATGTGGTCCAGGACTTTGGCGTTGCATAAGAGGACTGCAGAAATATTGGTGCACTGTGGACAATTATCCATGAGAGCGGCAGATTCAGCAGATATATATCTCTGTTTTCTATCTTGTCTTTTAGGAAACAGAGAGGACTCAAAGATAACGTGTCAAATTAACTCGCTTCAGAGTTAAATCACAGTTACATGGTCTCTGGTCGACAGACTGATGGGACTGATTACCTTAATTGAAGTTGTAACTTGGTAAAACTGTGTAATCACCAACTCTACAACAGCTGTCATGAGAGCCCTGCAGGACTCGTCATTATGTAAGTTTACATTATTCTTCAAAATCTTTATTCAATCGTCACTTTAATCATTGCCTCTGCCCTTGTGCAACTGAGACAAAGCAGTCTTTTGTCATCAAGATGTGTCCATCACAATAGAGACAGCTCTTATCCTCACTTGTACTAACAGTACCAGGGCACTATTCATCCTCCGACTAACACACACACACACACACACGCACACACTCTCTCCAACTCCTAGTAACATTGCCAACAATGCTTTTTATGGCTTCTCTGGCAGTGCGGTACATTTAAACAACACAGTGTCGCTGCGTTTAGCTGGAATAGCTCTTGTATCAGTTCCATGAGAAGATAGCCGGTGCTGCGTCCACTCAGCTCGGAACAGTTTGAGAAGGTGCAATTTATCTGAAGTAGAAATGATGGGAAGAGACGGAGTGAGGTGAGAGCAAGCGTGACGGATGCAACGGCCGGCCAAGTGGGGAAAAAAAGATAATTTAAACAAAGAGGGTAAAGGCACGGGCGAGAGGGTGGTGAAGGGGATGCGGGTCGAGATAGTGCTGCTCTCGGCACGGAGATAATGACAGGAAGGAGAGGGTCAGATGCAGAGACGGGGGGGGTTAGAGGGCGAAAAGGAGAATAAAAAGATACTTCTGAGAGGTAGAAAGAAAATTGTGACTGAAAGAATAATGAGGAAAACAAAACAAAAAAAGTGTCAAGCGAGGCCATTCAACCAAAGGGTACAGTGTCAATGTCAGAGGTCCCAATATAGCTGCCAGCCCCCCTCCTCAAACACACAGCCAGATTAGTCAACAGAGCCTGTGTGACTGCGGCCGGCTGGCTGCTCTGTGCGTCACTGCTGTACTCCATATTTTCAGCATGACTGATTTCCCCAATCGCCTCCAGAGCCTCATCGATTCCTGAGGCTGGCAGCAACAGCAGCAGCTGGGTACAACACCAACACTGCTGGAATTCAAAACGAGTAACTCTGCTGTCGCTCTGTGGGAGAATAAATCGAGTAAAAAGTTATGACTACTTCAAATGAAATGTCATTTTTGATGATTGTTCCCAACAGTGCGATGTGCCGAAGAGATCAGATGTGCTACTACTTTAGTCGTTAGTCTCAGTAGAATTAGGGTTGTAGACGCAGACATTGAATTATAAGAAATAATTTGGTTAAAAAATGCTCAATACTAGAAAGTCTGATCAGAAGCAGTAAAATGTGTTAAACGCCGAAACAAATAATACATCAAAATGTGTGGCTTTGTTTCACTCTGTTAATATCTAAAATGCATCTCAGAGAAATCTTCCCATTGGTGTCAGAGGTCTGTGCTGAGTGTTATCTTTGTACTACAGCAGCATGAGGATCACTGTTCAGTGTGACCACTAGAGGGGGAAACCGACTAAGCTATGCTCAGAAACTGTTTGAGGGCAACGACCTCCTACAGACCAAGCAGTTGTTTCATACGGAGTATAGAGCTTGTTGTATGTTGATGGGCTTTGTATGATTTGACTTGACAGCTAGCTGCTTTACTGGTTCGTAGCATTTAACCCGAGTTGTTTGTACTTCGGCAGGCAACAGTGTACAGCAGATGTATGTCATCACAACCCAACTTCAGATACAAATCACTTGTAATCACAGACGTGGCACATTGATTTCATGAAAAGCAGAATAACCCTTTTAAATTAGTGTTAATATTAACACTGAGCTCACCGCCAATAATTATGACATTTTCAAAATTTAACTGTGAAGTTTATTTTCAATAATCTTTTTAATTTTGGGACTTAAATGTGTCTTCTTCCATACATTAAGTGCCTTTTGGCCTGTGGCAAACTCAATGACCAGTAATTCAGTATCACACGATGCCATAACGGAGGATTCATTGTTTTTCTTTCTATTTTTTTAGATCTGCCGAACACTAAATTACTGCGTGTACAGCTCGTCTTACATACACCTACTATTATATTTACATTACCCATGCAAAAAAAAACCCAAACATGCACACATATCTACCGTAGCCACTGGGTCATCACGTACACACTGGGTTGCATTTCTTCAGAAGTAAGTGGTGACGTGGCTTGCTGCATTTCATGGCCCTTATTTTTCCTACAAACACTGCTTCCCTGCTGAAGAAGTGGTCACCTGCCAGCTGGTTGTGCGCACAGACCTGAGTGCATCTGAATGGCCATTTAATGTGTGCCTGTGAGTGTGTGTCCACGTCAATGCACATGCATCCATTAATGACTTCCCATGTGCGCATGTCCTGGCCTCCTTTGTCTGTGTGGTTGTTTGCATGTGTGCATGCAAGTCCGTCATCCAACAAATCCCCAAATCAGGCGAGCCCCGGACCCCTCCGTCATGCTAGCAGATGGCAGCCGAATGAATCATGAGGCGACACACTGATAGCCTTTACTACAGTACATGCTGTAACACGCCGGTCGACATCAGGAGACTTGGTTAAATATAGTCTGCTAGCAACAGCCACATGCTGACACCTGGCGCTGCTGCTTTGTTACGTACGCAGTGTATTAGATGACATTTGCATCGTGAAGAAAGTTGTTGTCGTTTGTTTTTGCTTTTCTCTCGCTCTGTAGTAAACACTTTTAATTTGAAATAACCAGAACAACTGCAGTGTTGGGTGTTTGCGTGCGTGTACCTTCTTCTTCTCCAGCTGCTTTTTTAACCTCTTGACCTCTGCTGTGCCCGACACTGGGTCCTTCTACAAACTCTCCCGGCTGAGCGTGGTCTAAACAAACACGTTATTGTTGTTATTTTAAATTCCAGTGGAGATCCCAGAGTTTCCAAAGATAGCAGACATGCTTGATTTAGGAAAAACGTGCGGATAAAACTGCACAATTTAGAATATTTCAAATTGATATAATGATGCAGCGACATTGGATATATTCGTCTGAGGTTGATTAATTCAGGCTTTGCAACTCTTTTTCAGGCACTGCTGAGTTAAATACTATTTGTTCATATTTATTATGTGGCCACACGAACGTTTTGTTCTGGCATAATGCATCTTTTAGGGCATTTCCATGATATACGGTCTGGAAGAAGCGGATGTAAAATTTGCAACACTCCTGTAAAGATGGCAGCTGTTTTTAATTTGTTATGATGAGACATCAGGAGCGTTGAGAAATGAGAGGCTGTTTCTAGATTGCGCATTACTTTTTGGTGTGTTTGAGGAAATTGTGAGAATATTAGGCCACTATTAGTACCACCAATATTAGGCCAATATTAGTACCACCCTCCAGTTATTCAAAATGATGTTTTTGATCAGTGACTATTTTTTGACCTGGTTGTATTATTTGATTGCTATTTACTCTCATACAGCCTAACTGAACAATTCATAAAATGTTATTTCTAAAACACTGGATGTTATTGGTTTCCTTAATATTTCAATGTCAGCAGCTGAGAACACTTTCCACTGTACTCTGCTGCACATTAATGTCTTCACTGGTTGTAAATACACTAAATTGAATACCTTTTGGTGGTGACTTCAGGAGAAGTTTAGGGGACAATCAATGAAATACTGTGAGGCTATCACAAAATGTGCTCTTTCATGTTACAACTGTATTTAGCTGTCTCGTTAATATTTTGACCTCATTGTGAATCTTTCTGAATGCGTTTGTGGCCAAATCACAACCTCCATGCAAGATTTTGAACATTTTGAAAAAACAAACAAACGCTATATCTTTAAACGAACAGAATTATGAGAGAACATGGATAGAACATGAATACTGCATTATCAGCACACTGTTGACCGACATGTGACTGACATTGCGATGGGGCAAACCGGCTTGGCGAATATTCGGTCTTCATTAACATTGAGTTAACATTGACAGCAACTCTGACACACAGTGCTCATCGCTGACTTCACAACAGCTCGTTATAAAGGAATGCTCACCATGCCTTCATGAAGCCAACACATGATGTCATGAGGCCCCTTTGCAAATAATGGACTATTAAACCCAAAACTGAGGGGTCAGCCAGAATCTATGATGCCTCCCTATTTTATGATTTTTATAGATGACATTGCCACGTCGTCTCGGCTGTCTAAAGACGAGACGTGAAGACACTGAGCAGAACCAAACATTTGACGTCTGTCTTTCTTTATACATCCACTCTCTTTCACCACGGTGACGCAGATACATGGAACACTGTGAAGTCCTCTGGTATGCTGCCAACCAGTGTGTGTGTGTGTGTGTGTCAGTAAGGGTGTTTGCAGGTCGACTCTGTAACAAGGAAAAAAGACTCGTGAACCATGCGCTGTTCAAGCATTTAATTATTCTAACTGCACATGAAAACAATTTTCCTGTCATGAAAACGTTTCAAAAGTGTCCACAGCTGTACATTTTCATTTACAACATCCGCTCGTCCGGTTTGCATCAGGACACTGTTCATCCCACTTGAGAATAAATTCTACAGTTTTACAAGTCCTAAGTCCTGAATACAGGGCCATGGAACTCAACAAAATGAGAGACTCTACAGTAACATTATTCAGTTTATCAGGTTTGACTTTTTCTTTGTCAAGCCATGAAGGGCTTAACCCCAAAAGCTACCATTCAGTTCATTGTCGTCCTGTTGCTGGATTTATAAACTGTTTCTGTTGAATTCAGGCTCCAGAAAGTCACATAATAAACAGCATCTGCAGCAGTATTGTAGGTCTTCTCACTTTGTGGTTATGATTGGCCCTTTTTTTGTGTGCACCTTTTCAGATTTCCTTAAATGGAAGTTTTTCGTGACTCTTACAGACGTATTTGTATTGTATTAAAGGATTATATTTAATACCTTTGCAGACAAAACACTGCAATTATAAGCTGTATGTCGCAACCAACGTCAATGTAAAGTTGAAAAATAAAACCACATGAAAAAAATATAAGCCAGCTTTCTCCTCATATAATGAATCAGTGGTCCCGTGATGCAGTTTAAACTCTCTGGCCTCTCTGGTTTCTGCGAGAGATACATATTGAGCTTCTGCTGTATTACCACCCATATATTCTTACTTTCTCATCTCTTGCCAGCAGCTGACATCGTTGCCGAAACTCAATGGCAGATTTTGTAAGCTGCAGCTAACAATGATCTAACGTTAGCTCCACGAGCTCGTCGAAAATGCCCTAATCTGATTTTTAGTATTCACATTGTATTTTTTTAACAGTGCGTTTTAACTGTCACTATTGCTAACACTGCTAATGCTCCTCCAAACTCTACCAGCATCCAGGACCAGCTTCCACACAGTAGGGAAATATCTTACGACACGCTGTCTGTGCTAGTTGCAAGGGGCCATTTTTATTTAACCTGAAAACCCCCAAAACTGATGTAGTTTGTTAAGCATCTGTTTCTTGGCTTTGGAAGTGACGCTATGTAACTACTGTAGGCAGGAGGGGGGCTGTAGCTAATGGTCAATTGATTGAAATTGGTAATGAGTACACAATGTAATATCACTCACACATAGAAATTGTCAGAAGGACTTGGCAACAGCTTTGCAGTCAGAAAACCGTCTCTGCTCCTGATGACAGTCCAGTAACTCAATGTTATATCTCAATATTTCCTTTTTAAGTTTTCATACGAAGCGCACAGAAGGTCGACCAGCTGAAGTTTTCTTTCATTTCTGGTCTTCAAAAATACACTGCCCCCTGGCCATGGGTGACCTTGCATGCTCGTGCCTAAGCCTGTGCAGGAGGACATAATGTATACGGGTTAGTGTGTGCGTGTGTGTGTGTGTGTGTGTGTGTGTGTGTGTGTGTGTGTGTGTGTGTGTGTGTGTTTGGACAAACTTCGTTCTCAGCAAGCTGTGTCCAAGAGCTACTTACTGTAATACCCTATCATACTCATCCTGTCATCAATCTCTTTACCGAACATAGAGGAGACATACCTGTGACACACACGACTAAACACTCCATCTGGAAAGGATAATAGTACTTTGTTCAGAGGGAGAGTGCTGTCCTTCGATTGTATTCGGATTCAGCATGTTCTATGTGTGAATGTGTGTGTGTGTGTGTGTGTGTGTGTGTGTGTATGTGTTGGGGGGGAGAGAGAGAGAGAGCTAAGGAAGGGGTTAAAATGGCTAAAACATTTGGGGAAGGCAGGAATCATGCTGGCTCTGTTCCCGCCCCCTTTCTCAGCTCTGACCTCACTCTGAAACTTGTTCCCCCTTGTGTGTAATTCACACTCACACACACACACACACACACACAAACGTACGCAGACACTTGCTCGGCCCCACATGCCTACACACTCGCTACTGTGACATACGATTGAAGCAGGAGAGGAAGTTTGTCCAGGGAAAGGAAAGGTATCTGTGTTCTGACATTAAAGGTGGAGCGCCAGAGGGTAGAGGAGGAGAGAGAGAGAGAGAGAGAGAGAGAGAGAGAGAGAGAGAGAGAGAGAGAGAGAGAGAGAGAGAGAGAGAGAGAGAGAGAGAGAGAGAGAGAGAGAGAGAGAGAGAGAGAGAGAGAGAGAGAGAGAGAGAGAGAGAGAGAGAGAGAGAGAGAGAGAGAGAGAGAGAGAGAGAGAGAGAGAGAGAGCAGCAGTGTTGCGCCACATTTAGACCCGGAGCAAAGACGAGCTGTACATGGGGGACATGTTAATGGAGCTCTGCTGAGAGTGATGAAAAGCTTTCTCTACAAGGCAGCAGGGAGTGTGGAGGAATTCAGGTGCTCACAAAGGAATACACTCCAAATTTATTCAAATGACCCAAGGAAGAGCGGCTTCCCACCAGCATACAGTGGCATGGATTGCATCACGCCGGTCATCCTGGCTCTGCGCCGGAGCCACTGGTCCTAGAGCTGGTGTCCACTCCTGCCAGAGGTAATGAGAGTTCCTGGGAAGCCGTGGAGAGCCGGACAGCCCGACAGAGCGAGACAGACGAGGAAGAGGGCCAGGTTTTACAGGGATGAGGGCATCCACAAGCTGAGGAGAACCAAGAGAGGGAGAGCAGCCGGGAAGAGGAGGGTGAGGACGAGTTAAAAGAGAGTAGCCGAAAGAAAGATGAGTGTGCCGACGAACTGTGGGTTCTGTTACTCCGTGGAGCGGAGTATCACTGTGCGGAGTGGGAACAAATGGGGATCGCCGTGTGCTGTCAACAGGCCTATTGACATCATACAGAAACGCAGGCGGTAATTAAGAGCGAACTCATTTACTCTGTCCTTTTGTGTCTCTATCCTTCTCAGTGTCTCCTTTCATTTCACACTCACTCACACACACACACACACACAGTGCATGCGTAACAGTATACAGATCATATATATGTGTATGAAGTTAGGAGCATGGTCGGTATTGAGATCAAAGTTCATTTCCAAATTTGAAGAATCTTTTTTTAGTTTCTTTACTTACTTGTTTTGACAACGACCTTTAATAAATGACAATTTTATGTTTCAATTGATCAATATGTATTAATACATAAACGTTGAGATTCTACAGGATGATACAGTATACAAGACTTGCTATTTCAGTATTTTTGAGATTGTGAACAACTTTTATAGCTGTGAGTATCTGCAGCCTGCATACAGTCTCTTATCAGCTGCAGTATCAAGAAAAATACTTTCTTTTGTTCTTATCAGTTGTTTTTGGTTCATATCTGCATTTCCTAATTTTCTGTGTGATTTCTGTGTGATTTCTGTGTTATTTTTCCTCTTGACATGTTGTTTATTCTCCTCTTTTGTCAGGCTAGGCTCTGCTCCAGGGAGTGATTTGTTTTTTCATCATGCAAAAGATAATTTAATATGTGTTTTAAAGGCCTCTTGTCAACAAGAGTCTGCACAAAATAATAGTGGGAACATATCAGCTTTTGATTCATTTGAATTTTGTATTGCATCTGGGTAACAAAACAGCACTCCATGTAACTAAAATACTTTTAAAAAATCTGAAGTCGTGGCTAAAAACAAACTAACTGTGCATACCATATATGTGGCTCAGCCATGACTTGAAAATGTTCCAAGCTGTGCAATAGCACTGTAAAAACTGTCATTTTAAATGTGTAACAGCGATAGAAATGCAGGTTGTTGTACAGTATCTGCAGTTGACATTTTATTAACTGCAAATCTTAAAAGGTCGATACGTTGAGCAAACATCGAGCAGATTTACTTTACGAACTTGAAATCTGAGGACTGAACGGCGAATGTGAAAACATTCACACACACTCAAGACAAATGAAGCGCGTGTGTGTGAATGTGTTTTGTGAAAGGCATCCATCCTGTTTGTTCTCCGTGTAATACAGTCATTTACACAAATGTTCTCACAGGAAAAGTCCACCATAAGTTTTGTAGCTTCGCACATAATCCTCAGAGCCAGCGGGGAAGCTGTGAAGGAGGACTGAGAGATGACGGCATGTTTACATTGTGGTCTTCTGTCCTCTTTCTCAGGCTGGAGCCTTGTTTATCAGATGTCGTGCAGAGCAGTTGTGAGCATGGGGAGTTTCAAGGCTTGTCCTTTCAATGTATTGCCCTAAAGACATATAGTTGACTTCTGCTGTCAAAAAAATGCCCTCTGTGGCCACAATTTCAGGGTTAAAGCAAAGGTATGGAAATGTCGGACTATTCCATGACGAACTTCTTCCACCTGTGAATCTAAAAAGCGGTGCAGAAATGTTCTGCCCGCTCCAACGCAGTTTAAATGTGCCCGAGGAGGGGAGTAACTGACCGGGAGGCCGAGCTGGTGGAGCTTTATTTGGGTGGGGGTATCGAGCTTCCCGGGGACACCGGTGACGTTAGAGCAGACTTTGTTAGTCTGTTCATTCCCTGGAGGAAAAACAAGGAGGAGTGCAGGGGGAGGAGAGGCCCATAAGATTATCAGCCTTGTCTGTGCCCATTTTGGGAATCTATTAATATCACATATTTAAGAAGTCGACACTTCTAAAATAAAAGCTATATTCATGAGCATGAAATGATAAACAGCAATGATTGATGGTTTAAGCCTTGAAGTGCATTCACTTTTTTTTGGTATCTTCCTCTCTCTTGCTCTAGTTCCTCTTCATTATTCCTTTCTTCCTTTCCTTTCCTCCTTGTCTAAGGCATCTCCCTATCCACATGAAGTAGAACACAGTGCTGGTAACGAGGTGACATCCAGAGGTCGGATGTTTAGCACCCAGACATTCCGGCCGGAGCTCTTTTTATAAATGTAAAACATACTCCTCCACGAGTGCCTCCTCGTGTAGGCATGACAAAAGCTGACAAGATGGACGTGAAGGAGGGGGAAAGATATTCATCTGCAGCTTTTGACATCAGACACCAAACAGAGTGTTTTCTTCTGCCTTTCAGCCCTTTCTCAACAGATGGGTAGGTGGCGAGGGTACGCATGTTTTGACGTGTCCAAAATACATTTTGGAATACATCTGTTCTTGATACCGCTTGATCAGCGGTTTACTTTGCCCAGTGGTGTTTTTTTGGTTTCTCTTTTCAACTTTGAACTGTAAAGGTTACACCTGCTTTTCCTAAAGGAGGACAGATAAGAGGATTCCCGAGCAGCTGATACGCTTTGAAGTCTTCTGCTGCTTTCATTTATTCATTTTATGAACCTGAAATTGGCTTTAGGCTGTGAAAGCAGTCGGCTCTAAACATTTCTTTTGACTATATTTGCCAGCTCACAACAGCATGATAGAACTTGGGATGTTAGCAAAGCAAAGTTAGTGACACCCGGACTTCTCTTGCAGTGCCACCATCAGGTCAACATTTCCCCGAAAAACAAATGACATCACCATCAGCAAGTAGCAGATGTTAGCATGCTAACACGCTAATCTAAGACGGTGACCATCGTACATCAGCATGTTAACATGGTCATTGTGAGCAATTTAGCATTTCGCTCAAAGCCTCGCTGTGCCCAAGTACAGCCTCACGGAGCATGCAAGGCTGTAGACTCTTAGTCTTGTTTTAAGTCCACATACTGTATATATGGTGTTTTTTTTAAATTTGATTAATGGCTCCATTAGTTTGAGCCAAGCTGCTCTTCCACATCTCCAGCCTGCTGTGTGTCCAGAGGCTGATGATGTCATTTCTCTCAACGCTGTCTGCAGAGGGTCAAGTGTAGCATGAAGTGGCAACCAGCTAGAGAGCCAGTTAATGGATGGAAACATCCTTGAAGATCAGTTCTAAATGAACCACTGAGAGCAAATTACAAGTATGAGCGCTGTATGGTGTTTGGGAGTGAGAGAGTGGGATCTATGCACGGAGTCATTTATTATGAATTAGTCTCACAAAGACGACAGTTTTGGCAGGTTGCATGTGAGTGAGGTTTAGCTTTAAAAGTGCATTTCTTGGAAACATAATACTCTCTCCTGTCGGTTCAACCTGGGAGGAAAGGAGGGGGAAAGAGAAATCTTAATCGACTTGATTTATGAAAATATCCAAGTGAACGACGGACGCCAAACTCTGTCAAGTAGCTTTTCATTTTTTTCTTGATAAGTTTGTGGACATAAACTCTTGTCTTGGAGATACACAGCACTTGTGCCAGAGGTCAACAATATCTAAAATTGCCAGGTCAGTTTGACTGTGATTAATGAATCTGTGCTTTCAGTCACAGTATATGGATCTCATCATTTGCAGAAATTATTAAGTCATCTCGGGCTCCCCACCGAGTCTCACTGGTCCTGGCGAAAGGGAGGATTTTGTCATAATAAATGTGTCTGAAAGTGTTTCCAAAGCATTTCTTAAGTCATCGGTGACTTCTAATGGTGGTCTGGCCCACAGGGAGCTTCACAGACCCTCATTCATCTCTCTCACAAGCAGGAGGAACAGGTCCACGGGTGTTGGGTTGCAGGCCTCGCACGCACACACACACACACACACACACACACTGTACTCGTGTGGGATGCGAAGTCGGGCTTGTACGTTTATGTTCATGCATGAACACGCTCCCTCAAACACAGTTTTTATTGTTGGATCAGTTGTAACTCATTTTGTAATTTGAGTGTTTGCGGTGTGACAGGTGTTATGCACTGAATTCTCTCCTAAAACCCCCAATCTTTACTGTCCAGTGACGCGCTTTCCAGACACAAGCGAGCAAGGATCGTTTTTCGAAGCACAGGCCGAACAATTGGACGCTCTTTTTGCATCCATGTTGTCCATTTAAAGAGCCAGTTGAGACTTGTTCCTGTGATAACTAGAGTATTTAGCATGAGGCCGGTCCCGACAATAACGTCATTAACTTATCGTACGATATATGGACACGACCTCGAGCGTTTTTGCTGACCTCGATATTGCCCGTTGTGTTTACATGCGTGTTCGTTTACATAATGCCGCCAACATTTTAGCCGCCATGATGCCAGAATAACCAGCAGGGTTTCCCCTGCTATTAAAGGACATTAATTACACTTTATTGTTAACAGAGCCCAAGAGTCCATTTCATTCATTGTTTTGATAGTTTAGTTTTATTTAATTTATGTTTTATTTATTTGTTTAGGGTATTTTGTACTTTCATTACTATGATATTATATTATCATTATATCTGCGGCATAAAATGGTCTTGAAATGACAATAATATTGCATATTTAATCATTTCTGGTATAATATATCGTCCAACAAAATCAATCATCATAACGGGCTTATTTAGCATCCACCCTGTTTTCAAGCATAACACAGTGGTACTGCGCTGTACCACGTATGCTTGGTTTCACCGGTGACACTGCTTACATTATGTGTTACAACCTTTAGGCTCATCCTAAACATTGTCTGAATTCAAACTGCAGCAAGTTTATTTATGCTGTTATGACAAAGCCACATATCGGGTGTAAATAAGGGTTCAGAACGTTAAAGTAATATCATCATCACACATTTAGTTCTCCCTCTTTTCCCGCAGGATGTCTGATGTTTCTCTGTGGTTGCATCTCACCTCAGGAACCTTTACCATTAAAACCTCACGCTGATCGTGTTACAACATTTTTTTATAGACCAGGTTCTGAACTTTTCCAAACCTTTTCTCTCTTCAGACCCACCACGTATGTTCGTTTTCCTCCAATTCTTCTCCTCTCACTTCACATTTTCGTGTACGAAGGTGTAAATCTCTTCTGGGCTCTCACTCACTAAGGTTTATTCACCGCTGCTAGTGCTTCTAACCTCACTCTGTAGTCCTTTACACAATGTCTACAATAACAAAACTGTCCTTATATGCAAGTTTTTAAAGTTCACTTCGGGAATAAACAAGCGGCAGTAGTTTTACCGAAGGAATGCGTTAGTAGATCGGTAATCCAAGTCTAATTTCATAGAACAGCAGCACAAAACAAAATCATTTCTCAACTGAATTTTTACAGCTGATAGAGTTTATTGTTGATTCTGATATTAATATATTCAACTTAAAACCAGACTGTAGAGGAAAAACACTGCAATCAAGGTTATCATTTTCTTTCCTCTTGCTTTCCGCACATCTCCCCGATCATGATACCAGACCAAACATCCGTCAAACGTGCTCCTACAGTGTAAGTCACTGAATCAATCGATTGCTGACTGACAGAGAGACTGTCCTCAGCAGACGCCTCACGCTGTTAAGTGCATCAGAGGTCAGCATGCGCTCCACGTCCACCAGTGCAGCCGTCATGACGCCATTGTGTTGTTTTTCAAAGAATAGATCTGAGGAAGAGGGCTGGGTTGTGAGATTACAGGCGTCAGAGAGGGAACACCGAGAGTACAAATTACATGTAAAAATAATTTCACGCACTCACACATGCACACCCACTTTGTTTTCTTCATTTTTGTCTGGCTTTCAGCTGTTCTGCAAAGCTAAATAAACTGTTCTGATTTAATCACAGTGGGCAGACTTAAGTACAGTAAGACAGTGACTACACACACACACACACACACACACACTTGTTTAATTTACAAATCAGCTGCTGCAGTCAGTTAGGTGACTGCTAATGTGTGTGTGTGTGTGTGTGTGTGTGTGTGTGTCGCTATGAAAAATAAATACAGCCTGATATGAAGTGTAGTCTTTGTTGTCATTGGCATAGATCCCTTTGTCTTGTTTTTTTAAGTGATAAAATAGTATTTACTGGTCCCTTGTGTTGATTAAAGAAACAAAGAGTCAACAATGCAGTCTTTTTCACATCACTGGCTCTATACAAACTGTATTCCCATTATACAGTCCGTCTCCCAACTCTGACTTGTTTTGTGAAAAGGTCAGTGAAGTGAGTCTGTGTTCCTGCCTTTCTGTTGTGTTGCTAACACTACATTGGCTCACATTCTCTAAAAACGTTTTTTTACTGTCAGATTCTGAACAATGCACATACATATCAGTTATCACAGTTTCATAATGTCTAGACTTTAAAGAGGTTGACATATTTACTTTGTTTTTGTTGGGTGTGAAATGGTACAATACCTAAAAGGCAGTTTGTGTTGCTATTCATATGTACTTTCCAAAGTAATACCAGCTGAACTCAACTTTTAAGAATAGTAGAATTATAGTTTGACATTTAGTTTTTTTGAAATATGCTTACCGGTATTTACTTCCTTGTTGAGGATGAAATTGGAGGAAAAGATCTCACGTCAGTACGATGAATAAGTCTTCAGGCGACAGTTAGCTAGCTTAGCATTAGTACTGGCAACAAACAAAAGCCTGAGAGTTAAAAGCTCAATTCGTCCGGGAACAGTAACTTCCTAGAGTTTGCGTTGGTTACCTGGTAACTTCTGCTGGCCAACAAATAGTTTGGTACATAACCTCCTGTAAAACGACAAATTGTCGTTTTTACACTTCAGTTTTTGTAGCGATTGAACTAACAACTTATAACTTGTTAGTCAATGCGCTTTAGTGGCGCTTTTCCAATTTTTATGCAAAGCTAAGCTAACCAGCTGATGGCTGTATATTTCTTTACTGTACAAACTCATCTCATTTGTGTCAGAAAGGTGAATATAGAAGTCCCCTAAACTGTTCCTTTAAGTGGTTTCAGTGGTCAAACTCTTGCATGGGCAGCAGCGAGCAGGAAAACATTGGATCTGGCTCCCAGCCCTCCCGCTTTGTGCCCTTCTTTCTCTGCTGCTGAACAATCGCCCTTGTTTAGAAACATGACGGAAACGGCTACATGTTGCATATATCCTGGAGATCCCCCTTTAGGCATTCAACAAAGTAACACAGAATTTAATGCTGATACTTATTTTAAGAATATTGCATGTATGTGACACGCAATACAACCAAATTAAGCAATCAAAGTTCATATTAAAGCATTACGTTTTCCCCAAGAGGCAACACGCTAAGACAACGCTGTCCACAACTTGTCAGCTGGTCACTATTTAAATAGAGATAACAGCCAGAATGTAACAGGCACAGAGTTTGCATCAGGCCACTGTGGCTTGATGGAGGTACACTATGTACGCATAAAGGCACACAACCTCCACCATGTTGCTGCATTGGCCAAATAATGTGATGTCACAGGAAAGGAGAGGAAGGGCAAGACAAACAAACAGGGTGGTTCTCCCTCTGTGCGAGGGGCCACTGTGAAAACAACCAGACAGCTTTTATCCCAAAACTGTCACCGTGAATTTGAAATTGCTCCAAGACTACTTTTTAATGCCTGTCTTTCTGATGTGGCCAGGTTTACCACCTCCGTGGTTCACTTTGTTCTTTGTGTTGAGCGTCAGGGTGTGGACTCCTAACTGCTGGTGTGAACTTTGTGGTCTCGTTAAGCCAATGGTAATCCTTGTGTGCTCCAGAACATATTTTATTTTATATGTCATTTGCAGATACACACAGCCCAGACTACAGCACTTAAACACCACGGCAGGGGGAAAGAAACTCTTTGTCACGTAACAGAGATTATTTCAAATGATCGAAGGAAATACAACACTCTCAAACGTCACTAGATGAGATCTGTGTGACGTAAGAAATTCCTTCTTTTAAATGTCTTATGAATAAATGGCTGAACCGGTGGTGCAAGTTGGCTCTTGTAAATTCTACCTCTGACTGTGTCACAGGAAAGTCCTGGGAGTGATTAATGAAGGTTCAGATGACAGTTTGCCGTGGTTTACAGGCCTATCTCCTCTCTCTCTCCCGCTCTGCCCCGTAGCTCCTGTATTTTAATGCTCCCCAGATGGGATTGAAGTCGCTGGGACAGGCAGTGACGCAGGCGTGGGTGTCGAGTATCAGGGCCACTGACAGTTAACCATCAATCACGCTTCTTACCAGCCAGCCACTTAAATAACAAATGCTGTAGCACACCTCTCTCTTTACACCTTTTTTAAGGGCTTTATGATGCCCAAGAATGTTGGCTCCAGTTTGGTCTTCAGACTACAGAAAGAAATCGTTTGTGTGTGTGTGTGTGTGTGTGTGTGTGTACGTGTGTGTACGTGTGTGTGCGTGTGTGTGTGTGTGTGTGTTAGTGCATTTGAGGCAGATGTGAATGAATCCCTGTGTGCAGATGCCAGATCAGGACGGACCTATTAAACAATATACATTTCCAAAGAAGTGACATGTGTTTCAGCTTGCTTGTTATCTTTTATGATAGGTATTTTTTGCACCTTTTTCTGCATGTAGACATCTTTGTCTCATTTACAGTATTTCCACAAACTACCGTGGAATATCCATATTAGCCAGCTCATGCAATCCCCCCAAATCCCAGTAGAGGGACCCTGTCCTCAGAGTGACTTGTTAGTTTTCTTTCAATTCTCCAGACTACTACACACATCAGCCATCACTCTTCACAAACTTTATCTGATATATTATTACCCCTCTCACACAACATGATTATTTAAAACAAAATCCCATTCTGTTGGTTTTATTTGTATCACTTGAGGCTGAGAAAGGGAGAGAGGGAGGCACGTAAGAGGTGGTGAGTGCGACTGGCTGGCATGTGAAAGAAAGACAATGGAGTCGCGTATGAAGACCAGCCGTCCGAACAGCCACGGTGCCTCTGGGTGTGCTTCCTGTCCGGACGACATGTACACTTAGCCTGGACGCTGACCTTTGACCCCTTGAAAACACAAAAGGCCTCAGTTGACATATTTAGCGTACATTTTGTGAAGTGTATACTTGTGTATACAATGGCAGTTTTTTGTTTCAGAGCACATTCGCCGTCAACACTCCCTGCATGATATAATATAAACATCTGCTGCTTTTTTCCCCAGTATGAATACAACAATACAACAGCAGAATATACATTTTATCTTCAGAAAAAAATCCATTTGAAAACCATTTCATCCCAACACTTGACTGATTAGCTGCAGGTTTATACAGCAAAGGGAACAGCAGCAAATATAATGTATGTAGAACAACAACACAAACATAGAATCAACACCTCTTGAATTAATCTTCACTATACTGTAGATAGTATCTCCATTTGTTGCTACATGAGCAACAACTACTCCCAGTGTTCATGCTGATGTTCATATTTCTCTTTATTCATATAAACCTAAGGGATATCATTGCAATAGTACTATTGGGAATCATGTACATGCAAAAATATAATGTGTGTGTGTGTGAAAGGCAAATAGTTCAGTGTCATGAGTAAGTCACGACTATGTTCACTCCACTGAGAAAGACGAGAAAACTGAAAGTGGAATAGCAGCGGGAGAAAGACGTGGGCGATATTTTGATCTGTGATCTAATTTTAGCTCGGCATCGGCTTCAAATAGAAACCTTCCTATAAATATTCATGAATGGAGGGGAAACGTCTGCAGCTCTGCAATGCAGAGGGAAACGAGAGGGGAGGGGATGGCTCTGTGTTCTACCTGAAAGTCTATTTTTAGCTGCGTCGCTGCTTCTCTCAGTCTATTCCCCGTGCACGGGGAGGCTAAATTTAGCCGCGTGGAGGCAGAAGTGTCGTGCAGAGACAAAAATAGAAACACGTTTATGGTCAAAGCACGCGGGAGCAGCCAGGGATGCAGCATAGAGGTCCGAACAAATAGATGGAGACAACAGGATGAGGAGTGAAGCTGAATGTGTACTTGCAACTGGGGAGGGATGATGTGTGTGCTAATGGATCAAAATTGTACACACTATAGGTGTATCAGGTGGCCCGTGTCACTGCTGTAGCACATTAAAGGCATCATTTACACATCTAAACCAGGCTTAATACCTATTTTATTCTGTATAGGTGATGAGTAATCCTCACATCTGTGACACACACACACAGTCAAATACACATTTGTACATTTGCATGCATGCACCCCACCATCTTGAGCCACTCTGGTGCACACGGAGCACAGTTAAGACTAAAAAGCCCTCGTGTGCGTGTCTCAGAACAGGCTGTGCTCGCTTGCTCTTTGAAATATAAGATACTCTGTCTCTCTCTTTTCCCCCTCACCCCCTCTGTCTTCCATTCCCCCCTCTGACTCGTCTCCCTGGTTATGTATAGTGCAGTCAGTGAGTCTGAATCTGTCACATTGAGGGCTTCTGTTCGGTGTTACGTCACAGCCAGCAACACACCAGCGTCTTGTCCTCATGCAGCATCTTAGGCGGTTGTCAGGGAGGGGAGGGGCACTGGAGAAAGGAGTGGAGAGAGGAATGAACGGGATGTTAGCTTGCTGCAGCTGCAGCACATTAGATGTTATGCTGGAGAGAAAAATGCAGCCTGTATTTTTAAATCTATTACCTTTACCTTTTCATATGTCAAGCTTATAATTCTATGTTCATTTTTACAACATTTATTCACAAATACTTGTAAAACTAATGATATTTCCATCAGTTGTACTTTGTGTTCAGTGCAAATTAGCACATTTTTTTACATTCCAGCATGCTAAACAAACATGAAAAACATGGTGAACCTGCCAGTATATCACATATACATCAACGTCTATTCTGTTGCACATAATCAAATGCAATCGTAGGTCCAGCTTAATGTGGAGATGGATCGACTTATTTCAGCGCTGTGTTATTCAGTCCTCTGTCCAGGACTATGTGATGTACTCAGGACTGTGATGATGTTTTGGTCTTGTCTTTCATTATTTCCCATACTTATCATCCACAGACATTTTAAACTCAAACACTCCTGCACCCACAACTCAGGGATTTACATATTTTGTTGAATATCGTTTCCACTGCTGTATTTATTTGAAAAAGATTGGATGTGTGTGTCAGCTACTTGCCCGTCCAACATCCTCCACGTTCTGCTCATGGTTGTTTTGCTAAAGCCTGGATTTCTGCTCTGGACTTCCTCGGACTGTTTAGAAAAGGAGAAGTGTTGCCAAACGGAGCTGCAGGTCGACGGAGTCCCTCTGGGTTCACATGTCAGCAGAGGGGCTGTGGGAAAAATAGAGATCAGAGCAGAAACGTGCCCAGACTGCGAAGAGAAGCTTCGCCGTGCCTTTATTTGGTTTGTCTGTTGTTGGATCGTGTTTGATCCGGAGGAACTCCTCCTCACCTGAACGCCGGGCTATTTTTAGACTCACACTCACATGACCCCACGTCAATACTCTGATGCAAATTTTATACCCGCTGTTCACACACACATATACACACGTCGACCTCCTCTGGATGTTCAAACACACATTCTTATACCTTACCTGCATGACATCAGCCACGCAGGCTTCACGTCTTTAATAATATCTTCATACTGTTGTGTATTTTCAGGCTCATTTTAGTACATAACAGGCAGGCTGGAGGTGATGGGATTATATTTCAGGTCTCTGTTTTTCCTGATTTTCTTAAAACCTCCAGAAGAAGCAGGCTACGGCAGGAGGATAACCGATTTGCAGCCATCAGAATTAGAAGCCATTATGTCTGTGGCACTCAACACCCCCTCATTGTGGTCCCTTTCTAATTGTGTTTGTCTTATCACGGACAATTTTAAATGCAGTGCTGGTTTCAGTTATATCAGTGGGATAACTGCACTCCCACATATTCACACTGACATATTCTTTGTGGCACCCTCCTAAATTTGTCATGTTTAGCTCTTATTTCGGTCTTTACTGGTTCACACTTCCTTCTAAATTACACTATTTCCTGTTCAAGAGATAAAAACGTCTGAATGCTTTTACCCAGTGATGAAAGCTTGTGATATTTTTAGTTCTGACGTATTGTTTATTGTATTCCTGAAGCAGCACCAGTCTCTCTAAACAAGCGTAACATTCTCATCACCAAATAAAATCTGCAGTCTATGGATCAGTCTTCATTGATCCATGTGTTTGTCTAAAACAAATCTATTCAAAAAGACACTACAGTGGCAGCTGGAATTGGAAGTCAGGCAGTATATTTCTGTACTGTATTATATTTCAGTAAAGTATCTGATTCTACAAATAATCACAAGGTGACGAACTGTATGTGTTACAGACACATCCAGAATCAGATTCATGTAGGAATGCACTCAGCAGACATCCTGTGTTGTTGATATGTTCAAACCAGCAGTAGAAGTGTCTTTGTAGGATTAATATTTTAGTGGTAAAGATGATCACTTGTTCATGGTTTTACGATGGCAACATCTCAACTATTCGGTGTCCACGAAGGATGAATGGATGCTTCTTTCATTTCCTTCCCATTGGAATAAATCGGTTTGTGTGTGTGTTTGTGTGTTTATCCATAAAATGTGTTTTGAGTCATCTAACCTGAACACATTCCTTCCCCCTCTCTCTCTCTTATTGTTGTAGTTTTGATGTGGAGAATGGCTTGGCAGTGGGGCGCAGCCCCCTGGACCCCCAGGCCAGCGCTGGCTCTGGCGGTCTGGTCTTACAGGCCACCTTTCCTCACAGCCAGCGGCGAGAATCCTTCCTCTACCGCTCCGACTCTGACTTTGACCTTTCACCCAAAGGTCCTTCCAGAAACTCCACTGCCAGTGACCTGTAAGTTCATTTCAGATGTTCCTCGATTAGATATTGTTGATGTGGCGCCTCTTTGTGAACGGGAGACACAGAACAGTCAATTGTCTCTCAATAGTTCCTCCTACTTTTATGTTGTGTATGTAGTGATACGTGTATATTTGAGTGCACAAAATGATGAGCTTGCTTTCCACGACTTAAAGTCCCACTAAAATCATGCTTCATTGGCTGAATAAACCTCTGCTGTGCTCTGATGAAATATAAAATTGATATTTCATAATGCAAAAAGTGTATCAGTCTCAATCTCAATACCAACAGTGGTCTGCCTGCCGTGCTTTAGGTCACATACAACATGAATTAGTACACTGTAGATATTCAGTCTTAACTCTGAATATCTACAGTATAAAGTTTAGCATGAGACATCTTTGTACAAAGCGTTTGGTCCAAATGCTAGGATACCCCCATGTAAGATTCCTGTTAAATGCCCTGAAACAAAAAGAAGATATTGTCTGCGAAAACAATTCTCTTCATGTTTTTCTTTCTTGTGCTGTTCTTCCACATTGGAAGATTCAGATGATGGTGCATTGGTTCAAGGGTTGGCTCCATTACAAGCTGCAGCAAAGGGTCTCAATTTAATTAGCAAATTTGAAACTCGTCTTTTTGACATTTTCTTTGGATTCCTAGAGAGCGCTCTAAAGCCAAAGGGCCCTACTGTTTAGGTGGAGTAATTTCTCCTTTATGCCTTTATGGCTTTATATTTATATTTTGATCCTACACTGACGATAATGATAAGAGTAAGACCGTAAGTGAATTTTGATTTCTTATGCCAGTCTTTCAGTTTTATGTGGACTCTTTTAAAACATGCTGTGCTTTGCGTGTCTAAAGAAATCAACAGATCTACAGCCCAACATTAGTACAACCAGCTGCTCTTCCACATCAAATGTTTGTATGTCGAATCTGCTCCACTGGGATTGCAAGAAATTGGAAGAAAGGGCAAATTCCTTGTCTGCTATTTATTTTTTCGCTGTGTGTGTTGACGATATGTCCCTGAAACAGTCCCCGACACAGTTCGTAATGTTGAAACACCTTTAAGTCTGGAAAGTAAGCAGTCGCAGGTCTCCTCATCGACTCTCGCCTATCTGTTTTTGAAGGGAAGAGAGCTTGAAGCACTGGGAAGTCAACTGGTTGTCATCTCGGTGAGACATGATAAAACTAAATTAAGATAAAAACACTGACTCTATCCCCTTGAAGCCCTCTTCTGCATTCCCTCTAGAGGGCTTCATGGCTATTTACCCCCTCCCTCCTGACAAACGTGACTAAATATTAAACACTTCGACCCCCCCGCTGAAGCACCCAGTTCTCTTTTGTTTGTTTTTGCATGTGACGCTTAATCAGAGACGACCAAGTCTGTTTTTATTTACTTGTTAGTATTTACCAGTTCGTACATATACCACCCACCCTTCCACCTACCCCACTCTGTTTCCTCAGTGCATGACATACTTGTTTTTTTGACAAAGCTACATTTGAATAGAATGATGACAAAGGGAGTGGTGAGTGAGGAAATCTGAGTCAGTAAATATGATCACTAAATCTCTGGCTGCCCGGTTGTTCAGACGACCTCGTTAAACTAGAAGTGATACCAGGTGCAGTTTGCTTTCTATTTATTTCATCTTAACAAAGTCGTTAAGCCTTCACATCTGACACTGATGAATTATTATTTTTAAATATTATTACATTTAGGAAACTATAGATTGGACCTCAAGTCAGGGTTTCATGCCTTTTCCTCCTGTGTATTCTGTTCTGTATTGCAGACACACAGAAGACATGATTGTCACACCATTTGCACAGGTGAGTCCGTTGAAACCTTCCCATCCAACCTTTTTGAAGCAATTTTCCTTTCTGTGCTGTTTGAAAATTTGCCAGATGATCAAATCAAAATGAAATCGTGTTTGTTTGTCAGCTAAAGACATTAGGTGTTTCAAGACAACTATAATAAAACTCCAGATGGTACAAGACTGGGCTTACTGCCTCATCGGAACAGCCCCTCGGCATTATGTTGGCCTTGCAACAGGATCAAGCATCCTCTTGCGTGGGATGTGCGTCACACTTGTGCTCACGTTACACCATGAAAGAAGCGGGGAATCCAACACTGCTGGATCATGCTGTTTAAATTTGCATGCAGGCTGATAAGGGCTGCCACATGGGTCAGGCCTGGACACCGGATACGCTGTGGGCTTCCTCTGTGCGCTGAGTCAGTGTTTGGCTACAGATGGAGTGACAGACATGACATAGAGGGGTGTCAGTGATGCCATCAAAACATCAGAAAGGGGAATGCCTCTGCGTGCCACTTCAGCTTGGAGGACGAAAGCCACAGTATCTGGTTTCAAAGGCTTGTCAGAGATTCACATTAAGAGGCATCTAGATCTAGTTCAAGATTAACTAAGTTAAGGCATATGCAAGTATGTAAGGCTACGAGTTAAATTATATCTGTGGTGTCACTACATATGTATATGTATATCTATATATATATATATATATATGATGATCTTGTTCACTCAGTCTCTTGTTCCTATCTCATAGGTCCTCGCCAGCCTGAGGACAGTCCGAAGTAACTTTGCCGTCATAACCGACCAGCAAGATCGCACAGTCAGCAAGTAGGTTTTTCAGAAAATGTATGAAAATGAATATTCCAGCAATTTCACCATCGCACGTGACAAATATAACCATGCTGTGGTTACAGTGTGACTTTTGCTTGCTGACTGTGGATGATCTCTGTCTACAGGACGCGACCCTCGGGCAGCAACCCGCCATCCATGTGCAAGACCAGCCTCGCAGGTCGGTACAGGTATTAGAGTGGGCTATCTACGAATCAATGCCCCATTATCAACACTGACCCCGGTCAGAAAGACAGACAGACATTCGGACATTATCATGGTTGCATCTGTGAATTCTGAAATAGGTTCCTGGTAACACGTCACAGTAATGAATTAGTAAATGAATGTCATTAAGATAAGATCATCTTTTATTAGTCCCGCAGTGGAGACATTGACAGGATTCTTTTGTCATTCACAAATACATGAAGTTCAGTGATGGTGGGGGAAGTAACATGATGCGGTAAAGATGAATCTATAATTCTGCCATCATATTTTATAAGCTCAACATGTATCTTCAATCGGAAACTTGACATGCTGAGTAAGGAGTGACGAAAGAGAAGTCCCATGAAAAGAAATACTTGAGTAAAGTACAAGTACTTCACATTTGTAGCTGTAGTTACATTCCACCACTGATGAAATCTAACATTTGTTCTGTGTTCTCAGACAACAGGAACAGACGATTCACAGCTCATTTCATGCTCCAGTTTAACAATCTTTTGGAAATCCGAACAGTATGTTCATGCTCGGTAAGACTTGTATCCTTCCCATAATGCTTTGCTGTGTTTGTCTGGTACAGAGGAGCCTCGCCAGCAGCTGTCCATAGAGACGCTAGATGAGCTGGACTGGTGTCTGGAACAACTCGAGACGCTGAAAACTCGACACTCGGTCAGCGAGATGGCTTCCAACAAGGTACTTCAACAAAATACGTTTACACAACAGCCCCAAAGTGATAGACTGAACACACACACCTGTCACAGGATGAAAGGTAGATACACACTGTTCAGGGTAACATTAACAGTTCAAGGTTGCAGTGCAGTGTACTCGCTCTAATCTGTACTGTGATTCACCCCCCTGAAGGATTTTATTTATGTTCATCTTGTTGCCATTTCTGAGGTAGTTCAACTCCAGCTTAGCGACTTAACTTGTGGTATAAATAGCTTCATTAATCATATTTAATTGGTGTTTCCCCTTTGAGATGAAATATCTCGTCTTTTCTTTTATTTAAACGGATAATAAAAGCAATACGTCGGACATCAGTTTTTCATTAACGGATGACAATCTTCTGCAGCCTAAATTAAAATGAGCTACAGTACATCACAAAGCCTGTGGATTGTGTGTGATGCACTGTATGTGCAGTTAGCCTTCACTGAGCCCTAAACAAACCTGAAAGCTCACTCATACAGAGAATCCATCAAGAAAATATGAATAGAATCTCCCACCCGTCAGCGGATGGAAGCGGGGCTTATCCCATGAATGGGCGGGATTGCTTCATGCATAGAGACTAGACACACAGACACACTTTCCCCCCACTCATGTGCAAAAATATGTTCCTGAGGTAGTGGGAGCTGGAGATGAAACGGCATCCCGCCATCCGTTCTTCCTACGTGTGTCCCTCTCCTCAGACTGGAGCCCGGTCTCCACCGCTGATTTGATTTGAAGCATTCTTTTATTCAGTGTGGGCTTATTTTCAGACATCCACATATCAATACTATTGTGCTAAGGCCGTGCTAAAATATGTCTTGTGTTTGCGATCATATTCATGATAATGCTATATATATCCACATCTTTGTAGAACGTGTTGCACGGTTTTTATTTTTGGCTACATGAAGGAAACCCCCCCCCTCCATCCATTCACAGCTTTCCCTTCATATCTTCAAACTTGGTGCACATGGTGTGTCTCACAACCTCCGCCTCTGACATAGTCGGCCCTGCCTACTTTGTGCATCTCCCCCACCAATGAGGGCCCTCGGTGTCTCCCGACCGCTCTTGCAGCAGTCGCCTGATTGGCTGCTATTCTTAGGCATTTTTGGAACGAGGCGGAGATTCGAGGATCTCGTTCTCCCTCTGTTTACACACATAGAGGAGCAGGCAGTAACTGAGTGAAGGGAGTCAGGGGGAACGAGGGAGTGTGACTTCTCTGCCTTGCATCCTCGCATCCCACAGCATCCCCACAGTTACGCTTCCACACTCGTGTTCTTCCATGGACCTCTGAACAGCTTTCCATCTGTTCAGCTCGTACCCATGAAAGGTTCCACAGCACTAACCCGGTGGACTGTCTGCTGGCTTTGGATTTTGCTCAGGCAAGCAGTATAGGAGCACACATTGTCCCTGCTGTCTGCCGAAGCAGGCAGTGCCGGAGGAAAGACCAGAAAGCTCAGCTCTCTCACTTTCACTTTTATTTTTGCTCCCATGCTTGACTTTGCGCTGAAATGCCAGAGGAGAGTCATTTCATCGCTGTGTCGTGGATGCTCATTCAGGTAAGGAGCGGCGAGGGACAAGTGGGTGGGAGGGGATGAGACAGCTCGATGTGACAGTGGACTTTCTCTGAGACTCCAGACAGCTGCAATTATATTTGTAGATTTTTTATTTGATCAACTTGATCCACATGCATGTATGTGTTTGGGTGCAGATTAGCCGTGCGTTTCTCTGTGTCCAATCATTACCTTTTGCACCGTCTGACGTGAGACACATGCAAATGCTTCAAAGAAGGAATCTAGAACTTGTTCTTGTAGTCATTCTGGCTATGTCAACAGATGGTTGTCTGTGTTTTAGTTTCTCAGAGTGATCTCTAGTAATGAGTTATTGTAAGTTAAGTTATGTATTTTGGCTTTCAGCACACAGGGAATCAAGAGTTGTGAATTGCTTTTGTGGGTTTCTTCGTGGCATCTGTACTCGCATTACATTTAGTCTTTCTAAAGCAATGGCATACACACCAAACCTGAAGGTAAAATGTCAGACACGGGGACATACAAACTTAAAAACTCAATGAAAACCGAACCGCATTCAACAAGTTTACATTTCTTCAAAGAGGGATTTTCCGAATTGGATTTTTTTAGTTTGAAAGACTGATAATGCCTGTTTGATCTTTCCTAGTCAGTCTGCGTTTTAGCAAAAAGTGAGTGTGATCAAACTCATGACTGCATCTGTGTGTGTGTGTGTTTGTCCTTAGTTCAAGAGGATGCTGAACAGAGAGCTCACCCAGCTGTCAGAAACCAGTCGTTCAGGGAACCAGGTGTCTGAGTTCATCTCTAGCACCTTCTTAGGTAAAATACCTTCACTTTACTACTCTACTTAAAGATATCTATCACATCATTGACATGTTTTGTGTTAAAGAGCAGTGTTTCTAATGCGGTCACTATCAGGCTGCAGTGTTAATATTGTGTCTCCATCTGACAGAGAAGCAACATGACATGGACATCATGTCTCCCCCCACCAAGGAGAAGGACAAGAAGAAGCGGCCCATGTCCCAGATCAGCGGTGTGAAGAAGGCCACCCACAGCCCCAGCCTCGCCCCCTCCACCGTCCCTCGCTTTGGGGTCAATGCCAGCCAGGAAGGACTCCTAGCCAAGGTATGAGGACTAGTTCAACACTTGTTTATCTCAATTCAAATCATTCTGCATTGTTTTTAAGATGTTCTCCCTTGTATAGTGTGTTGTAATGATGTATATTTGCGATTATTGTCCACCGCCAGGAGTTGGAGGATGTTAATAGATGGGGTATTGACATCTTCAAGGTCTCTGAGTATTCTGGGAATCGCCCACTGACGGTCACCATGTACACCATCTTTCAGGTATCATTTGGTCCAGCAAATGAATGAACAAGACAGTAAATGAATGAATGAAGCAATGACGTAGCAAAGACATTTCAATAAATGATTGAGCTTTAGCGTGACTTACCCTGTGTCCGATGTGTTGTTTCTCTCCTGCTGCTTCAGGAACGTGACCTGCTGAAGTCCTTTAAGATTCCACCGGACACTTTCATTACCTTCATGATGACTTTGGAGGATCATTACCATGCCGACGTAGCCTACCACAACAACATCCATGCTGCAGACGTGGTCCAGTCCACGCACGTCTTACTGTCCACACCTGCTCTGGAGGTAGACACCCTAACTCACCCCTGACTGAGAGCAGATACAAACTTTATCATTATTAAAAGAAAACACGAGCATCTGTATATGTCCTGTCATGTTTAGCATACCCACTCACACACACACACACACACACACACACATTGACAGTCCCTGCCTTCTTGTGTTGTCCAAGGCTGTGTTTACTGATCTGGAGATCCTTGCCGCTCTGTTTTCAAGCGCCATCCATGATGTGGATCACCCTGGAGTTTCCAATCAGTTTCTCATCAACACCAGTGAGTTTGCATAGCTCCACAGGGATTATATGAACGTGTGTGAGTGCTGAGTGTATTTCACTATGCGGATGAGGTGCCTGTATACACGAGTCTGTGTAGAATTGTGTCTCTGCGTAAATGTGTTTCCCATCCAGGTGGGTTAGAGTGCTGTCAGTAAAAGCTCTTTTTTTGCTTTCAGACTCAGAGCTGGCCCTGATGTACAATGACTCGTCGGTGCTGGAGAATCACCATCTGGCTGTTGGCTTTAAGCTTCTGCAGGAAGATAACTGTGACATCTTTCAGAACCTCGGCAAAAAGCAGAGACAGTCGCTGCGCAAAATTGTCATTGATATGGTAGGACACCTCGGTCAAACCCTTGCGATTGCAGACGTGGTACTGTTTCTGTCTGAAATGTAACTCTGTTTTCTTCAAATCACCTCCAGGTGCTGGCCACAGATATGTCTAAACACATGAACCTCCTGGCAGACCTGAAAACCATGGTGGAGACCAAGAAAGTGACCAGTCTAGGAGTCCTACTGCTGGACAACTACTCAGACCGCATACAGGTGAGAACCATTTTATTCATTGTTAGAACAATGAATAAAATTTGTGTCATGTGACATCTGACACATTTTGCATCACTGCAGAGCACTTTAGCATCCTTCTGCTCAGTTTTGGTTTTTGCAGCCACCAACTTCACTGGTTTGGTTCAGTTTTCCCGCTCTAATCAACCATGATTCTAGCAGGCAGGTGTTTTTTTTTTACATACAAGCTCTAAAAAAAAACACTGTACACTACCTACTCAGCCCCAAATGGCAGACAAAGCTTCAGCTAGCTGGTAAACATTGCTGCTAAAGAGCCAAATGTTTCCCTCCGGAGTTAGTTGAAACCAAACAGAACTCAAAGCAGAGTAAATAATGGACTTCAATCAATCAGTTGGCCAGAAACACGACTCCAAATAATTGTCTGTTGTACTTTTAAATAGGCGACTGCCGTCCAACAGCTCACCACCACAACTTTGCAGCTTTTTCTGCTGTCCCAAGGGACGGAAATACTATTCATACGGCTTTCCAGTATTACGATTGCTTACATTTCAGTTCACCGTGAAAAGAAAACAACAAAAAAAGCTGAAAAGGAATGTTTTTTTTTCACCGCAGGTCCTTCAGAACATGGTGCACTGTGCAGACCTGAGCAACCCCACCAAGCCTCTCGAGTTGTACCGGCAGTGGACGGACCGCATCATGGTGGAGTTTTTCACCCAGGGGGACAGGGAGAGAGACAAGGGCATGGAGATCAGCCCCATGTGTGACAAACAAAACGCCTCAATAGAGAAGAACCAGGTACATTATTGAAGCCGGATTACCTCATGAAATCTACTATAAATTATAATAAAGTCTGAAATAGAATGAAGACAATTTCACAAAAAAGGGACTTGAAGAAAAAGAGAAATGCTTTTATAGATACAAACCACTTCTTGCCTCTCTCTTTCAGGTGGGATTCATTGACTACATTGTTCATCCTCTGTGGGAGACGTGGGCCGACCTCGTCCACCCAGACGCTCAGGAGATCCTGGACACACTGGAGGATAACAGAGAGTGGTACCAGAGCATGATCCCCCACAGCCCCTCGCCCCATCCAGAGGACCAGCAGGACGGAGCCAATGCCGGGGAATCCTCAGCGCTCAGTGGTGGCTCTATTTCGGCCGACAAGTTCCAGTTTGAGCTGACATTGGAAGAAGAGGGAGAGTCTGATACAGAGAGTCCACCTGAGGAAGAGGAGGGCTCTAGCGGCAGTAGGGGGCCTGAACTCTCCAGAACAGATTCTGGCAGTGGATTTGATGCAGTATCTGCTACGACTCTCCTGCTCACCAAAAAGCTCTCCACTGATTCAGGCAGGACATTTTCTTTAGACTCTGATAAAGATATGGCAGAAGACCGAGAAACAGACCAGGAAGGCGTCTCCGGGGTACCACGCTTCAGACTTGGCACATAGCCCCTGTCAAAAGTTGTATTTCTTTTGGCCTTTTGTTTATTTTTCTCGATTTCGGTGCCTCCTCTGTCACTCCCCTTCTCCCGCTCCAGCCAAGCTCCACCAACTCTGGTCTCTGCAGTCAGGGTGACAGCAAGCCTCGGGTTGGGGAGTGCTCGTGGTTGTGGGGGTGTCAAGAAGGTCTGCAGTTTCACACAGCAGTCATTTCCACCGGCGGGAGACAGATAGACTGAGTCACTGTTCTAATAGAGGACCAGTCCTTTGTGTTCTGAGTCTCTCAGTCAGACATATACTGTGGATAAAGTTCTGCAGACACGATGAGACGTTTAAAACAAATCTTTACCAGCCAACTCAAGCTCTACTACAACAAATGACGGAGCTGTCTTCCTCTTTTGTGAAGAAACTGAGGAAGTGATGAATGAGTGAAAACACGACAACATCTTGTGAGACATCTTGCCAAACTTACAATTTACAGGGACAATGCTGTCTTGCCTGCATTAGTATTTGTTCATTCTGTTATCTTTTATTTACGTCCACATGCAGTGAAATGCAGTAAATAGAAGACTTGTGTAATCAAAGTATTGGCAGAATGGAGCTATGCCGGATTTTATGCAGGACACTTTAAATGTAGCAGACTTTTTGAGTGACTCTATCATTATTATTGTATAAGTAGCACTCCTTTCAGCTGGTGTTGCACAGCCCATTTAATTATGTTCAGCAAGCAGTAGTTTCAGAAAAACATGACTATAATAAAGTGGCTGGCAGAACATATTATTTTGAGATTTTCGGTTGTTTTAGGCTTACTATTTCCATTTTTATAATCCTTAACTATGATATTGTTCAGCGCCAAAACTGAGCCAGGGTCAGTGAAGTGTTATCCAGTCAAGGAATTACATCCAAAGCAATGTGGGCTGTGCACATGGTGCCTCACAGTGTTGACAAGTGGAACTGAAGTTCTAGCATTGGCGGTAAATAATTAGCAAAGTTCTGCATAGGCCTGTATGGAAAATACATGTAAAACGTATTTTACTGTAGGACTACCCAAAATATCAGTTATGTTTCAGTTTTATTTCTCTTAAATTTTTGTTGTTTGTTTTATTTCAAGTCACTCATTTTGGCATTCTTAGTATTTGGCACCCATTTTATCAGTTTGCCTTCAAGTTATGCACTTTACAGTTTTGTTCATAACTAGCCCTCACTGTGGTTTTTAAGGGCTTGAGGCAAAACATGAACACTTTGGAGGCTGTTGGCAAAAACAGCAGCTTGTCCATCCATGGCTGTCAAGCAACCAGCACAGACATCATGCAAAAAGTAAACGCTGCAGTACAGCTAATGCATTAAACTATCCATTGAAATCCATTTCCGTAATGATAAGGGCAGTGTGTCGGAAGCACAAGGGTTGCAAAAGAAGAATGTTAGCATCGTAACTGCAAAAATATAATCCAGGAGACAGTTTCATATGGCAGACTTTTTTTTCATCTTTTTTTCTCTCATTGATCAATATTTCGCTCTTCACAGGGACATAGTCAATGACAAAACAAGTGCCAAGCAAGCATGACACAACCCGTACTGTAATTTCCATTTTGCCACTGGCTACTTTCCATCAGTGACTGATAAAGTTGGTTGATTGTAGCGCCCTGTGTGCCAATCTGACCCGAGTGTCTGTTCCTTTTTTTCTAACTCTTGTTCAAACAGGAGCTGAAACTGATATTTTCTTAAAACAGTGATGTGTGTTGCGTGTGCGAGTGAATGACTGGGTCGACTTTTTTTTATGTATTTGCTAAGAAAAAACCAAAGCACTTTGTACGGTACTTTTACAGTTCTGCACTTCCAGTACAGTTGAACATGTATGGTGACTGTTTCACTGTTTGTTTTTTTCTGTTGGCAAATAGCCTGGTGGTTGAGTTGAATTGCACGGGCTGGACCACTACAGCTCTTAAAGGTCAGATGTTGGAGGGACTGAAGTTCTTTTTTTATAATCGACTGCACACAAAAAAAAACCGTGTTTTGTTGAAATGCATGACATTGGCTGCAGGATTTAAAGAACTTTTTTTGTATTACCATGAAACAGAGTAAATCATGTGTTAATTAATGTGTGAACAAGCTGAAATGTTTTTTGACGCCATATTTTCAAACCTGGGATATTTTTTTTTCTGGTCATAGATGTGTTCACTGTCATGCTGGATGAAACATGTGCAATCCTTTCTGTAGCCATAAACAGCACCACACAGACCAACACTCAAGGATGCCTTCAACATTAAGGTCTATTTAACAACTTAACGAGCACAACATGCGAATATTCAGTCTGTCTCTCTGCATGTCACTAATTGTTTGATTTTGTGTATTTTCCTCACAGTTCTTCGTGTACAGTTTATTTATTATTTCTATATTATCTGTCAGAAACGGTGGAACGTCGACTTTTTTTAGTCTGAGGTTTAGTATAGATTGATGTGTAGAAAGTCACACGGGACATATTTCGACTATAACTCAGCTTTTTTTCCTTTTCATTAATTTATTGTCTGCAAATAACGTGATACATAAGCAAAAATACTCACTTTCATTTTTTTCTTGGTATAAAAATAGTTTAGTGACAGATTTCCGTATGAGTTTTCTGAAACATCGCTCATCTCCTGTCTTCCTCAGTTTCCACTGATCTGAACAGATCTCACAGTAAGTGTGCTAATCTGAGACGTGTTTGATTCACAGCGAAGATAATATAGTCACATAGCGTCAAGTCATCCCAGATCAGCATTTCCGTTCTTAGAGATAATAGAATAAGGATCATGAACTAAAGACTGCAGCTTTGACAATCCAAACTGTTAGCCCTCTCTCCAACTAGAACTGTATGTCTTGCCAATAAAAGCAAAACTACTCTTTGAAGTCTTGTTCTCTGCTTTTACGAGGAAACTAAATAATAAAACATGGTAAAGCAGATTATTCTTGTTATTACACAATGGTACTCTCTTAACAAGCAGCAGCCTGCTGATGGGAATCTTGTATTTTTATTACACATCATTGATAGCTGTAGTTTAAACATATAATGAATTTATAGATTAAACAACCCAAGGAACATAAGCAAAGTGTCAATACCTCAACCAACGTCAACACTATATGCTGCTAATGTGTTTATGCATCTGTAATAACAATCCAATAATATAATATTTATGATAATATAACACTCTGAAATGGACCATGAGTATAGTTTGCTGGTCACACCACTATAACATTCAACATCAGACTGGTATTTCACCATTTACTCACCACTACTACATTCTCTATCTATTCTCACAAATAAAAATTAATTTACACCTATGAAGAATGTGCAGAATGGGTGGGGGCAGGGCTCCGTGTGAATGAACGGATGCTCTTCTCTGATTGGTCGACCGTCCTGCCAGTCATCCTTACACTCTGTTTGTACCCGCTTATGCCGGGGCTGTCAATCAAGAGGCGCACGAGCAACTGCAGGTGCAAAGCCGGACTGAGGGCTAGTCGCTGCTGAGGATAAAACACACCGCTCATTGTAAAACTCTGCGCTCATTTCTCATTGCGGGGCCAAGTTAAGTCTAACAGCTTGCAACGGATTTCATTCGGGCTGTTTGTCGCTTGTCTTATGACAGAAAATGTAGTCGTAAACAAGGAAGATAACCTTCATTTGACTTAACGTTAGCTGGAATGCTTAGCTAGCTGCTTCTTCTAAATACTGGTAACGGTCTGCTGTGTTAGCATAAAGGGAGCGATGCTCGCCTAATTGCATGCGTTTACAAAAACTACAACTTGCATTTATATCTGTATTGCTTTCATGCCTTTAACGTTTGATCTTTATTATAAGTGGTAGCTAGCTGAGTAATGACGCCTTGTACCGTTTTTTTTCAACGTGTTTTTTTCCAGCTAACGTGAACAAGCAGCTAGTTTAACGTTATATATCTGGCAAGCTAACGCTACATAAGCTCCACTATGGATAAGGATGTAGTTCAGGCCGTTTAAATTGGGAGCATGTTGTGTTCACAAACTGTCAGGTGGCACTTCAGGCGTGGCCCGTTTGTCTGACATTCTCTAATCTACTAACGTTACAAGGTACATTCTGTCCAACCATATGGTCATTCATAATTGGTCCGTGCAGGTTTCATGCCGTCCTAATGGGAAAGGATCGGTATCTTAGCTGATGCTTAGCCTGCTAAGCTGTGGTACTTCCGTGCTCTTATCTTGTGGAGCGGAGGTGTGCGTTCCTTGTCTGACCAGCGTTATTGACATGACGTGGAAACACTCACGGCTGTGTGTGAGCATTGGTTGCTGGTATTGACACAGCCTCCTGGCGAAACGGCTGCGTATTCCTTGATAATGTCATGACACGGTTTGGGAGTGTAACCTGGCGTCATACAACAACCGGTAATTACTGATAAACCCCATTCCGGGTTAAATGAGGCTGCCATGTGGATTCAGATGGTCTTCCTCTGGTCTGTCTGAAGAATAATGATGATCTGTTGGTCTGTTTTCTGTGCATTAGTTCCAGGGTATTCCTCACAGAAGTGCCCCAGTGTGATCTGTTAGTTTGGAAGAGAACAAACCAAACGGATTCAGTTAACGTTAAACAGTCTAGTAAATTAGAAACTTAGGTATTTGACAGCTGCCAGGCTGATACATGCTCTCTGTCTTGTCTTTATTTCTCAGACTTGTTGTACACCTTTTTAGCCTTTGACATAACGCTAGATGTATTGTATTATGATCATTTAATAACTAAAGGGCTTTTGTGTTATCAGGGGTTGGTCTTGTTTATCCAAAAGTCATTGGGCTTTCATGTTTCTTAAATGTGCTGATCTCTAATTTTATACTTTCCATCTATAGACCAGTTGAACCACATTGACGAAAGATGTGGTAATCTGTCACATGTCCTAAACTTCGACAGCAGTATTATGTAAAATGTTTCAAAGGCAGGATTTATTTTTCTTTCTTTTTTTTTGATCATTCATTTCAACCAAACATGAACTGTTTCATCCAGTGACAGGGGAATTGTGTATGACACTGTGTCTACAGGGAGTCACAGTGCCTACCTACTCTGATATTAACAAATACAACAGCTCTACCTTTGTAGATTTATATAATGTCTAGTTTTTGAGACACTGTCAGGGAACCTTTGTGACTGTCACTTGTGGTGGTGGTGGTGTTGTTGTATTAAGGTCTTTCTTTTTTGATTAATGTGAGATCTCAATCCTTGCATAGATGGCGTCTGCAAATGCCACATACGGACAGAAGGAGTCCTCGGACCAGAACTTTGATTACATGTTTAAAATCCTCATCATTGGCAACAGCAGCGTAGGAAAGACTTCCTTCCTCTTCCGCTATGCAGACGACTCATTCACGCCAGCCTTTGTCAGCACAGTGGGCATCGACTTCAAGGTGAAGACCATCTACAGGAACGATAAGAGGATAAAGCTGCAGATATGGGTGAGGAAGTGAACATACACATGCGTGTAGACGTGGGGGAGCTACTGGATCACAGTTGCTTCACGGTAGCTGACATTTTACTCCGAACTCCTGACGAGTTGTGAAAGGGAATTGAAAACTCACATTGCTTTGCTTGTTGCTGCTTTCTGTCTATTGCCACACTTTATTTTGCATTACATAATTACTACCAATGCAACAATCAAATGTTTTCTCTGTATCTGCTGATACATGAGGATTTCCTTCCATAATACAGTGACACCCTTAGCCAAAAAACAGTATGATTGGAAAAAGAGTTCAGATGTATGTGAGAGCTGAATAGCTATAATTTAAAGATACAGTGTGTAGGATTTAGGGAGATTTACTGGCAGTAATCGAACATAACATTCATAACTATGTTTTCATTGTGTATTATCGCCATCATATAAGAATTGTCGTGTTTTCATTCCCTTAGAATGAGCTGTTTGTATCTACTTAGGGAGCGGTTCCACTTTACAGAGTCTGCCATGTTGCACCGCCAGGTTTCTACAGTAGCCCAGAACGATGCAGCAATGACACCCCCGACACAGTATTAAGTATATAAGGCCGCAACTCACGATTATTTTAATTATCGATAAATCTGCTGATTATATTTCTCTAGTAATGGTTTTGTGTCTAAAATGAAAGATATCTATTTCATATATATATCTCAAAGTCCAAAGCAACATCTTTAAATGTCTTGGTTCGTCCAACCAACAGTCCAAAACCCCAAAAATATTCAGTTTACAAATAGAAGACACTGAAAAGCAGCAAATCCCCATATTGGAGAAGTTGCATCCAGATTTTGCCATTTTTGCTTGAAAGGTGCCTCAAACAATTAATCAGTTATCAAAAACGTTGTATATTAATATTCCATAAATTAAATAATCAACTAATCATTGCAGCTATAAAGTCCTTTTTAATTGAACAGAATTAATGTAAATTTAGTTTCGTCCTGCAGACCGTCTTTAGTAAGACTGCGTGTTTTTCACGCTGCCCCATCACATCTGGGACTGAAGCGGTTTCTGTTTCCATGTGTCTCCAATGATTCCCAGCTGCCCCAGAATAACTTCATCTGCTGTGTAATGGCAATACCCTTGAAGTGTTCTTAACATGAGCCATACAGCCTGACCCTGGGACCAATTGCTTATTACGTGGGGGGGAGGACAGCAGAGGAATGCCTAATGGTCATGGGAGTTTGGCTTGATGTTAAACCTCCGCAATCATCAGGAGGCATAAATCCTTTGCAGGTGCTGGGAGACAATGATCTGCACAAAAAGACAAAAAAATCCCATTGCTTATTTAATCCTACATGATGATGTTTAGACCACAACCCGGGCAGGAGCGTCCCTGGATCGATGGAAACCTTGTCATGTCCACGAGACAAATATATATTTACTCAACAATATTTCTCAATTAAAAAAATGATGGTATTTGTGTAGGACACTGCTGGCCAGGAGCGCTACAGGACAATCACCACAGCTTACTACAGAGGAGCCATGGGCTTCATCCTCATGTATGACATCACCAACGAGGAGTCCTTCAACGCCGTCCAAGACTGGTGAGTGACACTTCTATCTCAAAAAGAAGTTGGTGATTAAAATGGAATTTAACGAGCAGGAATGATGGTTGTAAAAAAGATAGATTTTTCTTTTCTCAGCAGCAAAAGCATGTGTGTTAATCTATTGTAGTACTGAGCCCTCAGTGCTTTCTCGAGACTTTAACATCTAAGAGAAAAGATGCTTGTGAGACTCAGTCAGGCGCTGTAGCTAAACACCCTGTACTGTGTCTGCTAACAGGTCGACCCAGATCAAGACGTACTCATGGGACAATGCCCAGGTCCTCTTGGTGGGGAACAAGTGTGATATGGACGATGAACGAGTGGTGGCCTCAGAGAGGGGCCAACAGCTGTCAGAACAGCTGGGTAAGTCAGCTGGTCACAGTAGAATCTAGAGGACAGGTCTCTGTTGCTTTTCCTCTCCTCTGCTCGGTGCATTAATGAAACTGATATATAATCGTGACCATATAATAACGTTGCTGTATATGTTTCTAAACATGAGTCAAATTCACAATATTTGGGTTGTATTTGGACAAGGGGGGATTTTTGTTTATTTTAGAGGTTGTTTTATAAACATCTATAGTTGGCATACTGTATGTCATCATGATTCAACTTTTCTTCTTGCCACATTACATAATTTCCACGTTTAAAACTGATGTTGCAACAATTCAGGCTGAAGTAATTGTAAATAAAAGGCAGCTATGAGCCATACTAACATCCTTCTTAACTATCAACGATATTATATTTTAGCACAAGTCTGACTATCAGCACTTCAGTCTTCGTAAGGCAATGATTTATGTTTTAGTCGAGCGAGCTTACTTCTCTTCCTGCTGGAACATGTAGCATCAAAAACATATCGCTCTGGGAGTGATCCGAGTGGTCAGACTGAGTCATAGTATCACATGTAACTAACAGTAATTGGACTTAATCTCAGTATGATTCAGTATGGTTAAGTATGATCTGTAATTTGTGATTTTGAGCTGTACAAAAATAAATTGAATTGAATTGAATAGAGATAAACTTACACAAATCTGTTACGGAGGGCTCATTGTTGATGTTTGAGCTGCCTGTCTGACCATATCCTGTATGTGTCCAACATGATGAGTTCAGTGGATTAACCAGGTTATAAGCGTAACCATAGCTCTGTCTCTCTCGCCCCTCCGCAGGTTTTGAGCACTTCGAAGCGAGCGCTAAAGATAACATTAACGTGAAGCAGACCTTCGAGCGGCTGGTGGACATCATCTGTGAGAAGATGTCAGACAGTCTGGACAACAACGACCCGACTGTCACCGGCTCTAAACAGGGACCGCAGCTCAACGAGCAGCCACAGAGGTCCACTCAGGATTGTGCATGCTAAACATGACCGCGCACGCACGGGCACACACACACTGTCTGCTGTCCTAAAATCCTCACAACTTGTTTAGGTTTGTCTCTTACTTTCTTTTCATTCTCATACACACAGTTATTACACACAGACACTGGCACACAGAGAAACACAACCTGACGTCTTCGACTCTCCGCCCCTCTCGCTACACCAAGAGCATCGTCCACATTTCAGAGATTATGTGATGGTGCTAACTTAGTTAGAGGGGTGAAGAAGAAATAACAGAGGTACAATCCCAGCTTATCTTTCTTTCTTACTTAAACATGTTTATTTACACACACGCACACACAATCCTTATCTTAACAGACTAATAAAAGGCCGGTTAAGGCTGAAACTCCATCGTTCCTTGTTGACGTGTCTGCAATTGGGTTTTACTATAAAAGGATGTGAATCCTCCAATCACAGGCCCCACTCAGCACTAATGCCTCAAACCTAAATGGATACAAATTAGTTTTACTTTCAGTCCCTTTGAAAATATAGGGTTGTTACTGTGGATAGCGTTGCTGGTTTTAAAAAAAAACATTTTTAGGTTTGTTGGCTGTGGTTTTGAGCATGTGAAATCACCGACCCTCGTCAGTGTTGTGATTGAGTTTCTACAAATAGTTACGCTCAAAGTTTGATGTCCAAACGGGGTCATTTGAAAAAACTCTTTTAATTTTATGATTAAATATAAGAACAGCAAAGATGATGTTTATCAGCTGCTGGTCTTCTTATTCTTATTCATTTTTGGCCCCTTCCCCCAATTCGTTTTTTTACTTTCTTTTAGTGAAATTGGATAGCAGTGTCATATTTTAATTACTTTTTTCTAACTATTTTTTAAGACAATCAACAGAATAGAAATATAAGAGATGTCCCAAATTGAGAAGAGTGTATAAATGTTTAAACGTCAATAGTTATGCATATATAATATATATCCATGAATAAGTATATTATACCATAATGATTTTGGGTATTGGGTTCCTACCTGTGCTTCAGTGAGAGGTGCATGATGTTGTTTCAAACGTTTGTGGTCGATCGGATGGTTATTTGTATGAGCTGCTGTCCTACAGTTTCAGTATGTGGAGGAATCAAATGGTTCTAAAGGTTCCACATGTTAAGCTCACAACCCCCTTCTCATTGTATTAACATTTCATTCACTGCACACAGTGTGTAACATGCACTCACTAGAAAGGCATGTGATTCAGTGTGAGCGCTGCTACACCACAGACCTCGCCATCAACTTCAGATATTCACTTATGTCATGGTGGAAGATATTTTCATCTCCACGTTGTGGGGGAACCGTGTGTTTTTAAGCATGTTAAATGTCAAATTGTGAGTTCTCTCTGATGCTACGGTTCAGGATTTGTCTGCTCGTGTAATACAGTACAAAACTGTATGTAAGGCATGCGGAAATATTTTCAACATTTTAAGTTATTTCAAAATAAAGCTTATTAATTTTGTATTATTTATAACTTCATTTACTTTTAAGACAATGTTCTTCCTAGATTATGCATTGCAGTCTGCACTGTACTTTTTAAAGGAGATGTTCAATCGTATTCAATTGCTTAAACTCTCCCAGCTTTGAAATGAAAATGTATTTGTGTTTACTGTGAATATAAAGTTTAAGATGCTTCCTCAAGAGGAACGTGAAACGTTTCCAGTTTAAGAGTCTCTTGTTATATCAGCGCAGCTTTGGTGGGAGGTTTGTTTGTCTTTTGATATCAGTTATGTAACTTCCAAGACTTGTTAGTGTAAAAACAGACTGTTCTCTCAGAGCAATAGGAGTCATTTCTCTCCACACCCAAATATGAGCAATGTACGATCCTGCTGAAGGTTTGTAATGTACGCGGGTTAGCGAATGTACAGTTTCTGTAAAGGCAGCCTTAACAATTGTTCTTTCTGAAGTCATCTCAACATTAGACTTGTGTGAGACTTGCAGTAACGTGTGCGGCAATGTTTTCCTTCTCTGTGCAGGAGTTTCAAAGAGGGAAACAGGAAGTAAAGGGAATACTCTGAACACTTTGTTAAAACGCTGATTCTTACTGCAGTGGTTGACTTTTGACTTTTGTTACTTTATTTGTTGTGTTTTACAGCTGTAAAGTTGCGAGTGACTTCGGAACACTTCTCGATCCTGTTCAGCTCTCCTCTTCTTCTTCCTCCCTCCCCATAAATATCTCTTGTAAATAGGAATTTTCTGCATGTCGGCTATTAGTTGTGTGAATTGTGCTGTAATTCTGTAATGGCAGATTTGCTAAAATGAGGAATCAATAAACAAATTAGCTAAAAGCTGGAGTTGTACGTTGGTTCAACAATTATTTACAAAAAGTGCACATGTGAAGTTAGAGAAAAAGGTTGAGAGTAGGTTGTATTTTGCCCAGCAGAGGGCAGAACGCTGCAATAATGTCTTGTTTACCCTCAGAGTTGTTTGACCATCTATGGTTTGGTTCAGCTTTCCCCTACTGCACTTAACACAACACTCACAGTGCCAACTGTAAAATAGAAGACACATGCAAAGTTATGAATTCTAGCAAATGTTCCTTTTAACTATAAGCCAGCAGAGCCTCCCGCTCAGTAAGAAACAGAACACGTGAGCTTTAGTAATGTAGTGAATTTAATGAATGTCAGGTAGAGACTTGAGAGTCCATTACACATGGGTAGGGGGGGGGGGGGGGGAGGTTTCTCAACACGTACACATACATTCATGGAAGTTTGGTGACTGAAGAACTACACAGCAGCCGCCATAATGAAAAATACAATAGTTACTGTACACGAAAGCAACAAGACATGCAGTGTTCATTTTTGCAACAAAAGAAACAAGAAGTAAGACCATATGTAAAATAAGAAATGTTTCAGGAAATAAAATATATATTTGTCATTACTAAGTGCTTGTAAACAAGTAAGGCATTATATTACACATTGGGTGACAGCACTTGGTGACACCCTGGTGTTTGGTTGCACTCCTCTTGAGATTGTCCAGCTTACACGCATATAAACGCTATCCCACACCAGTCCATTGTACAGCAGTTTGCTGCATGGCTTCCCAAAAAGAAATGAGGGCAACAAAATAAGTCAGTTTGCTGCGTAACACTGCCAGATGTTCAGGAATCAGAAGAGGCTGGCAGAGGCCACACCTGCTGCTGGCTAACCTGTCATTATTCCAGTAGACTTGTGGCTCTCATCAAGGTCCATGTTTTGCACTGTGCTGTGCAAATGTCTTCTGTTCCTCAGTTACAGCCATGTTCTTACAATGGCCTCATATCAATTCTCTGATAAGGATTTTGTGTTACAAAAGGCAAATGTTCCGCTTTATACAGGCCTGCATCCTCGGCGCATATTAAGAGCCGTAAACATCCATGAAGAGCTCCATTACTGGCATTTAGTACGCCTGGACCTGGTTTGGTAAAAGCTGACATCCGCTGCTGACATGGTTCATCACCTTCTGCTTCAGCTGGGACACTTGCTCCCTGAGGACGCAGGCTGTGGAAGCCAGCTCGGTGTTTTGCGTTTTCAGGTTCTTGACCTTGTCCTCCAGCCGAGAGATCCTCTCCAGTTTTCTCTTGCGGCATTTGGAGGCGGCTATCCTGTTCCGCAGCTTTTTCCTCTCCGCCTTGATGCGCTCCTGGTTGTCCATGTCAATAGGAGACAGCGGGGGGCTGTCCCCGAAGCTCTGCATGTCTGGTACAGTCTGAGGCTCGTCCTTCACCAAACCGGCAGCCTGGAGCCGTGACAGAGCGGCCGCGGCAGCCGCCTGTTGCTGCGCGCTGACCAGATGAGACGGAGGCGGCGGGAAGGGGATGATGTCCGTGGAGTAGTTGATGGAGGTGGCTCCGAGCGGACTGGCCGCATAGCCGTTCAACGTAGTGTAAACAGGAAGGTCTGATGCATGAAGCCCGCCGGAGCCCAGTGCGTTGGCTGATCCCAGGAGCTCCAGTCTGTCCACGGAGACGCACCCCGCCTCGCTCAGCTGATTCTGCTTGTGAAGATCCTCCAGCGCCTTGACGAAACCTTCCGCGAACTCCTGCTCGTCACTGGCGGACTTCGGGTAGAGGAAGTGGGAGGCCGGGTTGGCGGTGGTGACCAGACCGTTCGACTGGATGATAAGGCGCTCCAGGTCCGGAGTGGTTAGCTTCAAGAGTCCCAAGTCCGGGGAGTTGAGGAGTCCGTCTGTGTCCCGGAGCGGGTTTGATTTGAGCTGGGAGTTGTGGTCGTCCAGGTTCAGATGAATGTCCTTCTTCATCATCGTGCTCTGCGAATAGATGCTGAAGAACCTCGGAGTGTTCACGGTGCCTGGGTAGAGGGTTGTTTCCATTCTACACCCTCACATGAGGGAGTGTTGAGCGTTACGCATTAATGATCTCTCAGCAATCCCAATCCAAGCATGAGGAAATCAGCTGATCCTTATTCTTACGCGATCCTATTTCCTCTTCCCCTTTTTACGTATCAGTCACGCTATCAGTCGACCACTTGTGCTGTTGTGCCTGAGGGGCTGTGATGTGTCTCTTCAGCGCGCGAATGATATTGTTTTTTCCCGATGGCACGACTGCTATGCGCAGCGCCAGACCTCGCTCGCTTTCTAGCCCTAAAAATTCCATTATGTCACTCCAGAGCGCGGAGATTGGCCCAAAATGACGTTGGTTTCCGGTTTAATTTGAATAAGGGGCCGAACCGGTCTTTATTGCCATGGAGACTTTAGGTAAACTACAAACAGTGCAATGCATTGTGGTTTGATGTCATAGCATAAAAAAGCACAGGGTCGCCAAAAGAGAGCAGAGACTGGGCGGGGAAGGTGTGAGAGGCGAGAGGAAAGAACAGAGGAACAGGCCTTACCGAACATATTCCTTCAACTAAGGCGCTTTTAAAAGACTTCAAGGAGATAATGGAGTATTATAATCAGCTTTACGTAAAATAATTGTGTTCTACATAAGTTTAACACACAAGTTAAGTGTAATCTTGTAGCCTACTATTCCATAAAACGAGGCTGTAGGATCCGGAGCGAGACATAATTTGGTGTTAAATGATGTGTTAAAAACTAAATTCATATTTTATTCCACTTCATCAGCCTTCTAACGCTCACCGCGCGAACACCTCTCTGTTCCAGTACTTTAAGGATCAATGGTCACACGTTCAGCCCTCACACAAGACCAAGAGAATGAAATGAGGCGATACAACGTGTAAGTGCTCTGAAAGTGTTTCTGGGGAAACTGAGCATACTCGAGAAAAAGGGAAGGAAACAGTGACAGTAGAATTAGGAAACCATGTGTTGTCTATGATTGAAAGTAGCATGTGGAAATTGGTTAAATCATGGCTGGTGGATCTTGAGCTGTCTCGGTGTCTTCATTGATGCCATTTGTTCCATAATAGGCGAAAAGATTTTATTTTCACAACGATGACTCACAATGGCTGTGAAATCTCAACATATGCATTCGGTCTGATAAAATGAAGGCATATATTATAACAGAACTATAACATTATAAAGTAGAATGCACGTAATTAATTAAATAGAACAGAAAATAATAGAATAGATAATTGTATAATAGAATATAGCATCATAGAAGAGAACAGGAAAGAATAGAATACAAATAGAGAATATAATGAAATGTTATAAAATACAATAGAACAGAATAGAAAAAGAACAGGTTAATGTAAATTATTATAGAATAGGACATTATATGATAGAGCAGAACAGAAACCATAGAATAGAAAGAAATGAAAAGAGACAAATAGAGCATACATTCAGTATGCATTGTACACGGCATTGAGTTTTCCTGTGGTGGAAACTAGAATATTGTTATTCCGCCCCTTCACAGCGAGGACGTCAGCAGACGGTCTGCATCAGCACCACGGAGCAGAGAGGGCATCATTAGTTTCCATGGCAACGCTGACATAGCAAGTGACGCAGGCGAGATGGAGAGAGGAAGGTGAACGGGTTGAGGGAGAAGAGGGGGCTGTTGGCGACTGCCGTGTAGGTGGTTGGTGGAGGTGTTACAGTGTGTGTGATGTGGTTCAGAGGCAGAAATCAATGTTGATTCTGTAACCGTAGAGGCATGAATGAGAGACATTTGTTTGAAACATTAACCACAAAAGACTCTTCCAAGAAAGAAAAAAGATCTCCACCCTATGGAGAGCATATTTTCTTCAGTGTGCCAGTCTGGAGCCACATAGGGTGCAGTGTCCAGAATGTGTGAGTCATTTCACAACAAGGGTGTGGACGGCACCGCGAATGAAGAAAGTGGCTGTTGGGCACTATTAGATTAGCTCTGCCTTCATGACAACAAACTGGGGGAGAAGGTTTGTCCTCTAGACTCAGGTAATGGAGTGTGTCAAAAGGTTGTGTACGATACAACTTCCCCTCCACAGCCACAGGAGAAGTGTCCTTTGACTTTAGCTCCCCGGGGATAAGCCAACAGGGCATTGCATGTTCAGCAACGCCCTGTGCCACTCTGACGCTGTTACACTGCCTACATTCACACCTGGGAGCCACCCAGTGAAACCACTAAGCAGCTGAACTGGAGCAGCTGGTTGGAGGTTAAATGCTGAGGCAGTATCAACGGTTCTTGTTGATGGAGGGGAGGTTGTTTTTCATTCACTTCAGCTGGCCACTCACAGGGCGGCTTCTCTAAACCTTTCATCTGTTAATGCAGTGCAGATGCTTGGTTTTCATTTTCAGAACACACATGTCTTGAATTACATTCTATTGCATTAAAACGGTTGGATTAAAAGGATCAGTTTTTATCCTCTCCTGTCGTCTTTCCAAAAAAATGTCTTGTGCTGCATGTTGAAGAAACACAAATTCACGAGTCTTCCTTTGTTGTTGTTGTTTCTTCACTTCATAGCCAAAGGCATTCATGTGGGATGAACTGCTGTTGGCGATTGCACCCCCGTACAGTAGATGGCAGTATGATCCACCCAGATCTGGTGTGTCACTTCCTTTGAGCCCTGAGTCAGAAGAAAACAGCAGCAAGCGGAGACAATCCTGGGATTCTCGCGTGGGGTATTTGATCCCCTTATTATACATCAATGACAATTGTTGTCATAACAACCAAGGATAATGGCCAATAAGAAGAAAGTAATAGCAACAGGTGAGAGGTGTTAATTGGTGAGAGGACTGGAGAAGACACATGTGTCCTAAAGGATTTCTTTGTTGTGGCAGCTCTGAGAGTGTTCTGCTTGTGTCTGGGCTGCACTTTAATGGTTGTGTTCATATTGTAAATATGTAATGACACTGATGTTTACAGAGAGGACGCTGCTGTTAGGAGAGCAGGGTTTTGTGTGCTGGTTTTAGATAACAAAGGTTTTTAAACAAAGATGTGCATCAGGAAGAGATTGAACAACAACATATGCCATTTTTTTGCTGGTTAACTGCGAGAAATAAGTGATTCTGTGCCTCTGCTACTACTACAATTAATGTTTAACTTGCAACCTTTGGACTTTGAATTAAGAGTCTTTTTTTACATTCACCCTTATCGCATATGTCCAAAACAGATAAGCATCTTCGCTGACTTTATAGTTTACTCGGCTGCACTGTGTCTCTTTGCTGCAGTAAAGAATCATGTTGCTGCTCTTTTCTGTGCAGGTTTTGAGCCTTTTGGAAAGCATGCAGTGAACTCCAGCTGGGTGGCAGTACAGGTAATCAGTATATCCACGTTGTCCATTTTTAACAAAGGGGGCAGTTCAGGATTTTTTATTTAAATATTTAAATAGTACATTTCATAATGAGCAAAATGCACTTTTTTTTCCTCACCTGATTAAGGGGTTGTCATTTAGTTTCATTGTGGACATTTAAAACCTTTTAAGACTGCAATTAAATACATATATATATATATAAAAAACATATATTATTTATATATGTATATATATATATATATATATATATATACATATATAAATAATATATGTTTTTTGTGCTCAGGAACTGGAGCGATTGGGGCTGGGTGAAGCAGTAGACCTTCATGTGTGTGAGGTGCCTGTTGAATACCAGGCTGTTCAGAGCCTACTGCCATCTCTGTGGAAAGAGCATGAGCCACAGGTATTCAATAAAATACAAAATACCGTACATGGAAAACCCATTTTTCCATCAAAGGTTGTTAAAATCCATCAATCAATTAAAAAAAAACAACCTCTGCCACCTCTGTCTTTTGGGGTCCTGTGAGCAGCTGATGGTCCATGTCGGTGTTTCTGGGTTAGCCACCACTGTCGCCCTGGAGCAGTGCGGCCACAACAAGGGCTACAAGCGCCTGGACAACTGCAGCTTCTGCCCAGCTTCCCAGTGCTGCATGGACAGCGGCCCCGACTGCATCCGCTCTGTCCTGGACATGGATACAGTCTGCGAAAGGGTCAATGACTCCGGCCTCGGGGTCACTGTTTCTGTATCTAAGGATGCTGGAAGGTAAGTGATGTGATTTACACACGCTCTACTTATCATAGTAGGAAAAGCACAGGTGTTACTAATAACATTACTGATGGTGATTCGTTATTTAAGTGTCCAAGTATGACATGCCAGTGAGACGGCGAGCACAATACCAGCAGTGTGGAACCTAAATACAATGAATTGATGTTATTAATTACACCTGTGTTGACCCTGCAACGACATGTCAACATGGCTCCTGAGGAAATGTCCCTATAAATGAAAGCAGCTGAATGGATTTCAACCGTCGTTCATTTTAACATTTTCTTGTCAAAGTGTCTGCTGTGAAAGGACCTGTTGGTTCAAACTAAAATTGTGTCTTGTATTGTTTTTAGACCTCTATTTTATAATGAAAAACAGAAAGGAAATACAATAAATGAAAATGTAATTCTGTGGGAAAACCACATGGCCAGTAATAACAGTAGTGTTGCTGTTGTTGTTCTGTGTATACAGGGAAATATATTCGTATAATGCAGTCAATGACAACATGATTTCCTACCCTCAGCCAATTAAACATTGCATAGCTTCTATTTTCATGCCTGTTTTGAATAAGACCATAAACTTGTAATGTATGTACTTGTAAGGACAAAATGTATAGAGGTCTGTTTATTCTATATTAAATATGCAATAAGTTTGTTGTCTTCTGCTTTTTGGTCTGTGGAATTTGGTTGAAGGAACAACATCTTTCACTCATATCATACACATCGAGGCCTACAGTTACGAGTTGATACTTGCAAATGTGCATGATAATTGAGGTTGTCTTATGACTCGTTTTCAAATGTCTTAACAGCCTTTACTGTTTTGCAAAGTCGGCTCAAAGCCTTTGTCACGTGCATATTCCTTTAACTTTCACGTCTGTGTGATAACACAGTGATGTGATAACACAGACTTTACATAACCTGACATCCTTCCTTGGCAGGTATCTGTGTGACTACACCTACTACACCTCTCTATACTTGGGGCAGGGTCACTCTGCCTTCATCCATGTGCCTCCACTTGGAAAACCCTACAGCAGCCAGGACCTGGGCAGAGCTCTCCAGGCCGCGATACAGGAGATGCTGAAACTGCTGGAACTGGATCACAAACACAACAAGCACTGCAATCACAAGCACGAACACCAGCACCAGCACTACTGAGTTCTAGTGCAGCGAGTGATGACCCGTTAGCTCCAGAAATAAATGACGTGAGTTTCACGTTTGTTGTCAAAAACAGGACATTGTGTCTGAATTGGGTGCTGTTAACTGTTGTATCAATTCCAAATTGTAAACCATGTGTTGTGTCTTTAAAAAAACGTGAAGGTTTTACAAGTTTGATTACAGCATCTGTGTATTGTAGACCTGGTCTGGGTCTTGGCATGAATGGGTTTGAATGAGTGTGCAGGAGTAGTGGGCATCCGTGAGTGTCGGTCATGTCTCTACAGTTCTGCCTCTGATAAGACTGTGAAAATAGATGTCAACAACAATTATAAACCTACAAACATTGTGTCACGTGAAAGGGGGATTTATGTGACTAAGATATAATAGTAGTATGAACAAGGTATTAGCTGAAGCTACAAGTTATATATGTTGAAACACCGGGAACATTTACTGTTACACTACCTGTTTGAGTCACATCCTTCCCCTGCCACCCGGGACTCTGTCCGCTCACTGATTTAAGTTTTTCATTTTCCTCCAGTCAGCATGATTCATGCTGCCATTCCCTTGCATTGCTTGTATTTACACCAGAGAATTGCAACGACTTTGATATGACAGGAACATGAAGAAATTAACAGATTCACACATATATAATGATTTGTTTGTCTCAGGGAATATGTTGCACACACAATCAATATCAAGTAATTTGATCAATTTAATGTGTCTGTCCAATGTATGTAAATGCAAAGCCAGCTCAAAGCTGCGTATGATTAAAACACTTATTAAAACACATATTTTCTTATTTGTCCCCGTCTGTGTGAAATCTTCAGTAGAAATACTGCTCGCATTTGTACTGCTTATGAGTGCTTGTGAGTACAACATCTTGTTTTTTTTTAACTCAATAATGAAAAAAGTATTGCTCATAGCTTTTACCATCGGGACTGTGCCCTGTAGGCAACAATTAACATCATTTTGTACATTTTTCATAGATTTCTTTGGAGGGATAATATGAGTGTATTATAAATGGCACTTCGACACTGATACAAATAACAACCTTTGTTCACCTTCCTAATATTCCTATTTTGAACATTCAAGCACGCGCTATTTGAGTTTATGTGTTGCTCAATAAACCACACCCACGAAAAAAATGTAAGTGAGTATCCTGTTAAAGCATTGTATGATCTGTGATCACAATCTGACTCAGAACATTGAGTATAGGCCTACTTTGAGACTCAAAGTTCAAAATGCAGATGTTGCCTTTTTAATTTGTGTCTGAATTCAGTAATTCAGGTTTCTTACCAAGTAAGCACATGAAAAACAATGTCCCGGCCTGGTAGACTTTTGATGTTAGAAAGGCAGGTAGGCTTTAAGTCTGTGATTCTTCCTGAGACATTGAGAATTTTTGTGCAGTGAGACATGATAAATAAACTATCTACTGCTTTTTCGTGTGTGGTTTTCCAATAAATACTTGCAATATTTGATTTACTTTCACATTCCTTGTGCAGGGTGGTAACACTGCGTGTTGTACATTCTTGTTCGACAGACCTGCTGAACTTGTTCTGACCTGATCTGTACAGCATGAAAGGAACATCGTGTTGCTGAACCGTTCTTGTATCGTGTCTCATAGGAAATTGATCAAAAACGCTCACCGATGCATATTTAGTCCTACTGTTTTGCACAGGAATAAAACCATTTATATCACCTCTCTAAACTGATAAGAAACTTACAAGATGAAACTTGCGGATTTGAAAGAGAGCCTCAGCGCTGTCTTAACTTGTTCGGAGATGGTAAATGAGGACAATGTTCCAGCTGTGGACATAAAAACAACAACTATTAGTTTAAAACAATGTTCCTCAAAGTCACTGACTGAATTGAAGTATCATCTGTTCTAAATGATCATATATGATCTAAAAATTTGCCAATGTTAATTTTGTGTTAAATCTGAAAGTCTATCTCCTTCATATAAATAAATAATTTAATAAAAGATAAGATTCAGAATGATCCAGTGCAGAGGACAAGAGTATAATGTACATCGGAAATCTGTTGTTTAACAGAAGTTGTTCGACTTTTTCAGGCACCCCAAAATTCATAGTGAGCCCAAGCATATAAGAAAGTATTGTAATGCATATGATCAATAATGCCCAGTCGTCATAAAACCCATACAGCCCTTTAAAGGTGCATAACATCTCACTTGTTCACTGTTATCTCTTTGTTTGTGCACTTTATTTTATATTTACTGTACATTTTAATATGTTTCTACTTTTTACACTGTGTTGATTGTTGTTGATTGTTTAATGTTATGCACCACCCGCCATGTCAAATTCCGTGTATGTGCAACCTGCCTTGGCAATAAACGGTTCTGGTTCTGATATCTACACTGATAATACACTGGTATTCATACTGTCCGTCTGTTGATCTTTATCTCTGCTATTCCCTCCGTTGCTGTGTTTTGTTTTAACTTTAACATGTATACCTGTGGCATGATGTATGGGTGGATGTGTTCTGGATTATTATATTATATATGTTGTGTATACATTTTTTGAACTATGTAATTTTATCCTATTTCTAACGTGCCCTATTTAAATCTTGGCAGGGACAAAATGATGACGAAATGATGACGAAAAACAAATTTGCAAGGCTTCCAGTCTAACTCTGGATCATTTACTGTTTTATTTATTTCTATCACCGAGCAGACATGTTCAAATAAAATAAAAAATGAAAATCTTTAAATACGCTTCATATCTCTTTGACTCTGTTTCCACATTTGTTGCAGTTCTATTTAATAATAGTTACTCATTTAATTACAGAAAGGGACTTTTATGACCACGTCAGAAATTAATATTCGGCTCAAGTATGTCTGCTTGTCTCCTTTACTTCCTACAGATGACTTACTGTAGGAGATAAGTGGGAGTGAGGGAGGAGAGGAAACGTGCGGGAGGAGAAGACAAACGGAATGCAGCCGTAGAGTCTCTCTCTCCATCACCAGTGTTTGTAGTTTTCTCATCAACACCGTGTCTCAGTTATTCGGTTCACTCTGGAAAAGCAACAGTTTGTGGACTCGTCGTGATTACGGGTGAATACCGGTACCAAGAAGGCAACAACATGAGTGTCGAGGCGTACGGGCCGAGCTCGCAGACTCTGACGTTCCTCGACACCGAGGAAGCCGAGCTGCTGGGAGCGGACACCCAGGGCTCCGAGTACGACTTCACTGATTTCACCCTGCCGAGCCAGACCCAGACCCAAGGCCAGACCCAGAGCCAGCTGGACCACCAGGTGCGTGTGGTTGTTTGTGGCGGTGCGGAGTCTAAACACGTCTTCTCCTGTGTTGACAAAATGTAAATTTAGCTAACGCGAGCTAACAACAACCGCTAGCTACCTCCGGTTAGCACGGTGACGCCTCCCATCGGTTACCATGCCTATTCCCGCTAATTGGCTAGCATGCTAGCTTCTGAGCACAGTTAGCATGCTGACACAGCTAGCATGTCAATGCAGAACTTAATTGACATACAAAGCAAGAGTGTGTGTGGCAGATCTACCTCAAATGTCCATATTTACACAAATGAATGTACGTTTTTTTTTAAATGTTTTTTTCTCTAATTTATGTACTAAATACTTACAACACCCAATGACAACAACAAACATCTGTAGCAACACATAGTTGGACACAGTCGGTTTGATATTGCTGTCAGCAAACCGTTAGCTGATGTGACAGACAGTGGAATATATGACCAAACAAAGCTTTATGTATCTCGTTGACTGTCCAGTTGTATGTCTATCTGTGATCCTTAATGGTTAGTTTATCCCAATTACTGTTGACATCTAGTTAGGATTGTATACATCTGTCTCCTCAGGTTAATGGCCCTGACGGCACACTACAGAATGGTGAGGACCCTGTCATTAAAGCCAGTCAGCTGCTCGCAGAGTTGAACTTTGAGGAGGATGAGGAGGACACCTACTACACCAAGGACCTGCCTCTACATGCCTGCAGGTACTGTCGTAAGGACCAACGTTATACCCCCCTGTTTATACTCAGTTGAGTCTCAGTGGGTTGTGGGAATTTTCTGTTGACAAAAAATGTCTGAAAATATTTAACAGAAAACTGGTTCAAAGTTTTTAAAAACTTCTCTGCAGACACTCTGTAACACACTCTACAGATGTCACAGAAAGCCACATTAGAACATCTTGTATTGTGTCGAATGTCAACTATTGTTCATCACTATTGTTGCAGCTTGTGCGTGCTTGCCTTTAACTAACAAGTTGGCTAACAGCTGATAGTTTGGCTGTGTCAAAGCATTCCTGTTGAGTGTGTGTGTGTATCATCCCAGACATTATTAGTTGCCTAGATTGTTTGTTTAGTTTTATAGAACAAGTGATGGATCACTATGTCTTTCACCAGCCAATCAGTAGCCAATGCAAATGTTTTAAATAGTTTTCCCTGAAGTTTGGCAGTGAAAACAGAGTTAGTTGTCTCTATTATTTTTATATAGATGTCGATTCTCATCAACCACATACAGGTTTATTTTGGGTTTTATGACATGCAGCTGAATCCTTTACTGTTTGACAGGCTATCGCACAACTCATGAAGTATGTATTTTGCTGATCAAGTGCCATCATTAAAATCTACATACAAACTGGAAACATACTTTTCTCAATGACCAAAAGGAAGAGTTCTTCAAAAGCTCACATGGCAGTGACATCAACAGTACAGCCCCTAGTTACAGGCTTTTTGAGGCTGATACCAATATTAATATTTGAGAGTTTGAAAAATCTGATAATGATTTATGAGTTGATATAAATTTTCGTAACAAAACCTATAACATTTTTAATTATGTTTCCATATATTTTTGATTTCTAACAATCGCTACCAAAAAATACTATACATAAACGTAAGTACTGGGTGGAGCTATTTACTATTGACACATAAACCCGGTATTACTCTCTGTTAGACAAATTATAGAATGGTGACACTGTTTCAAAACATACTGTATTTTTGTCATTTCTGTACTTCAATTTCTTGTCATTATCAGTGATACTGATATATCTGAGATGAGCTAATAATGTTGATGTGGTATGAGCGTTGCAGATTTATTTCTTGGCTCTCATTAATATATATAATATGCAACATTTTCAAAGTCCATCCCATCAGCGACTGCAAGTCACTCTGTTTGTTCCCAAAAATGGAAAAAAGAAAAATGACTGCACTCATGTGTTATTGCTTTAGACAACTACAAAACAACTATAAGATGGATTGTTGCATCACTTTGATCTTAGTTGCGTCAGTAAAGAATGGGTTTGCGACACCAACGATCTTGCAGTATAATCCAAATTGAGTCAGTGTCATGTGCTTATTTTTCTTGTTTTGTTTTCTGGCTCTTAACAGCTTTGTGTTTCGTTTTTTAATTTTCACTTACTTGTTTTTTAGTTACTGTGGTATTCATGATCCAGCCTGTGTGGTCTACTGCAACACCAGCAAGAAATGGTTTTGTAATGGCCGTGGAAACACATCCGGCAGGTAAGATATAAGGACTTATCAGGTTAAAATTGACCCTCCGTGTTAGTGTACTGAGCTCAATGAACTTGGAGAGGGTACTTTTACAGGTACAATATCATCATAGCAGGAGTACTGTATATGCAAGGGGTTATGAGGAGTTACAAACTAAATTAAAAACATGTTTACTGACTTTTGAGGGCTCTTTTAAGTAATTCAACCTTTTGATCCAAAGAAAATCTTAATTAGATGAGTTTCTTCATTCGATGCTCTTTTGAATCAGCCTTGTAATAAACCTAAAAACATCAGCAAGACACTATTCATTTCTGTGAATGAGAGGAACACTGGTCTGAACACTTGGTCTCCTCTTATACATAGTTCAATTCATACAGAAACTGAACTTTGATGCATTATCAGTCATCAGTAATGCACAACTGATGCCGCTTTGCCCCTTCATGCTCTGGTAGCTGTGACACTGCAGTTGGATAGCTCGAGGCAATAATTACACAGCAACACATTCGGTCATGATGTGAACCCACTTACCACTACTTAAGGTTTTGCTGAACTTGTATGATGGTCAGCTGTTTCTCTGTGTTTAAAGCTCTTTTACTAAACACTTATTCGGCAAAATGCTATAAAAAAAACAGCATTTCGCTGTATCAGTGTGGTAGATGGCTAAATTCTTGAGCAGTCATGTTTTATTTTGAGTTTGCATAAAATACAAATTGTCAAGACTTATGTGTGAGGAAACTGTACAAAACACCTGCATCCGGTATCTTCACTTTTAGCCACATTGTAAACCACCTGGTGAGAGCAAAGTCTAAGGAGGTGACGTTGCATAAAGATGGCCTTCTGGGGGAAACGGTGCTGGAGTGCTACAACTGCGGCTGTCGCAATGTCTTCCTTCTGGGCTTCATCCCTGCCAAAGCCGACTCCGTAGTGGTGCTACTGTGCAGGTAAAGGGGTCTTTTTGTGTAGCTGCCCTTTGCACACTGACCTTCCTGCTCATGGGGCAATCAAGGAGAATACAGATTTCCCCGTTATTGTTGAACATTCGTGTTTTTGGTTGCAACGCAGGCAGCCATGTGCCAGCCAGAGCAGCCTGAAGGACATCAACTGGGACAGCTCACAGTGGCAGCCTCTCATCCAGGACCGCTGCTTCCTGTCCTGGCTGGTGAAAATCCCTTCAGAGCAGGAGCAGCTCAGGGCTCGTCAGATCACCGCCCAGCAGATCAACAAGCTGGAAGAACTGTGGAAGGTAACCGTTGTAGCACACACACACACACCCACCATTGTGCTATGTCAATAGTCTAGACCTGCATAACTTGAATGTGAACACGGGTTGGGCTTATCTAAACAGTGAACCAGATCTAGTCGGGTTTGCTGCATATTGCTGAGCTATTCTGTTTGTTTCACATCCCGTTTCGTGCCTGTGTTTCTATTTTTTGATAGTTTCCTGTTGTATACATAGTCACATATACCGAACAGTTTAAAAAAAAAGTATTTTCTATGTGCTCATTGACTATTTTACAGCAGACATTTTAACTTGTCGTGGTAGTGAAGCACAGATATGGCTACTAACATTAACAATGGCTCAGTTCTATTGAAGTGCTCCAGTAAGCCATGACAGGGAGCCAGTACGCACAACACCAGGACCCTGAAACTGAAGCAGCTCATAGGAATTCAGCCACCATTCAACTTATTATTTACACCTGTGCTTTTGCTACTGTGGCATGTCAAAATGTCTTTTGTGAAAAAAATTGGCTGAATCTTTCCAAGTTGGAATTTATGAAATTTCAGCATATTAAAAGAAAACACTCCGCTCAACTTCTATCTATATTTTAAACGTTCTCTCATCCTGTGTGATTGTGTGTGTGTGTGTGTGTGTGTGTGTGTGTGTGTTTTATTTTGGTAGGAAAATCCCACTGCGACCTTGGAGGACCTGGAGAAGCCTGGCGTGGATGAGGAGCCCCAACATGTGCTGCTCCGCTACGAGGACGCCTACCAGTACCAGAACATCTTCGGTCCTCTTGTGAAGCTGGAGGCCGACTACGATAAGAAACTTAAAGAGTCGCAGGTCGAGGAAAAAATATGAATTTGTACATAAAAACATTTGTCCTGTGTATGTTGTAACAAATAAGAATGTCAAAATTGTCAATGAGTCATTTACAGATAATCAATTAATCAACAAACTGATTAATTAATGTATTCTATGAAGCTAGAGTTAAAATAAATTCTCATGTTTTTGTTTTACTTCTTAGAGGCCTGTTTGAATTACTTTGTTTCAGTTGATATTCAGCTTTTTCCACGATTGTTTCTCATCCACAAACTACACTTCTGTTGCTTCATTTTGAGTTGAGGTTGTTTCTGCTGTCATGACATATTTTTTAATGTTGCGTCCTAACAGACTCAAGACCACATCACTGTCAGATGGGACTTGGGCCTGAATAAAAAGAGGATTGCTTATTTCAGTCTTCCCAAGACAGACTCAGGTGTGTATTCATAGTTTTGCTTCAAGCTTCCATTGTTTTCATCATCATACTTTGTCTACGAGTAATATTTTTTTATGTCATTCCAACCACCTCTAAAATAAGTGACACTTACAATGATGTAACTTTTATTCTCTTCTTAAGTTTAGCTTTAACTCCATGCAGTGATGTTTACTTAATCAAGTCATCTTTTTGTTTTCATGTCATCTGCTGTCCTGTAGACATGCGACTGATGCAGGGAGATGAAATCTGCCTGAGGTACAAAGGAGACCTGGCTGCTCCATGGAAAGGCATTGGACATGTCATCAAAGTCCCTGATAGTATCCTTTTGACGGTTACAATAGACATACTGTATTTACCCATGTTATTATATATTACCATGATTAAGTAAAATGTAACATGCCATCAATAAAAGGGTTTTTAGTAACATCTAGGGGCAGCTGTAGGAAACTACAACAATGCCTGCAAACTTGTGTCTTCCTTCCAGCGGTTTTTGAAAGCAAATTCTATATCTAGGTTTTGCTTCCCACCTGTTAGTTAATCGGTCCAGTACTTGGGCAATAAGACCTGATGCTGAATATCATCACACTATAACTCCACCATGAAATACAAACTGACTCCGCTGAAGTGGTGCTACGTTGTTTTAGCTTTCAGTAAATGCTTTATTTTCAAAGATTCATTTGTGTACTTAATTCCGATATGCAGTGACAAATTGTTCACACATTATGCTGTGCTGCCAATGTTAGTTGCCTCGTCCTTGACCGGAAGTACCAGACTATGGCGATGAGATTGCCATAGAGCTAAGGAGCAGTGCCGGGGCTCCCGTGGAGATCCCACACAACTTTCAGGTCGACTTCGTGTGGAAGTCCACTTCCTTTGACAGGTATTCACTAGAAAAGCCGCACACTATTGTCTTCTGTTGAGTTATATGCGAGCAAAGCCTCTCACCCAAGTTTATGTATCAGTTCATCTTTAGTTGAAAAATCACAGATCTACCGATCTAGTTCCTGTTTAAGTTTATGCAATGCAGCGTCATCTCGATATTCCCGTCTTCCTCATCCAGGATGCAGAGTGCCCTGAAGACGTTTGCGGTGGATGAAACTTCAGTGTCTGGTTACATCTACCACAAGCTGCTGGGACATGAGGTCGAGGACGTGGTCATCAAGTGTCAGCTGCCCAAACGCTTCACCGCTCAAGGCCTGCCTGACCTTAACCACTCACAGGTGAGTGAGAGAGAGAAGTGACAGCCATATCGTGACTGTATGAAGCATTTTGGGTCTTTCACCCCCGGCGTTCACATGAATGTGCTTTGTTGTAATGCAGGTGTACGCTGTGAAGACGGTGCTGCAGCGTCCTCTCAGTCTGATCCAGGGTCCTCCTGGCACAGGGAAGACGGTAACCTCTGCGACCGTCGTCTACCACCTGGCCAGACAGGGCAACGGGTAAGACACAAGTCTTTTTAACTTTCTAATTAACATAACGATTTTGGTTCGTATGTGACCTTTTACTCAAATATCTCGATCATCATTGACGTTCTTGAAGAATGGCTTGGCGATGTGTTATGGCTGCTGGTATTGTAACTGTTGTCCCTCCAGGCCAGTGCTGGTGTGCGCTCCCAGTAACATCGCCGTCGACCAGCTGACGGAGAAGATCCATCAGACCGGCCTCAAGGTTGTGAGGCTCTGTGCCAAGAGCAGGGAGGCTATCGACTCGCCTGTGTCCTTCCTGGCTCTGCACAACCAGACCCGTAACATGGACAGGTGACACATAATAGCTATGATTGATAACACTTTAGCAAGGCCCTGTTTTTGTGTGTACTACTGTCAGATATGCATATTCTTGTATACACACCAGTCTAGAATAATGTGTCTTTAATAATAAGGAGGATATAATTGGTAACTTAAATTAGGGGTGGGTGGTAGGTCCTGTTGGGTTGGTGGTTTGCTAATAAATGGAAGTACAAATATGATCATTAGTGGTCTAAAATAATTCCATATTGCTCAGTAACACACCTGGTTACAGATGTAAGTCTTTGCACACAAGCACACCGTTGAACTCGCACTGTATTAACCTTTTTCATACCTGCAGTATGCCAGAGCTTCAGAAGCTCCAACAGCTGAAGGACGAGACTGGAGAGCTGTCCTCCTCAGACGAGAAGCGCTACAGAGCTCTGAGACGCACTGCTGAGCGGGAGCTGCTCATGGTATTAAGACGGGTCTTACTGAACTCAAAGAGCTACTAAACACGTCACCTTAGATTTGGTTATATGGTTAAGTGCTTCATGTTTTTATGCCGGTTAATGAAAAGAGTATGTGTCATAGAAATGGTTTATAAAAAATCTTTTGCAACAAGTAATATTTCCCTGTTCCAAAACATGTCTACTTTATTCCTTTGCTTTTCCCAGAATGCCGATGTGATCTGCTCTACCTGTGTCGGGGCAGGGGACCCCCGTCTGGCCAAGATGCAGTTCCGCTCAATCCTGATTGATGAGAGCACTCAGGCCACTGAACCCGAGTGCATGGTGCCTGTCGTCCTGGGGGCCAAACAGGTAGGAGCTTCATACGTGAAAGTACATCTGGATAGTCTGTGTCATCAGTTCTCTGCCTGAACTGCTGTCATTCCCCAGTTGTTGGGTCGACAGTGTCCACCATTTTTTTTTGTCTTGATGACTTTTCTTTTTTTTTTTCCACAGTTGATTCTGGTGGGGGATCACTGCCAGCTGGGCCCTGTGGTGATGTGTAAGAAGGCAGCAAAAGCAGGTCTGTCCCAGTCTCTGTTTGAGCGTTTGGTGGTTTTGGGGATCCGGCCAATCCGTCTGCAGGTCCAGTACCGCATGCATCCGGCCCTCAGCGCCTTCCCCTCCAACATCTTCTATGAGGGCTCTCTGCAGAATGGAGTCACTGCCGGTGAGATGAAAACAAACGTTCTTTAGAATTAACTTTTGTTAGACGGCGCTTTTTCGCAGCCTTCTTGTAAGTGAAGTTGCTTTTGTGTTGCCGAGTGCCTCGAGTTAAAAAAAACTCAAAGCAGAAAAGCGCCCAACGGCATTTTAAAATTTATTTTTCCATTGTCCAATCAGATGAATTGAGAGATACGACGTCTGTCTTAGCAACCAAAACAAGTGGTTTGTGTTCAGCTAACATTAGCTCACTTTCAATCTCGGGACTTTGGAAATAGTCATAACATATGAGGCATGTTTACCGCAGATTATTTTCCCGGCCATTTTACTTTTTCCTGTTTGTATCCATCATAGTGTTTTTTTTGTAACGTAGTAATACATATATACACATGAAGTCTGCAGCTGAGCCTGTCGGGCTAATTCCACTCAGTATACTTCCCTGTACATCAGCTCCACTCGTCCTGAGTCTTATCTGTGTTTGTCTCTTCTACAGCGGACCGGGTGAAGAAAGGCTTTGACTTCCAGTGGCCGCAGCCTGACAAGCCCATGTTCTTTTATGTCACCCAAGGCCAAGAGGAAATCGCCAGCTCTGGAACATCCTATCTCAACAGGTCTCAACTTTCTTCATCATGATGTTGACCTGATATTTATGTTCGTCCTGCAATTTTATTTCAAGCATTAAACCTGAAACGAGTCACTTCAGGCCTTTGCTCATACACATGCAGCCAGTGACGGCACATTTGCATCACTTAGTCTTGAGAGATATCACATAACCTTCTGGACAGTGTTTCAGTCAAGCTTATTTAGTCTGTGCCGCGGCAAATTACATCAAATGTTCTTGTCATGTAATCACCCTACTTGTCTATGCAGGACTGAAGCAGCCAACGTGGAGAAAATAACCACACGGTTGCTGAAAGCTGGAGCCAAACCCAATCAGATTGGCATCATTACACCTTATGAGGGACAGAGGTCCTACCTGGTCCAGTACATGCAGTTCAGTGGCTCCCTCCATACCAAACTCTACCAGGTAAACCTTTTTGCAGTTCAAATGTTGTATTGAGAGAAAGTTAAAGCGTTTGGCTCCATATGCGAGCCAAGTGTGTGAATGTAAAAGAAATATATTTGTGCACAGCGGTTCAAGTTTGAATTCCGACAAGAGGTTTGCAGATTACACAGACTTTAACATTCTGTTCCCCATTAGCAAGAGCAGTGTACGATCGGGTAGCAATTCCTAGTTTTTAGACGGTGCTGACCGTCACTTTCAGTGGTTATATGATCAAAGTTGACTGCGCAGGTCATACGCTGTTGCAATTTTATGTAAATTCTGTGAAATGTTGCCGGATTGAGTTTTTCCCACTGATTTCCTCCTGTAGGAGGTGGAAATAGCCAGCGTGGACGCCTTTCAAGGCAGAGAGAAGGACTTCATCATTCTGTCCTGTGTGAGAGCCAATGAGCACCAGGGCATCGGCTTCCTCAATGATCCCAGACGTCTCAACGTGGCGCTCACCAGGGCCAGGTAGGACTGCACAAAACAATACCGCTTTGCATAAGCCTCAGAGGGACCGTTGTCTAATTTCAGGTTTTGAGTTCAGGTTCTCGTCAGTATTATTTATTCCTACGCATCCTGAACTATAACTTTGAGCCATTAAGTCATCTACTGCTTATGTCACGTAGGTATGGTGTAATTATTGTGGGAAACCCCAAAGCTCTGTCCAAGCAGCCTCTGTGGAACCACCTGTTGAACTACTACAAGGAGCAGAAGGTCCTGGTTGAAGGGCCCCTTAACAATCTGAGGGAGAGCCTCATGCAATTCAGCAAGCCCAGCAAGCTTGTCAACACCATCAACCCTGTGAGTTCTGTGTGTGTGTGTGTGTGTTACGTACACAGCACATATAGAAGGCTGAAATATGTGTTTCTTAACTGGATCATGAATATGTTAATTTCTTGTCGGCATGTGAAGGATTTAGGATGCAATTCAAAATGTCCTTGTGCACGTAGAACACGTACTTAAAAGACAACAGGGTAATACATCAGTGAACATGCAAGAAATAATGAGGCCCTGAAAACAAAGTAACACCTCTTCGTCTTTTGTTTTGCAGGGGGGTCGATTCATGAGCACAGCCATGTATGATGCCAGAGAAGCCCTCATTCCTGGATCTGTTTATGACCGCAGCAGTAACGGTGAGAAGTGTTTAACAAAACACTGATTTTTATTTCAAATGTTAGACAAACCCTCAAACAAAGGACATGAGCGTATCTGCTTTGGTAGTCCGTTGCAAACAGGTTGAATGTTTACTAAAGCATCTCACTCACAGAAACAAGAGCTATGTGTTTGGACTGGCGTGACAAAACTAGCTCTGCACACCACCATACAATTTAAAAGGAGGTAGAATTAACCTGTCCTTCTTTCCACTACAGGACGCTCGTCCAACATGTATTTCCAGACCCACGACCAGATTGGTATGATCGGCACAGGCCCCAGTCCCATGACTTCTCTGAACATCCCCATCCCCTTCAACCTCGTGATGCCCCCCATACCTCCACCTGGGTACATGGGACAGGTCATTGGGCCCTCAGCAGGTGACTAAGACATAACACTGTAGAGTAAAGTGGAGTAATACTACGTGTGGAGTTCTTGAAGGCCTACATGTTCAGTTAAAGCTGCTGTGAAACACTGGTAACGCGCGTCTTTATCCTCCAGGTCGTGTAGGAGGAATGAAAGGCAAGGCAGGCAGCGGAGGAGGAGGCGGGACTCGAGGTGGGCGTCAAAGAAACCGCGGCAACATGGGAAACCACAGTGGCGGAAATGGAGGCCACATGAGTGGCAGCCAGGCCAGCCAGGATCTGGGCTCCCAGCCCTTCTCCCAGGGGCCTCTGACGCAGGGCTACATCAACATGAGCCAGCCGTCTCAGATGAGCCAGCCGGGACTCTCCCAGCCTGAACTCTCGCAGGTTAGTTCACTGAGCTGTCGTCCATTGTGAATACATCCATCAGTTTGGCATTGAAGGTATTTTATGAAGTGCTGAGTATGTGCACTTAATGAAGCAAACTGTTTGTAGTCCTGCAGTAGCCATGGCCAGGACTGTTAGCACATTTATTCCAAGTGTTTGTCCAGGTTTCCTCTTCAAATAACGACTTCTTCATTTTGTCCAAAACCACTTATTCCCTTCCTGCCTGGAAATAAATGAAGGAGCAACTGTTGACCCTCTTTCCCTTTTTGTTTGTCCCATTATAGGACAGTTGCCTAGGAGACGAGTTCAAGTCCCAGATTGATGTGGCTTTGTCCCAGGACTCCACCTACCAGGGGGAGCGGGCCTACCAACACGGTGTGACTGGACTGTCCCAGTACTAGACTGTAAGTCACTCCACTGTGGACCACACGTAACAGGACTCGTTGACATTGAAGGAGGAGTTTGACGTTTTGGGAAACATGCTTATTCACCTCTTTGCCAAGAGTTCACTAGATGAGAGCATTAATACCACGATGTGGTTAGACATGGCCTGGTACTGGGTTAAGCAATGTCTGTGTGGCACAGTGTATTTTGTGCAGGACGTTTTTTCCAAACTCGGCATGATGACAATCAAGGCCGTTGAATCCAACATGTCCCCGAGTCAACAGACGCCAGGTACTTCACAGCTCTGTTTTACCCTCGTCTCCACCTCGCCAAGTAATTTATGTCGTTTTCTAAATTTTGGTAATAAAGTCGGTCTTAAATTTCATTCTTAGTGGCATTAATAAAGTCTTAAATCTAAGTTGCATTAAGCCGTAGGAACTCTGTACTTCGCTAGTTGTTGACTAGCTTTATAAGTTGCTTTATATTGACTACATGGACATGAGTGGTATCGATCTTCTCATTTAACTCTTTGCAAGAAAGACATTAAGGCATTTTCCAAAACATGGAACTGTTCCTTTTACATAAAAAGTTTCTCTGTTAATATTTTAAAAATTCGAATGCATATTTCCTCAAATAAGTATTGTTTTCTATCTACATGTCTTGTATTTTTCTTTCAGGTTGCTGGAAAGGAGCTAGGCCTGTGTGCAGCTTAGTTCAATGGCATTTTATTCTGGGTAATAACAAACAAGAACAGACATGGATACCCGTTTTCCACTGCTACAACCGAAGCACCACTGTGTGAGAGTAACAGGAGAGAGACCGTGAGAAACCAACCAATCACAAGAGTGAGAGCAGCGATGGGAGTAGAGCTGGACAGGAAGAGAGCAAGAGGCTGGTGGAGGAGAGAAGGCTCTGCTGCTCACGCGAGGACATGGCGAAGGAGGAAGCTGCCGTTGTCGGGGCAGCGCGGTCGGAGAGGCGAGACCTTCGACGGGTCAAGGAGGGTGGAAGGTCCGAACGATTCTGGAGGGGAGAAGGGGGGGGGGGGGGGAGGGGCTGTGTCATCTTGTCCATCGTGCGTCCCTGAACCCTCTAAGATCTCCAGGCGGTATGATTGGGAATCTTGCTCCAAAAGCTGAGAAAGATGGAGAAAAGTGTCTCACACAAATGTCCTCCAAGCTAACTCAACGGGACGTCTTCTGTGACTTGGAGAGTGAGGGAGGAAACAAAAGGGGACACAACCCTTGAAAAAGCAGTTGATACGGCAACTATTAAACTCAAAGGCTTGAATTGAGGCTCTGATATTTGATCACATTGAAGCAATCCAGGAGAGAAGAGTGTGGAAACACCGTTTGGCTATTCAGGTGAACTCAAAAGTGCTTGTGTGTGTGTTGTGCCTCAAAGAGATCAAATGAAATATGAGGATTACGCAGCCACGGATCATTCAATTTTCTCTCTCGGCTTTGAGCTGGAAAGTTTTCTGAATAAAGGCTGTTTTCATTGAGGTACTCTGTGGTGCAAGCTAGTGTAGTCGGCCGTCTTTCAAGGCAGGTTTCTCAAGGTGCTCTGCAAAGAACAAGTGGTGGAATTAGATTTTAAAACCATAAATGTAAAAGAAAAGCATCTTTGTCTCCAGGTCTGAGGAGGTGAGCTCCAAAGATAATGAGTACAGTGAGACAATTTAGTTTTTGTTCTTCTAAATGTCTCTTCTTAGTGCTGCAAAAGAGTGAAAGTGAACACCATAACCAGTTTATAACTGAAGGAAGCGGCCATTCTTCTCTGCTGACCCTAAAGCTAGCAGACGGGCATCATCTTGAGCATGAATAGCTAAAAGCATCAAATAAGCCAAATCAGGAGAGCAGTTCTTCCCAAAGACTCCTCCAAAAGTTCAAAAACATGCATATGAGATTATTTATGTGCAAGTTAAGCACCGGATTATCGCAGTAAAGGGAATTAATAAACCACTTTTATGACAGAAATCATGACATTGAGTTTTCATGCCATGGACTCGGTACGAAGGATGGTGACAACTTTATTAAACGGCACATCTCAGTAATGTGTTGAAGAGAAACTCGATCATAGATTTCACTGTGTGAGATGATAGTGAATGATATTTAACATTTTAGAAAGCCCCATGATTACATCTCAAGAGGTTGTACGTGCACTGTGAAATTTGGCAGAAAAAGCTCTTAAGACGCGACCCGAGTAACGTTGTGGTCTTCCCCTATTTATTATTTATTTATTATTTATTATTTATTTATTATTTATTTGGACCATTGTTGACCTAAAGTCTTTATAGTCACTTATAGTAAAGTGTGAAACTTTAGTCGTAGTTTATCATGTCATGGGCTGAACAGTTAGTTTGTTTTATAACTTTGATAAACATTTGTGTTTTAGTTTCACCTGCACATGCTTTAGATGGACACTCGTGACGTTTCCATTAAGCTTGTTTCTATCAGTATTTAATTTTCTTATGCGGTGTGTCTACTTATATTCTCATGCCATCGAAACGCACAGCACTGAAAAAATCACTGTCAAACCTGGAGTCTTTTTTCATAACGAGCTACCTGACCTCTGACCAACAATGAACTACTAAGCAAAGCAGCTGTGCATCAGTACATCTTATTGCGTAGGACATCACATTATTTCTACTTTTCTCTGTGAATTTGTCTGTGGAGAAGTATCTGTTTACCCTCTGGATAAGATCACCATTACTAGCTAGAAGCACTCATTTGTTGACGTATTTGAAGTCAGTCTTTTGAAGAATATAGTAAAATACCAATAAATGTCGACTGCATCCCTCCCCTACACATCTACAGCAGTTTGTGCATGTCCTGTGACTGGAGGGTAACTCATTGAGTTGGATGTTTTCCTCTTATACATGTTTGCAATGGAAGTCTTTGTTTGGCTTATTGCTGTTTAGAACTGAAGTGAAAAGGTTTTGTGTCTGCACCGTTTTGTGTATCTGCTGATCGATGTTCGTAGTGATACGATTATGCTCACTAAAATGCTCCTCTTGATAATCTTGGAAAATTAAAGTTTGCTCATTGTTTTTGCTCTTTCAGCTTGACGTCACTCTTGTATTTCTGATTTGTTTTTCACTCATGTTGCAGATGGATTCTCATTATTGGCATGAAACGCTCTCAAATAGGAACTACTTGCAGTTATAATAATGCCTAATGATAAAAAACAACAACATTGTATTACAGCTGCAGTATGATTCTTAAGTCTTTTTAGGCCATGACTTTTCTCTGGGGATTATATTTCATTCAGCCTTCAAACTGTGAGCGCAGAGCAGACCTATAGGATCCAGGTTGCAGTATGCACACATGCAGGCTCATTGGCTGCAGGCAGGTTGACACAGTTTCCCTGCTCCACCGCCTCGTGCAGCTGTAGCGGGTGCTCGGAGCCTGTAGAGCCAGCAGGTGGTTCTCTACTGCGTGCAGCCGGCTGGTGGAAGAGCTGAAGAACTAGAGAGGAGAGATCAGACCACCGGGGTCGAGGTCAGGCGGAGAAAAGGAGAGCCGCTTCTTTATCTGGGAGGAGCCGCGGTCGCTTCACTCACCGAGGTAAGCAGTGTTGCCTCCGCCGGGTTGTGACTCTCCGGGCACCGCAGAGGTGATCGGTGGACGCCGGTGGCCCGGACAGGACGGTTGCGGATACTTTGCGGGCTGCAGCAGGCTCAGTGCAGCGCCTTGCGGTGAACCCCCCCCCCCCCCCCCGGAGAGAAAAGCATCTGGTAGCTCAGACTGAAAGAGGAGACGGGGACACCGACAGCAGCGCGGAATTATTGTTGGATACAACAGACTCACTAAGGTTTACACCGAAATGGGGTAAGTGTGTCGACATTTGACGGAAAAGAGCTCTGTTCACGTTTTGACCCAGATCAAATACTTGTTGGGTGAATGAAAGCTTGAACTCTCTCTCTCTCTCTCTTGTATTGTAGAAAATAAGTCTCAGTCACCTTGTAAGATGTTTCCTCACCACAGAGAAAGGTAAGGACACTTGAGTGTCAGTGTGAACAGCTTGTTCCATATGACGTTTGACAGGCTACTCTGACATGAACCTAAAATAGAAAATCGGTCTTAACTTGAAGAAAGTTAAGTAATGGTATTAATTTAAAATGATTGTAATTCTGAAACACAGATTTTGGGGAACTTGCTTCACATATAGCATCAAATGATTTTCCTGTGCAGCTCATGTGGAGCAGTGTTGTGGTTTCTTTTGTACAGACACAGATTCAGCGGGGTCATTTCACACTTGGCAGATCTTCTGCAACCTTCTTCCTCTTTGTGGCCCCAGAGTGTTCATATCTGATCCATAATTCTTAGTACTCTCCTTAGTTTATTGCAGTTGTAAAAGGCCAATGAACGATGGTGCAGAGGACTAAGCAGGATGAAATTGCTCATTTTTTTTCTTTACAATTAATGTCTGATTAGTTGGATACATGTGCAGCAACAAAGGTGTGGTCGCACTTCATTTCTTTTGGCAAAACTGGAGGATTGGTGCTAAATAAAAGTAGCAACCTTGCATTCACTGAGAAATCTGGGGTCCTAATGTTTACCATCTGGTTTTAAAATATTTAGATAGACCAGATTAACCGGAGAAACCCAGTAAAGCAGATTGTGGCTAATGGAGATTGTGGTAGGAATTAGTGTAGTGGTTCATCATGAGGGGCAGCTGCGTCCCCCGTCCAATCACTACCAGGCTTTGTTATCCTTAAAGACCCCCATGCAGCCTGGTAGCCCACATCCATCTGCTGAGGATGAAGGTCGAGTGACGGAACACCAAATGATTCGAGAACATAGCCAGCAGAATACTGATAATGAAACGAATTGTTAGTTGCAGCCCCAGTTTTGTCAGTGAATGAATTAAAAGTGTATTTTCTTCTTCATGTACTCGACCCGACCCTGGAATTATTCAGACATACTAATGAACAGCAAATCAAACATTTCGGTGTATAAACCCAGCAGCACCTGACTTCATATGAACAGCTGACATATAATGTCCAACTGACATATAATCTCCAACAATGGAAATAAAACACATACATACACTAGTATGTAATACAAAAACATTTTCAAATAAAGCTCAATGTGTTTTTCCGGTAACATATTGTATATTTACATCACTACTGACTGATGATGTCATCAGGGTCACGCTGACATAGGCTTCAAATATTTAACTGAAACCTTTTTTTTTTTTTTTTTTTAAGCTGGGGTCATGGAGTTTGAAAGACGAGGGCATTTAACTGGAAGGGGAAGTCTAATAAAAGATGCTGGTGAATTGCATTATGGGAACTGTAGGAAGCTTAACTCATGACAGGGAGTAAAAGTCTGGATATCTCGACCTCTGCTGCGTCAAATTAGATCCTTTATGTGAGTGGAAAGGAGTGCTCCTTTAAAATACCAAACTGCGCTCATCGCTGTCGTGTCCCAGTCAGACCTGAGATCAGTGAATCAGTGGTTGCAGCAGGAGCTCCACTGACCACAGGGAGGCTCACTGTGAGATGAGAAGGAGAATCATAGTGCGAGTTATTATCAGACTATCAGCCGTCGAAATGCCACCGTTCACAGCAACATCTTTACAGTCGGCCCTTGAAACACTGTATGTCCGAGCCCGTATGATGCTTTTTCTTTTATCATGATCTCCTGCGCTGATAAACACAGAAAGAGACCATTATTGGATTTGTGTGTCACTAATGGGGTCAAATAGAAATGTACAATGATAATGCCGTTCTGTTGGGAACAGCCACTGCGACGTACAATTGAGAGTCTTATCAATGTCGGTGTTGTCTGTACCGGAAAAACATCAGCATTGGTTTTATAATCTGTCTCCCACATTTGAAAGACATTTCAGAGAGAACACCTCAGTGCTGCATGTCTGGAGCTCCCTGTGTGCCATATTTGTTATGAAGACATGGACGGTGAGATAGTCGGTCCAGTTTGATCGGCCGTCACATTGACATTGATCTGTGAGCGTGTCACGGATTTATTTGGCTACGGTAGTCATGTTGTTTGCCACTTCAGCGGCATGGCTCTATGGATGGAAATGTCAGTCGACTGGCCGTCCCGCCGCTTTGATCCAGACTGGAGTATCTCAACAACTGTTAGATGTTCCATGAGACAGTCGTGGTCCTGAGAGGATGTATCCTACTGACGTTGGTGATTTGCCTCTAGTGCTACCAGCAGGTCAAAATGTGTCTTAATACGTTGGTTCATGACCAGATTTGCAAAACTAATCCCATCAGCCTCAGCTTTACTGTGTGTTAAGCGCTAATTAGCAAATGTTAGCACGCCCAAGTAAGATGGTGAACATGGTAAACGTTAACATGTGAACATTGCCATGCTGACGTTAGCACGAACCACAAAGCACTGCTGTGCCAAAGGACCAGCATGGCTGTCGACTCTTCTTTTGTCGTGTCTTGTTTTTGCCTTAGATAGGACTTTGTACTAAGTAGAAAAACAGCAACAGTTTGATACACTGGGACTTCAGTATATATATATATATATATATATATATATATATATATAAATACACAGACATATGTAGGCTACTTTGCTTTATTTATATATCAATCAAAGTGTGGGAATGCACAGTGCTGTAAATGTACAGACTGGACACTAGCTGAAGAGGAACAAGGGAGGTAAAAAGGGAGCAAGAGCTTTAGCAGCCTTGCTCCTCATACCACATGACTGTGGCTAAACCACCTCCCAACACGAGAGACTTTGTTGCTTTGATGTATTTACCTCGTATCCAGGATACATCTCTGCAAATACTGGCAGGGGCAGAGCAGAGGGTGGAGGGTGAACGACTCGGGAGAGGGTCCAGAGCGTTTCAGTCAACATGATTTGCCAGCTAAGTCACAGCCCTGTATGGTGAATGACGCAGGGGAAAGTGTGGGAGACAGCCGAAGGAGGATTCCAGCATCTGTCCCTGGATGGCAGCGAGACAGATGGAGACGTACCATTGGGGGAAATAATGAAGGATCTCCTTTTTAAACAGAAAGACACAATCTGAACAGAGTTGCATGATAATGGATTTTAATGGAGGGCGGTGTAAATGTTTTTATGCTCAAATCCGAAGCAAAAACACATTCTTGTCGATGCAAAATACAGTTTCTCTTGTTTCGCATGATTTAAGAATGTGCAGAACTTCCCCCTCTAACTACATTATATTCAGCTGCCTCTAAACCATTGTTAATGTACCGGATGTGTGAGAGGGTTTGCTTTTTGACATTTCCAAATACAGAAACAATTTTCTCATCATCATCATCATCATCCCTGTCCTTCCTCCTCCAGGGAGCAGCCGATCTTCAGCGCCCGGGCCCATGTTTTCCAGATCGACCCCGCCACCAAGAGGAACTGGATCCCCGCCAGCAAACATGCCGTCACCGTGTCCTTCTTCTATGATGCCAACCGTAACGTCTACCGCATCATCAGCGTGGGTGGTACCAAGGTGACGAGGAGGAAAATGATGGAGAGATGTGTAAATTCCACAAAGAAACTATCCTGAAATGATCTCCAAAGACACATCAAATAGTCCCAGTAGACTTCACATCCAGAGCTAAAATGTGAACCATGTATCAAAACACCCAATTTCTGAGGGATTTTCTCAAAGTAGTGTTATTATGTGGAAGAAATAAGAAACGTGTAGTATATAAAACCCACTGTGGGCAGCCAGAGCGTCTTTGTCGCAGGCCTGTGGATTTAGATTATGAGGAAGAGGCTGCATCAATCGCTGGGGAGGGAGGGAGGGAGGGAGGTGGGGGGGGGGTCTATTTGATCTCCTCTGAGCACCTCTGGTCTGACCCACATTTCTGACTCCCAGAAGGCTGTGCGAGGCGGCAGTTGTTCGCTCAGCAGGCCAATCCTGCCAGGACTGGTGTCTGCTTCCACAATAATCTTCACTGCTGCCGCCGCCGTCCAACACGTTGTGTCAAACATTTCACCTCAGAAACGGAGACTGTGGCGTTCATGTCAATATGTTTTGGAGAAGACAGAAGGACGAAAAAGCTCTTAAGCTGCCATTGCCCTGCAATTGTGGGATTTTAGATCAGGTCCATGTTTTTAAGGCTGGAGATGACGTAAAAAGGTTCATAAATAGGTCCGCTCTAATCATTTTTCCTCTCATGTGGAGGGGGGGGGGAGGAGAGGTGGTTGCCTCTACTCTGAGTTTGCTTTGAACAATAATTGTGATGTGGCAGAGCTTCAGATTCAAAAGAACAAACGTGTCTCAAGGGAGGAAGTGCTTCAAAATAGATTATCGACAGGAATCCCAGAGGAAACCTGTTGCTTCGCAAATGTCGCCACAACCACAGATGTTTCCCTGCATTCTTTTCTTCCCACAAACACGTCAAACATGAAGGGTTATGTAGGTGCTGTGTTCAAACAATGACACTAAGTTTCAGTAGGAAATATATATATAATCACGCTTCTCAGCAGTAGTTATTTACTGCTGCAGTCTCCACAAGGAGAAATCCAAAATGTGAATAGTCAACAATATTTAAATGTATTTAAAATAAATGAACATTTTATGATGCCTATGTTACGCTGTTGTTGTGAATCCCCCGCGTTATTGGTTGATTCAATTTCAATACTAAATCACTAGAGTTATGAAATGTGAGCTTAAATAAGGAATGCTAATTAATAATTGAATTTGATTTGTTCTGTCTGGATCTGCTGTTGAACTACACCCCCCCTCATCTCTCATGGCTCTCTCATGGATCCACATGAAGGGACAATCTCTTTTTTTTGTGTGTGTGTGTGTGTGTGTGTTATCCCTGCATTTACAGGCAATCATCAACTGCACCGTTACACCCAGCATGACATTTACCAAGACGTCTCAGAAGTTCGGTCAGTGGGCGGACAGCCGGGCCAACACTGTGTACGGACTTGGTTTTGCGACAGAGCAACAGCTGTATCAGGTAAACTAACCCAATGTCAACAAAGAACGAGAACACAAAGTGCTGATTAATACTTTAGGAAATCCATTTTATTTCTCAAATCCTCTCAATCCTTCCAGGTGTCTGGAGGCCAGTGAGTGCTGCATTATTCATGTTTCATTACCTGAAACGTGTCCTCTTTTTGAAAAGTTCTCAGATAAGTTTAAGGAGGTGAAAGATGCAGCTCGTCTGGCGCGAGAGAAGTCGCAGGATAAAGAACTGGCCAACACAGCGCTCTCCATCGCTGCTCCACAGGTGAGAATAACAAAAAATAAAACATGAAAGTAGAGCAAGCCTCTGCAGGTATCAGGCAGGAAGTGTAGAAAACAGTGTCACGATTCACAGGAGCATCCAGTAATGCATCTTTGTCATGTTAGGATTGAGGAGGTACTGGCCAAGGTTAGATGAATGCACCTCTGTTACTTCTGCTATTAGAAAGGGCCACTGTTATATATGAGAGAGAGAGAGAGAGAGAGAGAGAGAGAGAGAGAGAGAGAGAGCTGGGTCACTTGTCTCCGAGGTAAGACGAAGTGAGGGAAACTAGGGCGATGGTAAAATTATCCCGAGCCGCTCAGCGGTGCGACGCTTCCTTATGCTGCCGAGAAGCCTCTGACTCAAACACTGTAATGATGAAAATGTAGTCGGCTCTTTTGATCAATGGAGAATAAAAATACATCTGGTGGTCACGAGGAACAGGCCGATTTCCTTCTAATTCTACGGCTGAACAGATTCCAAGTGACGTCTCTCGCTCCACGTCTTTATCGATTTGATGAACACATTGGAGACTATTATATTATTATTATTATTATTATTAATCCAGACTCTTGCCAACTGCGTCAATTAGTTTGCGCTTGTCAGTGCATAACTGCTTGTGGTTGTGATATTCTTGTAGAGGTCTTTATGTTTGGTGAGCTTTGTGATGACATGTTTCTTTGTGTGTGTTTTTTCTGTTTCTCTCCGCCTGATGGATTCCCTCTGTAGTACTCACAGGTGAGTCTGTCGTTGTTTTATCTTCTAACTTCTGAAATGAACGTATTATTTGTCATGTTTTTGGCACCACACAAAACAGAAACTGAAGAAAAAGGAAATATGTGAGCAAATATACAAAATAAATCTTTCTTTTTCTTTCCGTCAGTCTCTGAACTTTGAATTTATTCACACCTGATGTGATGGGCTCATCAGAATAATCCATCTCACAGCACCATGAGTCCATCCTCGTTCTGCTGCATAGCTTTCCTTCATTTAAATGTGTTTTTGATTCAATCATTGCGCAATCTTCACTTTACTTTAATGTGAAAGCGATTGGGATCTGACGGTAGTCCTCGTCAAAGAAGCCGCCTCTCTTCTGTCTGAGCAACCACTCGGTGTTGTAATGCTGTGTGTGCTACCGGTGGAGTCCATTTACTGATGTGTTTCTCAGGACGTCTCTGATGAACTCCAGTCTCCACCGGTGATGTGTGTGAACGGACCCGAGGACAAGCTGTTCCGCAGCCAGAGCGCGGACATCACCCTGTCCGCTGAGAAGGAGCGCATTAAGAAGATGCTCTCTGAAGGGTAACTGAGTTATGCACACACACACACACACACACACACACACACACACACACACACACACACACACACACACACACCAGAGTGGAAACTGAAGGGAGCACAAACACTTTCTTCTCCTTCTCTGCTTGTTTTGTGTCGGTGTTAAGAATCTGGTTGAAAGAAGATGAAAAACATGCATATATTTTGCAAGTTGTTACGAGTGGGTTGATGGCATTGATAGAATACATTTTAATATAACATTGGATGCTTTGCACATAAACAAAGAAATTGGATCACATAGAAACTGCAAACAAACCTCATCCTCCATCTATCCAAAAGAACATTTTAATTATGTATAAGCACATTTCATTTAAGGTGCTAACCTCTGATGTTAATGTTTCATCTTAGAATATGTGATTTCCATGAATAGATAAGGACATAAAAGGAGCTTTCAGCCACATCTCATCAGTGGATGGAGAACATGCGAGAGTGGTATCGATCTTCTCATCTAATTCTTGGCAAAAGAGATGTCTCCACATAATGTCTCCACATAATGCCATTAAAGTGTTTTATTTAGAAAGCTATAAATCAAATAGTTGAGAAGGAATGTGATTTCATAGAAATTGACGACAGAAATGTTCGTAATTGGGCCGTTTCGTACCAATAGTTGTCTCACCAAACAGATGAATACTCCTGGTGATGCTGCTGGTACTCGCATTGCAGTTAAGAGAATATCAGATTTTGTAGCATCAGCTAAACTGCACGAGGTTGCTACAGATGTCGTACGATCGATACTATTGATCGCACCTTTGTTTTGTTACCTTTTAACGTCCGTGTTCCCGGCAGAGTTCACTGAAGTGTTAACATGCTTTTCATGCTGAGGCTTCGTAACAGTTCGACGTTATTCGATTTGTTAAGCTCTTCAAGTCCGCGGAGAGGCCATTGTTGAGGTTTCACTAATTAATAACATCGGATGATGTTACTAAATACTAAATCACTCGAGTTATGAAATGTGAGCTTAAATAAGGAATGCTAATTAATAATTGAATTTGATTTGTTCTCCTGAGACGTCTTGGTAAACATCTCCTCATTCAGCCGGTTTGAGCCACTCGCGATGCTTTTACATCCTGCGGTCCAATTATGACAACACAAAGCTCCTCCTTAATGGTTACCATGGTAGACTGTTGCCATGGGACAACCTCAAGCTTCCTCGACGTAAAAGAGACCAATCAACAGAGAGAAACTGCAGATTATACCGAATACCATTGAAACTGCTGACATTAAATGATTTCATGTCTCTTATGTGATGTATAGATTCAAGTGGTTTATAGTTGTACCTGTGAGTGTAGAGTATACAATGATTATATCATGTATTAGGACTCAATACATTCAAAATGCAGTCTCAAGTACGATTCAGCTTCAGTGATGCTTCATGCTCACAACGTTTTATGTGTCAGCAGGATATTATCATTGTTAGGGGAAAAACGACACAAGAAGACGCCATGATGCCGTATTTACTTCGCAATAAACCTGGTTAATGACGACTATTTGATTACATTCACGAGAGACGTGTCATCACTCTAATTTCCTTTCAAAAATAGTCTCAGTGTCACATTCAGTCTTTTGATTAAGATGACTTTTAGATAGTCAGCCCTCCAGGATTAGAGGATTACCGCGGGAACAGTTCGGTCTTCTTGTTTGCTCTCTGGGAATTTGAATTGGTGTATCTTTGCTTTGTTATAAGAACTGTGAAATGACCTTCAGTCTGGACGGTGGGTGTGCTGCTGCAGGCTGTTGTGTAGATTTCTTAACACTGTTATAGAAGCTTACTGCTTGTGTTAACCAGGCCAACAGTCAAGCAGTAACATCAGTAGCTAATAGCATTCAGTCAACATTTGTCCCAATATTGCAATGTTTTCCACAAGACAGTTTGGCTTCAAATATGTAAGTATGTGTCATACAAGCCATATTATCATAAGGCTTGCATTTACAATATTACATGCATCATGTAAATATGTGTGTTTTTCAGGTCTATCTGTGAGATGAACCTGGATGCAGAGCTCTTCACTCTGCAGGACAGCAACACCAAACTGGTGGCAGCTTTGCACGAGGCTAATGCTAATGTGGAGCAGTGGAAGAAACAGCTGACAGCGTATCAGGGGGAGATGGGCCGACTCCGAGAGCAGGTGAGCCCTCTCCTGTGTCTGACAGGTACAGAGGGCGCTTTGAAGCGTGCACACCCTGAACACTCAATTAGAAAAAATCTATTCCTCATTTAAAAGTAATTCAAATATATCTTGTCGCATATTAGTTGAGCTTTACTTTGGAAAAAAATAAAAATAAATACATCGGTGTTAAATCAAGAGGGGCAATTTTTAGAAACCCAGGTACCTAAAAGGTGGCCGGATTTCATACATATCACGTAAAGTTAAATATTGTGGTTTCACCACAAGGGAGTCCGGTCTAAATGCCGAGAACCTTAGGTGTGTTGTACACTTAAATTACCGCTCAGGTTCCAGTGACTTCAGATGCCTCTGGCCTCTCTATCCTCACTCGTCAATAAACGGTATTTTCACATTTGCTGGTAGCTGGTTCCTCTGGGAGCGACCTCGCCTCAAGCTGACAATTACAAACCTCTCTGATTCAATGCTTTAATACCTTGATACCTTTCCATTACAGCCCAGCTTTACAGTATCGATCACTCATTTTTAATTATCCCCCACTCGTCTGGTATTTCAACAAGAAATAGTTTCCACCGCTTTGGTCCACATCCACAAATGAATTGATACGAGTGAGAAGCCTGTCTCCGTCTCCTTTGGACCGAGCTCGTTCCCTCCATCTGAGGAAGAGGACCAGCTGGCTGGAAATGGTTCACGTCTCTGGGGTGGTGTGAGAGGGAGAGGGGTTTGTAGGACAGCAATATCCTACTTTCAATGCCCCAGTTAGGAAAAATCACCAGAGGGAGCTGGCATCCGCTCGCTTCTCTTTCTTTTTTTCTTCTTTCTACCGCTCCTCGAGTCTCAGCCATACATGGTTTGAAATACTCCAGCCTGTCTCTGTCTCTTAGAGGTTGTCCTTCTGATTCATGAGACCCAGTTGACAAAGCAGTGAGGATTTCACTCCTGTTCATCTGATAACTGAAGAAATGACATGTGGATAAAACTAAAAACGTGTGAGGCTATAGAATTAATAAAACACAAATGGAAAAACAATTCCGACATCGGTAAAGAAAAGCAAAAATGAGAGTGAGTATCGAGAATGATTTTAAATTAGGTTGGCTGAACTCAAATTAAAAGGTAAACTTTCAAGCGAATAATTAGTCTGTCTTCATTTTAATTTAATTTAGGCCTTAATGTTTAACAACACTGAATGCTAAGATTTCCATGTGAATATCCCACATGCTGAATATGACTCTGTGTGCTGTAAGGTGTCTGACTTAGAGGCCCACGGAGGCCATGGCCCCAGTGACCTGCTGAAAGACGAGCTGACCCAGTCCCTGGAGGAGCTGGAGGCCCTGCTGAAGGCCAAAGATGAGGTTGGTGCTTATTGTTCCATTTCCATCATCAGCTGGGAGACGGGGAGCTGTGACGTTCATCACAGGTGTTGATGAAAGACTCCGCTACTCAAAGTGTACCTTTTAAAAAAAATCTTTTCCAGGAAATCCACATTTTGCAAAGCAAGAAAGTAGAGTACCACGAGATGGAACACGACCGGGATGAGGCCATTCACAGATTACGGGTAGGAGTGAGATAACTACCGTACGCTTTCATACATGATGCACACTTCTGCTGAGCAACAGAGGAATAATCAACAGCCTCTTCTTCTCGGTAGGAGACGGAGATGCGCAATGCAGAGCTGGAGCGCCGCATCCAGAACTCAGAGCAGAACCTGAACAACTCTCTGGAGGACCGGGATCACATGGACTCTGAAATCCAGAGGGGCATCGAAATTCTGGACATCAAGATCTTTGACCTCAATGATCTTCGCCAGAGTCTGGTTAAACTCATAGACAAATAAGAGCGGGAAAATGGGTCAATGTCCAAACCCGAGATGGAACAGACGACGGGGTTAGATATGTTGTGGCCCAATGCAGCGCGGGAGTAAACAAAACAAAGATGGAGCTGGTCCCTGTCCTCTTCAAGCACGAGCACCACCTCGGCTGCAGAGTACGTGGTTTTGCTTGTCCAGTCTAATGTAACGCTTCATGTTGCTTTCAAGGGTAACATTCAATGCAATAAACCAACTTTAAGGTAAGTGCTTAACACCGCTAGACGTTTAATACAATTGGTGCTTGTAGTTTTTCACAAGTGTGACTTTTGTACACCAAATGGCAATGCAGTGTCAGTATGAATAAGAGGCCATGTGTTCTTTTTTTAAACTGACAGCTGATATTTTAACATCTTCAGAGCAAAACGAGTCCATGAAGTGAATGCAAATGAAAAAGAGCACAAGACAAAATGACTTCAGAGAGATTTGCCTATTAAACAGCCTGCCTAAAATATATAATTATTACTGAATTAACACTCAACAACGTTTGATTTGTGCAGAGATACACGTGCGTGGTCTTATAGATACCCATGCATAATGTAACAGCTGTTGTCTTAAGTCTTGTTCAGACGGAGTTGTTGTAGTTGGGGATTTTCCCACAGGAATAAGCAATGACATATATGTATGTCAGTAAAATGTATGCCACACAACTTAAACATTAGATCTTAATAGTGACACCAAAGATCAAGTGTGAGGAGCAGAGTCATCCATGAGGTATTTCAGTCTGTTATCACATCTTCATTTAAGCGCGTAAGAATCCTTTAAACCTAAGATTCGTGACAGTAACCTGTAAGTAGATATGACACAATAAGTAATTACATTTCGGATAAATAAGTAGTTTTCCACGTGATATAAATCGATAACGCTACAGCTATTAAGTAAACGCAAGAAATAAAAGTCATCGCTTAGAATTACAGATACATTGAACTGGTCCCGTCTGAATAATGGTCCCGTGCATCGTCTCTGAACAGTCCTCTGACGTAGTAACTCCTTCAGGAGAGACGCAGTCATGGAGCTTCAGCAGACATCTTCCGCCTTCTGTCATTTCTCAGCGCGTTACCTTTAGCTGTGGGACTAACACGCCTTGTGAGTGTGGCTGGACTGTTTGAAGAGCGATGAAAGTCTCTCATCACACAGACTCTCTTGGTTAACATGATGCTGTGTGTGTGTGTGTGTGTGTGTGCGCGCGCACGCTTATTGTTCCATTTCATGGATGGTTGTTGATAGTCATGCCAGTCTGTGTCTCAAACTTTGAGCTGTTGTCATCGCAGTTTGGAAATAAAAGCAAAGAATACACTCAGTTTGTCATTTTTATGTCCCTTTTCCTTGTGTTAACAGTTTTGTTCCCCTGTGGTCCATCTGGTTTATGTCTACCATAACAATCCACCAAATGGTTTTAGCTTTCTGATGAAATGATTTATATTATTTACCTTTCGAGGTTCACAGACCCAGCTACAAAATCCAAATAGATTTTGTGTGTTTGTCACTGATTTAGTCGACAGGTAATGTCATGGAAATGTGTATCTGCACTGTAAGCGTTAGAGAAGCAGGTTAGTGACCTGAAGGTTGCTGGTTCGATCCCCAGCTGTGCAGGATGAATGTGTTTGTGGAAGTGACGCACTACTTCATTATATCCTCAGTATCATATTATTTACTACCACTGAGGTTTCCTCCAGCAGGGTCCTCACCCCCAACTGCTCCAGTGAAGGGTGCTTTGTGGCCCTCGGATCACACTGTGGTTGTACTGGACAGCTTCCAGGTCTGAATGACAGTGAACATGGCATTCCCGCTAAAGAACTTTCTTTTTGTTTGTGGTTTTTAAATTGCGTTTGTGAACCCATCTTCCTGCAGCAAATTAAATGAACCTTGTTTTTTTTTTAACCAAAATGTATGTCAATTTTCGTGAACGAGTCCTCCAAGCTCTCAGATTTCATATCAGATCCATCGTGATCCTACTCACCTGTCATCACGTCTGGACTGACACTGTGATGAAGTGTTGATGTTGATACTTCTACATCATCTTTAAATAATTTGAGTGTTAAAGAAGCAACTATCGCTTACCTCAGCACTCGGTATGATTTCACACACTATGGACACCAGTCTGTCCACCTTCCCAGGTTTATACTGTCCATGTAGACACACCAACCCGTGATGTTTGGTTTCTGTGTCATCTACGATCTCAGGTTGATAAGGTGAAAGAAACGTGCTGAAAATGTGTCAATATGCTGTCGTTTGATCTATTGGAGCTGCTGTGTTCACAGAACACGCCCACTGGTCTGATTTTGTCACAGAAACCAGCAAAACATTGAGAAGAAAACTGGAACTGAGAAAGCATCTATTACTCAATCTCTTGTCAACATGTTTTATTGACCATATTGATTCCAGCCGTCTACTTCAGCTTCTTCTTGGGTCCGACGTGATTGGTGCATCCGCACTTCTTCTTGCGTCAGTCGACAGCACGAGGATGTAAAGGAGCACAGCACCTGGGCATGAGAGGAGCAGACTGTTAGAGCAGAAATAACCACCGTCGTCCTGTCGCTCTCATGAAAAGAGAAAAGATTCAGTCCCTGGGTGGGCTCGAACCACCAACCTTTCGGTTAACAGCCGAACGCGCTAACCAGAGAGACAATTCTGCCATATGGAGACAACTGTACGGCAGCTGTACCTCATAAAGTATAAAGAATACTCATCAGTACTGTACAATACACCGGGAAGTGTCCGAGGTCACATCAACACGTTAATCACCGATACAAGAGCGCCCCCTTGTGGACACCTCGGGTTAAGCGAATTGACTGCATTTAACTTCTCCACCGCTAGGTGGCCAATCATCGGCGAAATAGAAACAAATGTAACTTAAATTAAAAGAGATAAAAGCATGAGAGGCATTAAAATATAGTCACTAAGGAGACGCTAAAATGCGTGTGGAGGGTAACCGTTACATGTGGTCGAGCGTTAACTTTAAACGGTGAACGTTTTATATCGTACTCTGGGTCATTCCTAGCATTTGGTGCCATTTGAGTCCCCACTACATAATACGGTATAGTTTGTGTAAAGATGGCCTTATAATTCTTTCTAAAAGCTTGTCTTGCATGGTTAACCCCCCTCTACCATAAAACAAATTTATATGTATGCAGGAATAATTTAATTGGAAATAATTACTCCAATTTTAGCACAAGTAGACTAAACTGCCATGTCCCCAATCATGTTTGGTCAAGTTAAGATACAGATATAAGTAATATAAATCAAACAAATTCCAAATGTTTCCTCATTGTTGTATAGCTATATTTATAATATTCCTCACCAAATGTTGTATTTTGTTATTAATGCGCTTTTAATGCTTAAATCTTTAAGATATGTTTTGTCCCTGAGTTGACTGTCCCCCCTGTTACTATGATGAAAATCTCCCTGCGCACGCCCCATGACATTTCCTCAAGTCATGTGACTGAGGAAGTAGCATGCACCTTTTGGGGGAAAATAATCTACAAGTAGCAGAGTAAGTATCACTATTTATTAAACCTTTTTAATCAATGTGTTAGAATGCTTGAATGATGTTGTAACTCATAACATGTCCACCCTCTTACGCTTATTCATAGTGGAAACCAATCATTTTTGGTAATTTTGAAAATAAGGTCAATAAATGTACTAAAAATCTTCCTCTGTTGTCACTAAGTGCTAGCTTGTTTTTCATCTCATGAGTAGTAATGGCTAACTTTAGCATAAAATGTACCTGTTACTGTTTTGCACAGTAACAGTGGAACTTAATGTTACATTATGCCTTAAAATAGAGAACAACTTTTTTTCAAATTAAAGCTTGTTTGTAAATACTGTTCAAAATATATTTTTAAGGCTAAAGTAAGGGACATATTTACTCTTAGAAAATGTAACAATTACAATACCTGTGTATTCAAAACACATATTAATAGATATCTGACTGTTTGGTAACAGGGTGGACATTTGGTCTTGCTCACATGTAAAGAAATTGTTCAAAATGATTAGACCATTATATCCTGAGCTTGACCAATACATTTTTCTTATAGTTTTACAAGCCCTCTTTCAGATGAAATGTAAAAATCATGGAAAATTTTAAACATTTTGATGGAAGTAAACCTGGCTGAAATGGCACCGAATAGTAGGAATGGCCACCACACAAAGCTAACCTCCTGCCTCGTGGGCGTTAACATGTAAATTGTCAGTTATCTTAAAATAGTTGACTAGTTAACTTAAATAAAGCCCACTAAATTAACGGTAACACGAGCAATGGCAGTCTCAGGTGTTCGCGTGGGCTGGTCCGAGCTTAGTTAAACTGAACGAACCACTTAGCGCGAACAAAGAGTACATTTCTAATTAGTTGCACACACTTAAACTAGTAATAATAATTTAGGATAACACTCACTTCTATCGAAAAACCAGCAAATAATCGGTCCGCTGTCGGACTGTCGGAAATAATCTCAGGAGCCGTGAAGAACATTGATCACGTGTTAGACTGGGAAAGGTGTGGATCCGCCCTCACACACGATATTTAACCATAACTCATCAAACAAATAGTACTGATGTGTAATATGTCTCTTAATGTCACCTCAGTCAATGACATAATCTTTGATACGATTAGTTACATATCTACAACATGTCAGGATCGCACCCAGCCTGTTAGTGTCAACCTGGTGTGAGCCACGAGATGGCGCTGTGGTACCAGCTACCCGTAGAAGAAGCTGCAGAGCATCAGCCTGTGATGAGATAAGATGGAACTTTATTTATCCATTGCTGTGCAGCAGTTGCAGTACAAAGTAGGAAAAAGTACGAATATAAGGAGTGCTTCACAAAAATAACAATAAGATGCAGATCCAAAATATATTACAATATATAGAATGTCAAAAATCAGGTTAGCGGTGTGGATCATAAATATTTACAGTGTAACAATCAGGACCAATAGGTAGAGCATCAATAATAATTATTATGAAACAATGAATCAAATGTAACTTGTGAAATAAAAAGGTTTGCATATATTTTAGCTGTCCAATGACGGACTGTCTACGTATGATTTAAAAGAGTAGTGAATGAAACAATATAATTCTACTGTATCACACATCAAAACTATTTCAATGACTTAAATCATCACAAGATTCAAACATAGAGTAAAAGCATGACTGTGTTTCCTGCATTCAAATGTCTATACTGGGTCTTACGTGCTACTGTGCTATTTCTTAGTTACAATCTCTTTTTTTGTCTTCAAACATGTGCTTTGTTGGCTTGCTGTTTGACAAATAGTGTAAACGGTCTGCAGCGTACAGGCTACAATGAAGAAAAACAACAGGCACTGTGCACTTTCATGATCCCCAGAATTGTACTTCACACTCCCAGACTACCATCCGTGTTTAGAGAAAAGTGTCCCAGTGGCCTTATGGGTAAGGCAGTGCACCTCAGAGCCAGGAATTGTGGGTTTAAGTCCTGTCTGGTGTGCGGAGCAGAGTCGCGGAGCAGAAGCATCCTGGGCCCAAAACCCAGAAGTAAATAGATCCAAACTATCCTCTGCTATGTCAGAATGTTACAGAGACTAATGATGAAGTGTTGCCTAATTTCACTCTCCATTAAGTGTGACGCACAGTGGCATCATCATATAGTAAATAAGGTAAAGCGTCACGTCGGTCATACACTCAATAAGTAAATCGTGGCTGTTTCAATCATCAGGACTTTACTGAGCTTTACGCATCTTGTCGGCTGCAGATGCCCTGTGGTTGGTCAGTTTATTTAGGACACAGCTGTTGGTCAGCATCGACAGTTTGGAGTTCATTTTGTCTTTACTTCTCTCCCAACGATAATCTCCTCCTTGATCCGCATTTTCCCCTTCTCCTTTATCATCTTCTTCCTCCTCAACCTCGCTCTCTTCATCACTGCGCTCATCTTTTTCCAGCTGGAGACAGAAGCAGATGCAGAGTTTAATGTGCGTGACTGAGCAGAGGATCCAGGGTTATATTGGATGTTAATATAGGACTCCACATGTCTTTCCATATGAAAGCTACTCTGTAAATATTGCAAATATTAGCCCTGTGATTGATTTCACTGCTGATTCTCACCTTGCCTTTCAGGAACTTGTAAACCATGCGTATGATTAAACCAGCCCAGAAGATGTGAAGAGCCTGCAGCACCATCAGCAGGACGTTGAAAAAGTAGTAGCCGGCAAAAGGTTCAAACTCCTCCATGGACAGCACCAGGGAGGTGTGGATGATTCTGTAAGTAATCGAATCGTAAAAGTAACGCTGAAAGAAGCGTTCCTGACAGCAGACTTACAAGTCGCCCGTGCTGCATGAAGTAGTTAAGTAGTCAAGCATTTCAACCCGAAACATGGGAAACCAGCTGCAGACTAAACTTACTTGCTGGGGAAAATCACCAGTCGAGTCACAAGGAAGGCAACAGCAAACACAACAAACAGTGTGTCACAAGTCTTCCTCCAGCCAGTGCCGTAGTTGAACATCTTGGCAGACTGCAAAAATACAAACCGTAATTGAAGCTATATGTAAAGCGAAAGTAACCTCAGAAACATTAGTTCAGCATCAGGCAGAAAGAGTTAATGAGCGAAGACTGGGGATTAGAATAAAGTATTAATAAACAGGCAAATATGTCTTCAACAAGATCAAAATGAGCGTCTGTGCTTAATGTCCTTTCAGTCTATAAAGAGTGTGTAACACGAGCAGACCTACAGGATATGCACGACATATATGAAGTGTTATCATTATTCGTATGTCTTTATTGTTGTCAGCTTGGGCTGCTCAAGTGCTTTTAGCCATCAGGCCTCAGTAACAGGGTCTGCCTGCTCAGACGAGATACTTTTGTTCTAAGAACAACCGGGAGCACCGAGTGAACCCCTGACTGCAGTTTACAAAGTTTAGACCGTTTACATGGAGGTGAATCTATCGTCACATGCCCTGAAGAGAATAATTATGGTTGTGAGGTCCCATGTGTCCGTTTAGCTGTGGCCCTGGAGGCTGAATGGATGACATTAGACTCTTAAGATCCACCAATGTTGCATGAAAGCAGCATGACGGTGGGAGAGTATTGGAGATGACGTGTTACCTCGAGCAGGATGTCAGAGGAGTCGTGAAGCAGCATGACCAAGGTGCCGATGCGAATGTAGTTGGCGCAGTAGGAGAAACTGAGCAGGAAGATGGTGGCCAAATGGTGGATCACCTGTTCTTTAAAATCCTGGCAAAGCAAACATGTGTAGATGCTCGAGGCACTTATTAAACCATGTGTTAAGTCGAGGCTCTCATTAAAACAGAAGTGCAAGCCGTCAACTGTGAAATATGACCAGGCTGAAGCAAACATAGGGCTAATATCTTATTGTATCCCCTCCTCTATAGCTCCTCACCTTCCTCTTGATGTCCACAGGGATCCGAAGGAGCAGAGAGCCATAAAACCCCAACTCAAGCATGTAGTACCAGTAATGAGCTCTCTCCATGGGCTGCGTACAAACATCATTCAACAGTCAATGCAAAGAGATTCAAAGACACTTACTGGTGGCACAAAAATGGAGCACAGAAGCGTAAACCCGAAACCCAGAGGTTAATGCATCAAAACCATCTTCTGCTATAATTGTTGCTATTACAAAGGAACTTATTGTCTTGGGGGGGTGAATCAAGATAATCTGAAGATTAATTGAGAATGAAAATATACATCACTTGCAGCCCTAAAATGAAGTTTAACAAATACATTGTGAGGGCACTCTAGGTGCAGAAAGAGACTGAAATTGCAAACTTGATAGCAATCAGATTAAAATGGCAGGAGTTTTGATCACATCTTTATCATGAAATAGGACACACTCATTATCCAACGCAGTGGCATGCTGTTACTGGAGGTCTTCACCTGAACTGGATATTGCCGCCAACATTCCCTGCGGTCCCAGAACCATGGGCTCTGTGGAGAAAAGATAAAGATAGTTTCCAAGCCATAAAACGTAAATCTTAAATAGCATGTGGTATTGCATTAAAACTCTTTTGAAACCCATACTCACATCAATCAAACACGCCAGTCCAGCCATGAACGCTGTGAGGTAGAAAAAGAACCTCCAACTGCAAACGAAACCACTTCAGATCATACATTTGGAAAGAAACTTTAAAAAAGTAAACGAGGCTGTGGAAGCAAGAAATGTGTTGTGGTTGTGTGCCTGTCACTAGGTCACTGCTGGTGACTGTGTGTGTGTGTCACCAGGACTTAGTGGGTCATTAAAATCACCTGCGCACCTGTTGCTTAACAGTTCTGGGTTTGTAACTGAAAAGAGGCTACCACCCTACAATCAGGCCAGCTTTGCTGCAGTATCTGACCGCGTCATGGAAGGTAAACCTGTTTTGTTTGTTTGCAATACACAAAAAGAATCACAGATGATCTTTGTTGACATGTTGGCCAAACCTCCCTGTGTCAGCCCTCTCTGTTGATAGTCGCCACAGCAAAGTCTACACACTTATCAACATAGCTGGTATCTCTTTTTGCAGCGGTGAATCCTGCAAGTCTAGTTCTCAAGGCTTTTCCCACAGTTGTCTAAGGGTTTTTGGTGATGGAAGTGTTCTTGAGGATAGTCATCTGTAACCTGAACAGTGATTAGGGGCTGTGGAGGGAGGGGGGGGGGGGGGGAGAGAGAGAGAGAGAGAGCACTACTCACGCAGCTTCAGCAAACTTCTTGGTGAGAGACGGCCTGTCTTGGTTCCTGCGAAGTCTGAACCAGGTCTCTATCTGCCTCTGGGTTTTGCCACACAACGACATCAAACGAACAATTTCACTCTAAAACAACAATAGGAGGAAGAAATGAATGAAATGGGGAGGGACGGAGAGCTGAAAGCAATCTTGAAAGATAAGTATAATGTAATCAAAAAGGGGCGGGCATGAAGGAGGAAATGACAAAAGGGGAAAACAGATGGAGGCAGATACATCATATCGACTGCACTATGGGTGCTGGTGTTAAGTTACTTCCAAAGTGTTGTCGTAAAAAGTAAACGTGTTAGCCGAATAAGTGACGCATATTAATTATCATCTGCAGGTTTAAAACAAACAGGCCTGCTGGGATTAATTAAATGTGGTCGTGTGAGGCAGTAAAGCGTTTATATATTCTTTGTTAGTATTTTGTATGACGATAAAGAAAAATAAATGTGAGAAATATTCTGGAAGCACTTCTAGTTTATCTATAAACTGAAAGAGAATAATTAATGTGGACATAACATCTGTAAATGTAGTGTTTTCCCCCAGGAGAGGCTTTTCCAGGAAGAAGGATGTGTTACCATCACAACAATCTTGTTCCGCTTTGCTTTTCACACATGAAGTCCCAGCAACAAACACGAGGAAATAAATGCTTAAAATGAGCATGATTAGAAATTTAAGAATATCCTTCCTTGATCCTTTTCCAACTTCTTTTGGATGATGTGAAAAACGTGCTACAAATTGAATGCATGAACACTGAGGCCTTGTTCAGACGAACCTGTGTCGGTTGTCTGCTCCTCTGGGTGTAAAACGACTCCAGCTGCGGGGAGGAGGCAGCAGTCACTTGTAATCTATTCTTCACCCCCAAACATCTGCCCATGGGTGGGGCAAAAAACCTGGAGGCAACAAAAAACAGTTTACACAAATTATGATATACCGGTAACAACCCCTGCGGGACAGTGAGGCACCAGCCTGAATTGTTTAGCCATACTTCAGGATAACTGACGGCTGTGCTGTATGTACAATATATGTGTTAAAGCAGACAACAAAGCAGTGTGTGTGCATGGATGTATCGTGTCAATACCAAACTTGACAGATATTTGTGTTTAAGTTAAGAATTTTAATCACAGGGAAGAAATTTAGCATAACAGCACAAGACACAGTCCATAGAAGTGGAAAAAGAAAACGAATAAGTAATAAACAAAGATAACAAATATATTAATGCTAGACTGTATACTTTACGGTACTCTAAACCAGTGTTAAAAATGTGTTGTATAGTATCTACAGTATAATAGAATAGTGCAATATGACTACAACCAAGCATAATGTGAAAAACCACAAATATAATATACCTCACAGAGTAAATATCTGATATCAGAATACAACAGAATCAAGTAGCATTGTGTAGGAATAACAATGACATTTTAATTAGCTTTAAGAAGCCATTTGATTCCACCGACTCTTCACTCCTGTAAATGTTACAACAGTGAACACTCTGGGGATGCAATCAGCCAATCAAAACCCCTGAAGAATATCTGCGTGTGTAGAAAGTCTATTGTTATGCACTCCTAACAAGCCCTCTGAAACCACCTGTAGTTTCTCTTCAAGTTGATAAATCATTTGATTTTGGAAATAAAGTTCAATCTGAAAAGCATTAGATGTGGTAAAAGCAATTAATGCAAACAAAATGTGGTTTACAGCTACAATAAAATTTCAATTAAAATAGAAAATCCTCCATTTAGGTCAGAACATTTCTATTTATCTCTCATTTTATTCCCTTAAGGCCTTTTTTCCCCTGATTACAATATCTGCTCTGTCAACCACCTGCTTTTGGAACCAAGTCAAATTAAAATGGCATAAAAAAAAACTTAGATAATTGTGTTTCTTAAAAAGAGGGCTGGAGGTGATATTTCAGATCAGGCAGGATAAGTGTTTACTCTCTTCCCGTGACTCGATATCCCCACAACGCCATCCAGGCCTTTCCGGAACAAAGAGATCAGTGTTTTACCTCTCAAACACGTAGCGCAGGGCGACAAAGCCCAGCGCGAGGGGCAGAGCTATGAGAAGGTGGTGGGGACGTGGTCGGTCAGAGTCGGCCAGCTGTTCCACGTCCCTCCAGGTCACACCTGGAGGAAGCCAGTAGTCCTGCCTCCACACATCCGGCAGCAGGTCCATTCTGCCGCGGGATGGACAGGCAGAAGTGTTGAGGATTAAAACAGAGGTTTCCACATAGTTAAGCCTCAGCCCGACCAAATGTGAGTTCATCCAGGTAAACCCCATCCGGGTAGTCCGGTTGGAAGTAAGAAGTAAGCAGTGAGTGCAGTGAAACCTGTGACCTGTGATTGTGCTTGCTTGTTGGTTTGTGTGTGTGTGTGTGTGTGTGTGTGTGTATATATATATACAGTGGGTAGGTGAGAGAGAGAGAGAGAGCGCAAACAAGGAATACTATGTTGGCACATAACATATTAGCAACATATTGTAATATTTGCCACATCTGATAACATACTCTATTCCAAGCTACAAAAACGACATAAAATGTTTGATTCCATTGTTAATAAGTCACAGAAAAGCTATAAACAATACATCAAGTTGAATATCCTTTTGGAATGTTACTTAGTTTGTCAATAATGCCACAAAACAACCAAGGGTGTGGTTCACAAGGCTGTGAAACAAACAGAAAAAGCCCCTAATATAATAGTATAGCATAAATACTCCAGTAAAGAGCAGCACAAGCATACAAAAACATATTGTCTTTGTTGAAAACCAGCTGGAAGTACAGTAGGCAGTCTATTCATTTCCAAGGTGAAACACACCAAGTTGTAGTTGACCTGTTGAAAGAAACGGGCTGCATGCCAGAGACTCACCTGTCCGCAGTGATGAACTGATCCTGAGGGGATAGAAGAATAAAATACACCTTAAACTGTGAATTTGTTGCAGCCTTGTGTGGCTGGGGATGCGCTTCCGTACCGCTGTATCCCTAACGACTTCACCACAGAGGAGACGGGTCGCTCAGGTGTCAAGTTAGGCACGAGGAAGAGAAGACACTACTAATTTCAAAATAATAGCCACTGGTAGAGACCGTTTCCGTTTGTAATGATTTAAGGTGAAAAGACGTCTGTTTTTGTCTTCCACGCTCTCTAGAAGACACAACATAAATAGACATGTGCTGCTTGCTCGTAAAGGTAACTCAGGTGTACCTTTTATTCTGAAGGCTTCCGGTATTCCGTGTCTGTCTCTAACAGGTGGATGAAGCTGGCTGTGGTGCAGCTTGATGGTTGAGCGGCTAACCACGAGGGGTGTCTCTTTCCCACAGCGACTCTTCACAACCACAACCCAGTCACTCAGCATGGGCAACAGAGGAACCACTGCAGCAGGTTTTGAGCAGCGTCACTTTATAATGTCATGAAAACGTCAATGGAGTTAGTTTGTACATGCATAAAGTGAAACAAACGTCACAACAGCAGTGATATTATGTCACTTTTGTGAGAAGAAAAAACATATTCTTCCTTTTACAAATGAAAAGTTGAAATCGTGATCAAATAAAACGCACCTTGTTTCAATTACACCCACTAAATGCGTTTTGCTGTTACTGCTTCACTTGGTCTGGAACGAGCAGTTTGCTGACTTAGCAAACTTAATATATTTATATTGTTCTGTAACTGACACTGACTTTATGACCCTTCTTTACTTGAGCTATTATGCTACGTTTAAGCATTTAGCATTCATTTGTGATTGCTACTTTTTCATGCTGCTTTTCAGCAGCAAACTTACTCATCTCATTCGATTCCCTTATATTCTACCAGAAGTTGTACTCAACAATGAACATTCAATGCTTGATGCTTCTTTGACAATAAGTAACAGGTGTATCTAATTTCGTTTCCTTACACTCCATCATAGATTGTGCTCATGACAGACATCTCCTGGGTGCCCACTCTCTTGGAAATCTGCTGTTAACACCCATAGCAACAATCCAGGACACTTCCAGGACTTCCTAGTTTGAAGGTAATCGGACCTCACCAAGTATGTGCACAGTTGAGCACACAGACTTTACTCTGAATAGACGTGCATGCTGTCATTGAGGGCTGTGTGTTTACCTGCTGTAACACAAACCCCAATGGCACACCCTTAAAACACACAAACACAGTCACTCGCTTCTCGTGAAGCCATGCAGACACACCCCAGTCCTCACACACCAACCTGCTCTTCAGCACAATCAGACAGTATTGTCGTGGAAGGCGATAAGCAGGCTGTCTGCTGACAACATCACTACTGCAGATGAGCTATTATTTCTGTCATCCTTATCAGTCAGGACAGCACAGCTGTGTTATGTGTAAGGCATCGGTGTATTCTTCAATTCATTGATGTTTACGTAAAGTCTGTGTTAAACTGACTGGGAGATGTTGTAACGAAGGGAAAGAGAGTTTGTGTCCATTTTACAACAAACATCAACCATGATCTGCATGTGTTGTTTGCATACTGTGTGCACCTGCCTTCTCTGTGTGTCTAATGGCTGCATGTAAATTGTAGTGAGATGTAATCAAATAAGCAGAGCTTACAACACCAGCCATTACGGTAACATTACAGTACTTCTAAAATTTGGCACATGTTAAATGTATATATTTTTGATTAGTAATAAACAACTCAATGATAATAATTATAATAGTATTACCAGCCATAGTAATATTGGTTTACCAAGCACTATTGTGGCATGTTGGAAGTGTCACATGTACAGTATGTTAACATGCATGTCAGGCCTGAGGTCCTGTTTTTCTGTGATCCAGCCTTATTTGCATATCTGAGTACACATGTGAGAGACTGATGGGGACCGAGTGCTTTTGTTGTTTTGTCAACGAAGTAAATTGTCAGGACGCACTGAAGCAAAATCTGTCCTGTTGATTGCTGTGCATCCAACCATCTGTTGGACTCTGATGAATTGTAAACTGAAAAGGGCCGTTTTAGTCCAGTTTGGCTGGCTGTGCACTGTTTGTGCCAGATAACTTGCCCTTACTTCTTGCCAACGTGTTGATGCTGACATGCTCACAATGAAGAGGGTAACATGCTGATCTTTAGCTGGTATAATCTTTACCTTGTTTGCCGTCTTAGTTTAGCATATTAGCATTAGTTTAGCATGCTAACCAGTGCTAATTACACAAAGTACAACTGAGGCTGATGGGAATGTATGTAATTATATACCAAAGTACTGAACATTTATCTTTTAACCTGATGATGGCTCTAGAGGACAAGTCACCAAAGTTACAACAATCTTTCCTGAGGGGGATGTGAATGTCTGGCATCAATGTAGGCTACTGTGGAAGTGGACTGTATAATATCGTTCATTATTTAGTCTGCATAATGACTTTTGAGTAAGCGATTGTATGAATGTATGCATTTATCTATCATTTTCCCCATATTTTTATTCACAATATTTTTCTTAAAAGTAGTTTTGAATGACTTTTACCCCCAAACGTTCTCATGTTTCTTTCGAAGCACATTTGAACACTCATTGATCCCGCAGTTATCAGTGGACTCACACTTGTAGTTCTCAAAGTATCCAGAAGAGGTCACAGCTAATCAGAAGTTGCCGAGTGATTTCCTCTTATGTATGTTTTCCCATCCAAACAAGCAGAGTGCTGAGGGTCCATGTCAGTCAGCGGTGGGATATATTGAGTCCTGGGGGCCGGTCTGACTCTGTGAGGGCCGATCCTCATAAATTAACTGATTGTGTCTCTTTACAAGCCTCCAATTGATTTCATGTGCTCTAAATCTTGCTTGAATTGATTGTAGAGCAGCAGTGAGGACAGTGTTTGCTCAGAGGTGTGTGTGTGTTAGGTGCCGTGTGTGTGTGTGTGTCTGTCTATTTTTATGTGTGTGTACTGCAAAGCAATGCAACTTTAGAAAAAGACAGGACAAAAGCTTTTTATTTCATTAAAAACGGAATGCTAATTTCAAGAAACATTAGGAAAATACCTAATTATTACCAGCAAGAGTCTACATCCGGGAAGTAAGACACACATACACAAGATAATTGGTATTGCTAAACTTTTGGTCATCATTAATGAAACAAAACAACTTGTTAACAAATCCCAAAAATATTCATACTTAAGTTTATTTATAGAGAGGACTTTACAGTAAAATATGGGCAGAAACAATATAATACAACAAGATGCAGAGGGACAGTAAGTAGTGAGTACGAAATAGTTTTTAGCTTTCCTCATATTCCTGTTGAACAGATTTGGCTGGTGCACTGGACTGGGCCTAAAGGCAAAAAGGATGAGAGAAAAGAAATTGGTGTACATGCATTTCATAATCATAACTTTATACGACTCGTATTGAGTCAGCGTAGTGACTCTCTGCACTGAGCCTCATAAGCCTCTTAAAGGGATGGCGACATGAAATAACAAAACCCCAAATAAAAGAATTAGTATAAACCGTTATGTATTATAAACAACAGCTTGTATAAGGGGATAAGGTTGAAATTCAGGACACATTGAAGAAAATAGACAGATACAAATATCAGCTAAAGCTCAATTTCAGGAGGCGATCTCCTCTAATTATAGAGGCTTAGGTTAATTAGAAATCATTATAGCTGAGGATCATGTTAGAGGTTGAATAAATGCCTCACAATATCCAGCATGGCTCACATAAAAACAGGTTTCCTGTTCCGGAGAAACTTTGACAACTTCTAAATTGTTCGTTCAGCTGCACTTCCAAAAAAAGACAGAAAGACTTTTACATTTTACCAGCAAATCAACATATAAAGGTCTCAATCTTGCTTCAAATCTGCTGCAACAGTGCATATTAGTTCTGTCTAAGTGACTTCCATGCCTACCCTAAACTCATTCGATTTCACTTTTATTCAATCAGGACCTCTCTCGCAGCAGCTCTGCTCTCTATTTATAATTCAGCCCTGGGATTTGTAGAAACATGATAGAATTACAAAATGACAGGACAAACGGGAGTCATACGGTAATGCTGTGACACTGACCGCTGTCTTCCTGCAATTTGTCACTCTAGAAGCTGCAGTGTAACAACATACCCACCTAACAGTCTCCAATATGACGTTAATTACTGGGAATTAAAATAGATGCGGGACTGCTGGTGTCTGCTCCTTTTCTCTCTGGATTGAATCCTTGTGCAGATTCTGTTTAATATAGTTTTTATGCTGGTATCTTTACAGCTTGCATTGCAATACCCCAACCAAACAACACACATAATGCAGTTTCTTTCATTTTAAGGAGCTGAAACTTTGGAACTAGAAGCTTTTAGCAGAACCTTAACATGTCTCCAAATGCATCCCTCTCTTCATCTCCCGACCCCCCCTCATCTTCACACCAGTGCATAATCAAATTGTCCTCTGTCCATCCCCTCCTTGTGATCCGTCCACGATGAGGCTGGTATGCTGCTGTAGGGGTCTAATAAGATGCGGACGCAGCGAACGACGAGAAAGAGCAGCAGCAGCACGAGGAGGCCAACGAAACACAGCGCCGTTCCCTGCTCGGGGTGCCCCGGCATGGGCTGCTGCACCGCTGGGCCCCTGGGGAACCCAGACGGAGCAGGAGTGGAGAGATCATAGTCCACAACCCAGTAGTTTGCGTCACTCATCTTGGAAGTCAGGGAATGTTTTTGGAGGTTGAAGTCGTTTACTGTGCACGTTGTATTTTGCAGTCAGAAGCTATGAGGAACGGCATAACCTCAACCTAAAGTGAGTGTGATTTCTAAACCCAGAGAGGGATCACATTGTGAAATCTGGCAGATGTCAACAGATTGAACTCAGTGTTTCCCACAAGCCACAGGGCAAAGAAACGGTTCCAGCAGGAAAAAAAACAAATCAGTAGTGCAAATGAATAAGCCCTCCAGTTAGCAGAGCAGCACGCTGAGGCATGCGCAGTGAGGGTGAATTCGATTTAACTGCCCCTCTCTCGCTTTCTTCCACTTAGACTCACTTGCTTTCAAGAAAAGCTAACAAAAGCAAACAAAAGCTGAGGTCACTACTTCAGTTTCAGATCATCTGTACAGTCCTCGGTCCATTTGTCAATATCTCTGATTTCATCCAGTAGCAGAGGGTCACTAATGGGGATTTACACAGTGAAGTAGAAATCTCAGCCGAGTGGCTGACATAGATCAATCAAAGTGCTCGCTGGCTGTAAATGATCCGCGTTGTGGTGCTTCAGCAACGGTTTTCGTATTGAACCCCTTCGAGTTGTTTGGCCGCGTTGCAGTGAGTTGTTGATTGACTGAAAGAGCTGCTATTTTGATATCTTGGTTCACCAGTCACGTGTTCGTTTGGGGATTCACTCCTCAAGATACCTGAGGGGAAAAAACAAAGTGAGTGAGTGAGTTTCCAGCATGCAGAGTTTGCTGAATGGAGGGAAAAGTCTGATTGATTCAGGGTGTTCAGAGCTCATGCACAGTCAGCACATCTCACTTTAAAGCTGTTGTTACACCATGTACAATCTGCTCATCTTTGTCGTGAGAAAAATAAGTGAGACAAGGCAGAAACACTTCCCCTATTTTCAACTCAAATACAACATCGTACAAGATAAATATATCAAACTGATGACGGAAGAGAATAATATGAAGACAACCCTCAGAGAGTTGCATCACTCGCAGAACCGCTCTCTGTGGGCTCTTAAATGGGCCGTGGAGTGGAGAGACAGTTCCTGCTGTGGGTGCACTCCCGAGTCAGCAGATTCTATTCCAGGAGGCTTCGTCTCCCTCCTCCCCACCCCGCTGATCCTCACAAAAGACATGTTGATAGCTCCCCTGCTCTCTGGATGATGGGACTTAAGGGCCAAGAGCAGCTTTAATAGGGGATTTGAAGACATAATGAAAGAAAGTGCCTGCCTCAGTGTCAATTATCAAATGGCCTGTGGTTACATCAGGCTGGACAGTTCAGGTAGCTGCGTGTATAGAGGGAAGCTAAATGACCGAGAGACACAGAGCCGTGAAGTAGAGCATTGTTTTCCCGTGAAAGTCTGCATTACCTTGCTTTTGCACATTTCATTTTATAGTTTGATTTTACAGCTGCCAAAAAAAAAACATGAAAGAAAATGATACAAGACTGGATTTTAAAGTTAATGGGGGTTTTTGCCTTTTGGGAATGTGCCTCGTCAGAATGTACAGTGAGTTACGCAACACATCCAACGTTTTCTGCTGCTCACTGCAACTTTGACAGTTTTCTCGACGCTACATTGGCAGAATATAAAGTAGGGGAGGGCTACTGAGGAAGTCAAACAAAACACATTTTTGTACCGCGAACGTATTCACAAGCAAAGCAGCTTTAAAGAATATAAAAGAATGAGCAACATCAATTTCATGGCTCATCAATCCTCATTGAGAGACCTGCTTTGGTTCCTAAGCAGCAGATAAATCACACCGTGGGGCCTGACCACGTCTGATTTACACACACAGAAAAAATACTTTTAGCTATTCTGGAGTCCAGGTTGAAGGTAAAATGTGGACTAATGTCACAAAATCACAGTTTTACATTTAAAAATGGCAATGAAAGAGAGAAAAATCTCAAACAGCCATGGCCAGTGTATTGTGAGGACGGAGCAGTAACATACGGTGTCCCTCGTGGCCGTAATACTTTTATAAATACTTTTATAAACACATTTATACCTGTGGATTACGACAGCAGCTTTGAAAATGTCAAGGACTTCTCCAAATAAAAGGGTGATATGATGTTGTCGAGAGTAAACCCTGAATGTGGGGCTGTCACGCTAAACAAAGCCACATATCTGTAGTTGAAGCAACGAGCTCGCTGTCATCTGACGTTTCTGATTGAATGCCATCTAAAAATGTTCGATGAATAACTTCATACTTCACAATGATGTTGCCTCCATCTTTTTTTTAAATCCCTGCTAGGAGTGATCTCTGATTATATCACCCCACATTATTTCTGTAGTTTATTCTTGTGGTGAAAAGCAATAAGATTTCTTGATCACATGAATGAATGAAGAGTCAAAGACAGGCAATTTGAACTTTTGTTTAACTGCTGTTAAAAGAGCTTTTATTCATCTTCTTTATAAAGCTTCTATTGCAACCATCTGAAACTTAAAATACTTGTTCTACGTTTAGGATGTCCTTACAATGCAGGACAAGAGATGAACATCATGCAGTGGGTAGATCACATTTATAGTGTGAAGATTTGCTCCAAGAACAGAATTAACTCGTCCTTAACTCAACGAGTGCCGTTCTAAATGTTGGTGCCTCACCAATCTATCAAATTAAGCCCAATGGATCACCTGTCCAAACAAGGGATAGATGTGGATATTTTTCTTGATTTAAAAACATTGAATTTTAATGAATTCTTCCCAGAAGGGTGAATCAACAATGTACATATTTCCAATTGAATGGACAAGTTTTAAGTTCCACGCTGTCTACATACAAAAGTTCACACAATGACAAACTGGAGGATGATAAGATCAGAGAACTTACTTCCCGGCTGTTGTCACAGGTGAGGACATGTACTGAGAAACGCAGAGTGATGATGATGATGATGATCCTGCAGCAGCAGCAGCCGTTCAGCACTGCAGACAGCTCCGGGCTCGCTCTGCCCGTACGCTGAGCTTCAGGTCTGATCTCTGTCACGTCCTGCAGCGCCTCCTCCTGCTTTAAGTCCGTGCTGTTTGAGGGATCTGCCCCACTCGCAGCCCACTTAATATGCCTGCCCCTGTATGGACTGCACACAATCTGTTCCTTTGGATGAGTGAAGCGCAGGGAGCCATGTGTGGCTTTTGCATTATGTAAGAGGAGTGTGTCGGGCATGGACACTGAGGGACCCTGGTAGCCATGCAGCCAATATGACTTTTATGGTTGTTTACTTCAAAAGAGAGAATAATCCGATAAAATCAAACAAAGTTTGTGCACCGAAACGTATTGGTTGAAGGTGCAAAGAAAGAACTGAAGCAGTTTGTAGTGGCCATTTGTCGGCTAAATCAAACTTCAACAAATAATAATCAAACGCCACTGATGCAACGTGGTCGGTATCCTTACGCAGCCAGAAGAGAGTGAAATGTCCAAGCAGGATTCCATTTTTGTGTATTTATTAAATGAAGCAAATAAAACAAGCAAACAAACTTCTGTCGTGCTGACTCTCCCGTCCTGTGCAGTGCAACGCTGCTGTGCAGCTGGTAAAAACTATACGCCCACCCCAGTGCATGCTGGTCCTACCTTTCTACTCGTTTAAATAGCAACAGGTGCCCACAGTAATTACCCAAAAAATTATAAAACTAAACAAATCACTATTAAAGAGAAAAATAATCTTAATATATGAAACATCTACAATAATTAAACAATACTACTTATGAATGAAATAACAAAATACAATATCTAATAAATAGCTCCAACAAGTTAATACTTTTTACTGCTTTTTAAATAAAATAGCATTTCATGCAGTTGATCAGGTAGCTATGAAAAGCCCCCAAAATGAAGACTGTTTAGAGATTTTACATAGTATTAATGTTGGCTTTGGATCAATTGGACCCACAACTTCAGTATTAAAAAAAAAGACATGGCTGAAGTAAACTGCTGTGACTGACCACCCTCCAGCTTTACTGCGCTGTAGTAATTATATTAAACACTAATTAGTTTAGAACAAAATTAAATCAGACATAGAACAAGATGTTGACCTGATGATTTGTCTGGAAAACAGAAGGTCGAGACAAAGTTGATGCATTAATAAAGTGCACTTTACAAAGGAAGGCCTGCAGATTGCACATGCTTGGTGGAAGACTTCCTCATGACTGCCAGTTCTACAAGATGATGTTGTTAAATCTAACGTCAGACTGCATTGGACCTTTTGCTGAACTGCAAGAAATGCTGCGGTCATGATGTGAAACAAAACAAGTGGAGCAACCTGACTGCACCTGTGGCTCAGCTCCACATACTCACTGTGAGAAGCAATTAATTAACTCAATTAAAACTGTACGAACACTGGGACAGATTGCAGTACGTACTCATCCTCATCCTCCCTGCCTGAGGACGCATGGGATCTCCCCGAAGTTTTAATTAGTCGTCAGGGGATCGTAATCAAATCAGACTGAGCTGTGCTCCAGCAGGCCGCCTACTGGGGACCTAGTTGATAAAGGTCTCCAGCCTGCAAGGTTATGAAATTCAACATTTTCATCGCTATCCCCCTTGTTGTTACAGATGGTGCACTGAGAGGTCAAGCTGTGGTTCAGGCAGCAGACTCAGGTCACCGTGACAGGATGTCTGGACCCATGACAGCAGGTGAGTCTGATTAACTCACACCTTGTGGTGCTCTTAAGCCTCTGTTGCCCTGGTTTGATCCTTTTAGGCAGCCCTTGTTATAACAAGGGACACACATAACAGTTTTTACAAAGGCAGAGACAGTTATATATTAATTGTTCTGTTCAAAATTGTCGAGTCATTATGATGAAATAGATATTTATATTTACAGGAATAGTTTGATATTTTTAGAAACACATCTCTTTTCCTTACAGAGTTTGATGAGATCGATTCCGCTCTCAGATATGTACACTGTGTGTCGCCGGTCAGCTTAGCGTTGAGACTAGACTCACTAATTAACACATTATCTCTCGTTTGTTTATTTCAACATTTTTCCCAAAATGTTGAATACTGTACATACACACCTGACATATTACGTCAATATATTTCACGAGCAATTTTCAAAGGGGAACTTCGTGTATACCTAGCTTTAAGAATATTGCGTCAACCTCTAAATGTGTGCAGTATTCATAGAAACAAGTACGTTTTCCATCAGGACAGAGCTGCTCCTTTAAATGTTGTTTCATTTGTTGGGGACATTATAATCACAAACTGTGTTCTAAAAGTATGTTGCTTCTCATAAAAAAACAACCACAAAGATAAACGTAAGTATCTAATTAAGCATTGTCGGTTTAATGACATTTAAACAGTGTTTCTAGCTGCTTACATAATGGTCGGGTGTTGCTGCATACACTGCACTTAAAGCCTTTTTATGATGCAAACTAGAGCACAGCTTGGCGTATACATGTTAGCAGTGTGCCTCCGAGAACATATAAAAAGCAGATAAAGGAGAGTACTGCTCGGCCTCCAGGCTGTGACGTTGGTGCACTAATCTCCATTCAATCGGTACCATAATGAATGAATGAATGAATGAATGAATGAATGAATTTTATTTATATAGCGCTTTTCACAGACAGTACTATCACAAAGTGCTTAACAGAGCAGACATTTAAAAGCATAAAAAACACAATGTGACCCTACGGTCAATAAATTACATACACAGAGTGAATAAAAAATGTTAAAGAATAAAATAAAAATAAAATAAAAATGTAAAACAAATGTTAAGAGCAGGTCTAGGACATGGGTTTACTTTTACACAAACGCCAGCCTAAACAGGTGGGTTTTTAGCTGGCTTTTAAAAGTATCCACAGTATCTGCGAGGCGTAGAGTTGCAGGCAGAGCATTCCAGAGCCTCGGGGCCACTGCCTCAAAGGCTCGGTCACCACGGGTCTTAAATCGTGTGCGTGGGACTGACAGAAGACCTAGAGCATTTGACCTGAGAGTGCGGGCGGGTGAATAGGGGCGAAGTAGATCAGCTACATAAGTCGGAGCCTGACCATGAAGTGCTCTGTAAGTGATGGTGAGAATTTTGAAGTGTATCCGAGATGCTACAGGAAGCCAGTGGAGAGATCGGAGTACGGGGGTGATGTGAGACCGTCGGTTTGTCCTGGTGAGTAATCTGGCGGCAGCATTTTGGATGACCTGCAGACGGTTAAGAGCAGATACACTGAGTGATGTAAAAAGTGAGTTGCAGTAGTCAATGCGAGAGGAGATAAATGTGTGTATGATCATTTCTAATTCAGGCGTTGATAATACAGATCTCAGTTTACTGATATTTCTTAGATGGAAGAAACATGACCTGGACAGCTGCTTAACATGAGGGTCAAATGACATGGAGCGATCAAAGAAAATCCCAAGATTGCGCAGGTTGCAATGGGAAGCAGAGGAGAGAGGACTAATAATCTGCCTGATCATGGGGACAAACTCCTCTGGAGCAATAACTAGGACCTCCGTCTTAGAGTCGTTGAGTTGCAGGCAGTTTTCTGCCGTCCAGTCTCTGATGGCATTGACACAGTCCAGGAGCCTAGTTAATGTGAATGCCTCGCTGGGTTTGAATGACAGATGAAGTTGGATGTCGTCTGCATATAAGTGATAGGACACATTATAGCTTTTTATGATCGGTCCCAAAGGTAACAGATAAAGTGAAAATAACAGAGGCCCCAGAACCGAGCCCTGCGGTACACCACAAGACAGTGGAGAGGTAACAGACACAAAAGCACCCACAGAGACATTGAAACTTCTGTCACTGAGGTAAGATGTAAACCAGTCTAACGCTATGCCAGTTATGCCCACCCAATCACGTAGCCTCTTAATCAGGATGTCATGGTCTACAGTGTCAAATGCAGAACTGAGATCCAGAAGAACTAACACAGAGCAGTCACCTGCATCAGCACACATGAGAATGTCATTTGAAACCCTCAGGAGAGCGGTTTCAGTAGAGTGTTGCTTACGAAACCCAGACTGGAACTTGTCATACATGTTGTGCCTCTCCAGTGCAGCAGTAAGTTGTTTGGCCACCACTTTCTCTAAAAGTTTGGACAGGAAAGGCAGTTTTGATATGGGCCTGTAGTTCATGGGCAAAGCTGGATCTAAGTTAGGTTTCTTTAATATGGGCTGGATAGTGGCATGTTTGAAATAGGAAGGGACAATTCCTGTAGACAATGAGGAATTGACAATAGATGTTACTGCAGGGCCAATAGTTAACAGAACGTTCTTAAATAGAGAGGATGGAATTATATCCAGAGGGCAAGTTGATGGCTTTGTATTGTTAATTAAGTCCATCAGGTCTTGAAGGCTGATAGGCTGGAAAGAGCCCATAACAGCAGGAGATTGCGAGGAGCTACAAGTAGCCGAACAGATCCCAGGCCGAATGCCAGACCTAATACCTGTTACCTTATCAATAAAATAGATCAGGAATTTGTTGCAATCGTCAACAGAATAGCATGGTACAGTGGAGACAGGTGGTGAAACAATTCCTCTAATTGTGTCAAACAGAATCTTGGGATTTTTCTTTGAAGAAGAGATTAGGTTGGCAAAATAAGCAGTTCTAGCTTCCTTTACTGTGGTATTAAAAGAAACTCTGAGGTCTTTGAGATATAAACGATGCACTTCTAGCCCAGTAGCTTTCCAGAGTCGCTCTGCCCTGTGACACTTCTGTCTCACGCTGCACACAGCTTCTGTCATCCACGGAGTAGTGTTATAGGCAGCCCTGGTCCTTTCCTTAAGAGGTGCCACTTTATCCAGCAAAGTGGTGCAATGTTCATTAAAGGACTGTATCAAGTGTTCAACATCATTGAGATTTGTGTAAAAGTCACAGCAGAAGTGAATCGAGAACTGATCAGCTGTACTCTGAGTAATAATGCATGAGTGGAATGTTTGTTTCAGACACAAGGGGTCAGCATTGACAGAAAGATCAAAGAAAATACATTTATGGTCACTGATCAATAGGTCCTCACAACGGGTATTATCAATATCAAGACCCAGAGAAAACACAAGGTCCAAGGTGTGACCACCCCTGTGAGTGGCGCCAGAAACATGTTGCGTGAAATTAAAAGATTCAGTAATATTGAGAAACTCAGTAGCTATACAGTCTGTGGTATCATTGACATGCAGATTAAAATCACCAACCAGAAGCACTTTGTCTAGCTTGATAATAGAGGTCAGAAAGTCTGTGAATTCTGATAAAAACTGACCTGCAGGACCTGGAGGTCGGTAAATTAAAAAACAGTAAAACGGCTTTTGCCGGCCCACTTTAGTCAGCTGTAGTTCAAAAGTAGCATAGGATTCTGTGCTCCCCAAGTGGCAGGAAAACTGATTCTTCCAGACCACGGCGAGGCCTCCACCGCGGCCTGTCAGACGCGGTGTCCCAACATAAGAACAGTCCACAGGGCAGAGTTCATTGAAATGGATGCATTCCATATTCTGTTGCCAGGTCTCGGTCAGAAATAAAAAAGCCAAATTATGACTTGTGAACAAGTCATTTAAAATGTGAGCCTTGTTTGTTATAGAGCGTGCATTAATCAGACACATTTTGATGGGGGAAGACACTGTGTCGTCATCAGCACAGGAAGCTTTGGGGGTATGTGCAATAGGACGGATCACTCGTGCAGCACCTCGAAACCGACCATAACTAGGGCGTGAGCGCGAGTCTGTGATTCTCACGGGAATGTTCATGGGTCGTGGAGTGGAAGTTACGTTAGAGGCTGGAGATCCTCCATGCCGCCAGGGGGAGCTAGTGTTGCTTGTAGGGGATGAATGCGGCTGATGAATGATCGTAGAGGAAGAGTGACAGTGGACAGGGGATCCAGGTGTAAACAGTCAATCAATAAGAGTGCTCATCGCTCGGAGGGCAAAACATGGACTTCTTCCAGAAGAATGCTCTGAACATATGCTGCAATTGAAATGTTTTTTTTACTGTTGACTTGTGCCTGAGATAAATAAAACTTGATAGATACTGACAAGGATTAACTTTCATTTAGCTTATGACAGAGGAATCAACCCTTAGGCTTCGGAGAAACAAAGGAGGTTAGTTAGTATAAGGACGCCCCCCCCACCCCACCCCCCACCCCCGTCATTTATCACAGCAGACAGCTGTGGGATGAGGTCTCCTGTATAGGCCGTGTGTGGATCTATAGGCACTCGTTATTTAAAGCCTGATCTATCATCCCTATCCAAATCCATAAATTTATCAACCATCGTCAATGGCCAGATCCATGGACATCTATCAAAGCTTGTCAGTTTCGAAATGAGAAAACAAAGGACACAGAACGTGCAGTTTAATTTTCTCTTGTGAGCACAAACACACACAAAACATACAAAGCTGCTGACTCTAAGAAAGCTTGTGCGAAGAGAATCATAATACAGCACCCTTTATTCTGCTGACAGACATATTACAGGATAGAAATAGAAAAACTCATGAATCTATTTCTTCTTATCGAAACCATATTTCATGGCAATCTGACCGATACTTGTTGAGATCTGTTGCTATAGACCAGCTGTGAGCAGGTACAGTCTACTCCATGCTCTCACTGAATTACAGTGTTTTCTGATGAAGTACTGCCACACGTTTCTCACAAAGTCTCTCCCTTCACAGCGTCACGCATGACACACGCAACACATGTTTTTCAGTCTCTCCCTTCACAGCGTGACATGCATGTTTTTTAAGGCGAGACTGCTCAGGCAAATACAGCCTCTTGTTTTTCATGCACTGCTCATCGTTGAGATTCTGGGCTGTTGTGCTTCTATAACTTTGTCTTCTTTCAGACTAGAGCAGGGGTCGGCAACCCGCGGCTCGCGAGCCGCATGCGGCTCGCGAGCCCCTCTGTTGCGGCTCCCTGAGTCTTTGTGCAAAAAATATATATATATATTAATTTATTTTTATGTTTTTTGTCAGTGGACAATCTTTAAAAGGGAACACCTCATATCTTGGAGTTTGAGGTGATACTGTGTCACGGAAAATAAAAAACGTTTTAATATTTCGTCAACTAAAATGTGCGTCACATCCTATTACGTCACCGTCAAGCGCCTTCCCCTGCAGGTGGCTCGTCGTGATTGCAGACTCGGTAAGGTTATCAATGGATAAATCCAAAAAAAGAAAACTCCTGGAAGAAAATAGAGAATTTAATTCTGCGTGGACGTATTTATTTGCGTTCACTGCCAACAACGCTGGCCTACCTGTATGCTTAATATGTTGCGAGAAATTTGCAAACAACAAAAAATCGAATGTTGAAAGACACTTTCAGACCAAACACACAGCATTTGCTGAAAAAGATCAAGCTGGAGATGCGCTAAATATCGCTCCCGCCTCACAGATGACAGCCTGCAGTCCTGTTTGAAGCTCAGTCACATCTTACAGCCCTGACATAGAGAAACTCTGCAGCGATGTTCAGAAACAAAAGTCACATTAAACAGGTGAGAACACGATCATTTAATAGGCTATTATCTTGGAGAAAAATATTAATTTTAGATCCTGAACTGATGTAGTTGTGTTTTTATGTTCAGGCGCGACGGTTGATGGCTGTACGTGTTTGAGGAAAGAAGAGGATGACATCGCACTGAAATGGACTTTAGTCTTACTTAAATACAAACTGCCTATTTTTTATCTTCACTCATTTTAAGATATTAGGCTGCAGCTATATGTTATATTTATTTCAAAGTAAGCTATTTTTTATTAATATTCTTTCCACAAACATGGGGAGAGGACCCAAATAGACTTGACTTGTTCTGTGTTTGATTCACTTCTGCAGCTATATGTTATATTTATTTCTAAGTTATTTCCCACAACTATGGGGAGGACTCAAGGCCTGCATAGTTCTGTGTTTAGTTCTGTGACCTCAATGTAGGCCTACACATGCCAGTGTATTTTTTTTCTCCTCTTCATGAAAGTTGAAATAGCAATAAAATGTCAATAATTGTCTTTATTCTTGTTCTATTATTTCATAAATACAACAAACTATAGTTTTTGTATATATAATATAACTATATATAATACGTATATAAGCTGATATCGAATAGCTTTTGCGGCTCCAGACACATTTTATTTGGTGGAAAATAGAGCAAAATGGCTCTTTGGATAGTAAAGGTTGCTGACCCCTGGACTAGAGGGAAGAAAACATCCAAATCACACACTTGTGTTCATTTTACTCCACTTTGTGTCTTTTCGTCTGTAGCATTAGATAATGCCTCGTTTGCATTTCAAACATTTCCCAAAAGCTTTTAATACAAAAAAAAAAATGATTGTAAGTAATTAACTGAGGTACTTTTGTAGCGATACCTATTAATTTAAAAATATTTTACCCTATTCCCCTGTCGTGTCTTGTAAAATTTTACAAAACAAATCTTGAAAGCCCGTTTTCTCTGAGCCAGAAATCTCTTCAGTAGCTCGTACACACAACAGACCTTCCAGTTTCAATCCTAAATATATTCAGATTTTTTTCATAGAGGGGTTTATATATATTTATCTATCAATCATAGACTGGTTTGAATATCATTTTATTTCTAAAAGCATGCCAATTTGGCTTATTTAAATGGCTGCTGCAGTATTTTAGGAGTCATGGAGTGATACAAAGAGATATCCAAAAGTGCCTCTGTAAAAACATTTGACTGACAAATTGAAAACTATTTTTAACTTGATTTAAATTAGCACATATTTGATAGGACAATACCTCATTAGCATATTGAAATGCTTATATATAAATAATTGTCTTAATGAAAGTAATTGACTGAGTAAGTATGATACCTATTAGTTAAATCTTCTAACCTGCTCACCTTGGGTGTCTCTTTAATGAGTCCTCTCATCTATTGGTTGACTTTTATAATTGAAAGAATTGCCAATTCTTGTTTCTTCTCATCCCCAAAAGTGAACAAAACCACGACAGACGGAATGTTCCTCGAGCACGGTGTGACCATGAAACCTAGTCTGTATCACACCATCTCACATCACATGCTTTGGCCATGAACGAACTGTTGTCCAAACAAAACATGCTCAAATGATGGCGGTATATTCTAGGCACTAAATATATTTATCAACTTCTCGTCACAATTATGGACTTCTCTGTAGATGAATTGAACAGTCAAGTAAAGAGAGTTACAGTACAATCGTCATGGGTTCAATCTTCAGGGACATGGGAGCAGAGACCCACCTGGTCACACAGTAAACATGTCAGTCAACACACCGGGTACAGTAATGTGCTTATTCATTCAAGTTTTCATCTTCAGCAACAGCAAACCAAACATTTTTAGTAAAACAAACGGCTGGAAAGTATACAACATGAGATGGCAAATAATCATCAAACCATAAAGATGCTAAAAATACATTTGAATGTGGTCCCTCTCACAAAGTACTCAACATTTAATATATTTACAAGGAGTTGAGCGCTTATATTTATATGTAGATACAATGCAGTTCTTATTGAGTGGATGGACAGTGACTGGGAGCCTGATGCACGGCAACTTGAGAAAACATGCGCTGCCTTTCAAACACAAACACACGTGTTCTGCAGTTGCTCGTGGCTTCACGGGTGCATTTGGGCGCTCTGAGCTACAGTACACACGACAACATGGACCCCGACTACACAGGTCATCATTACACACATGTACTATGGTTCAAACCGGCCTGACCTGAAGTACTTCTCAAGTTTTAATAAGGTTTTGACGTGAAAGCCAGAAGGAACCAAGAAGAAACAACCACAGCTGGGATTTTGGCGACAATGGTAGACTTCTTTAAGAATGCATTTATTTTATTGGTAATTTGGTCTCGAAAAAGAAAACTTCAACCATTTACAGTCTAAAAACATTGAAGACTGTCTCAGTGGTTAATTTCACCTTCTCTGATGGGATATATTGGTATTCTTTGTGAAGGGGGCATTAAAGGGCCGTATGTATATACTCTTGACAGTGGATGTGTCGTTCTGTTTATATTACATTGGGCGACTTCGCGTTGGCAGATCCTCATGGACACTTGCAGCTATGCGTAGAGTACAATTTGCACTTTAAGCCTCAAAGGTGTACTCCAGCCATTTAGTATTGCAGTTTCACAAAGTTTGGAGACTCACAAGATATACATTTTAAAAAGAATGGTTGAAATCCAAGATCCACAGGCTTGGATAACCTGACCTTTATTCTATAATAATGGCCAAGTTTCCCATAATGCGACTCAATCTTTCGTTAAACCCTTCTCCTGCCTGGTGGTAAATGCTTATTTCTTTCAAAGTCCACTTCCCAAATGTGTAACACAGGCTTTTTGTTAAAAATGTGAAGTCTAATCTGTGGTAACTGACATCATCAGGGCTAATTTATCAGATTTAAAAATAAAACCCCCTTCAGGCCCACAGACAACATACAGGAGTAAACTCTGTGTGACACGTACACCGATCTGCATGTGTGAAATTGGTGGCGTGCCCCTTTAACTTGAAGCGTGATTGCCTTGATTAACACGGTCTCTCATGCTGACACTTAGCTTTTTTTTGGTTGTTGCAACAAGGCTCCGTGCCTCTGCCCAAATTCGAATTCCCCGTTTATATTATTTGACAAAGACAGTGGCGACATTAAATCTAGTTTGAGGCTTCAGTCGTCCCTCTCGAGACCAGCAGGCAAAGTCACAGGTGTGATGTCTGTTGTCTTCCACCGATCCTCTTGGATGCAGCCACCAGCCCGGTGTGGATGGACCGTACCACTGGATGAAACGATCATGGGAATGAACACAGACTCCTCTTTTAATAAGTGTTCTGTGTTCACACTCCACCTGGAAACCCAAACATCGAGCGAATCACTATGTTCATGTATGTCTTCGCACCGTAGAGGGGATGGAATGACACGTGCACATAAATCCTCTGTGCACAAACAGTCTCTGGCATGACACAGGAGCATGGGTGCACCCTGCCCTCAGATGTAAATGTATGTGTGTGTGTGTGTGTGTGTGGGACAGTACGTGCAGGTGTTCCAGGCACGTCCTTGTGTCTCGTCCCTCCTTCACAGTTTGCGTGTCTCTCATGTCTGCCTTTTCCACCGGCTCTCCTCCTAGAGGGCCTGCTCCGTGCTGGAGGCGGAGATGTCCAGGAGTCTCCAGGCTGCGTTGGGGTTCAGCTCCTCCTGGTCACGACACAACGCCCAAACATGCATCATCCTCATCACCTTCTCCTGTAGAGACCGTAAGGAGAGGTCACATTTCAGGACTAGGTGAACAACCACAACCCATTTAAATGTATTTCAGGATGTATGATGCAACTTGCTGGACAGACTAGATGCAATATGTTTATAGTCACACAAGCGATTTATCGTTATCAGCATGTTAAATATTACTGTATTAGATTCCTATTGCTACATGAAAAACAGACACGTGTTGAGGAGTGCTGATATAATTTCAGTCACTTCCCTGAAATGTGTCTGATTATATCAGAGTCACTATTCTGGCACAAGAGATCTTGAGTCTACTGACCGGATCTCCTTCCACAATGTCTCCTTTGGGGCTGCGGATCACCATAACAACCTGAGCCTGGAAGGTGATGATCAGGACCGGGCCCTGGTCCATCATCTTACCCATCGCCAGCTACAGCACAGGAAAAGACCATGAACAAACAAATGAAATGAGAACGTCACAAAGGGGAAGAAACAATAACAACAGATATTGGTTTAGAAATTTGAGAACACAGTAAAGTATGAGGCAATGTGTGCGATGGCTGGTGCACGAGCGCTTACATCTATGTTGTCAATGTCCAGGATTTTGGACTGGAAGAGCAGCCCCAGCGCTCTGGCCTGCTGGATGGGGTGAGCCAGCTGACTGTACGTCTAAGGGCAGGTAAATAAAAACACATTCGGATGAAATGAAGCTTCACACATATTTGTATATCCACTAAAGTGGACAGACCAACATAGTAGTTCCCCGTTAGGGAAGCCTTCTATTTCTAGTTCATTTTGCCTATTTGCAAATACATCAGAAAACACTGAGACAGAGATGAGGAAATAGCCTGATGTAAATATATTACAAGATATAAAACTAAATAAAGAGATGCAGCTGGTTTGAGGTCAGACTTTAGAAAAAAAAAAAACATGTCACCGTCTATGCTGTATTTATTTTGAGTTTAATTGAATACTTAATGTCGAGGCAGCATATGACTTACAGCTTCATAGCACCAGTCTTTCAATACGTCCAGCTCTCCACGGATCATCGCCTGCAGGAAGAACAGCGACATTGTGTCAACGTTGTTTACTACAGCAGGTTTCACAAGGTGAGCTGAACCAGTGACCCAAACTTCCTTTGTTAAATCCTTCCTATTTCCATTGTCTTGTAGTCTTAATGTCAGATTTACATTCCATAACACCAAATTCAGTGCGTTTCGATAACTCATGTGAGTGCCAATTGATTTCCAGGTTCATTTAAACTAGAAATGTGTGTCTTTTGTCATTATTATATGCTTTTAACTGCATCATCAGCTCTTGTTCTGTGACCACGAAGGAAAGGTCTTTTGCTGCTCAGCTTTAAAATCAGACAGCTGCAGCCTGATTTGACTAATTCCAACACAAATTAACTTACTCAATCTAATGTAAGATGAGGTATAATTTCACTTTTAATGACTCAAGACCTCCATCAGTAACTCTTTTCTTGAACTCCTCTGTGAAGTACCCTCAGGTATTGAGCAAAGAGAGGAGTGTAGTCAAGGACAAACTGAGACAGTAGAGGCGTCGGTTTACCTCCAGGATGTTGGGGATGATGTCTTTCTCACACTGTTTGAGGAAAGAGTCTTTGTCAAAGGTGGGGTCTGCCTTCACGATCTGTGTCAGCACCTCGGACATCTCCGTTTTAGAAAAAAGACCACCTGGAAAACAAACACCGACAACATCAACAAATGGATCAGTTGATACTATAGATGGGACGTTAACAAACATGAGTTTACATCATACGTCTCTGCAATACCCACATTTATCTATAAACATGTCTGCTTGTTGTTTTTCCAAAACTACCTGTTGAAATGGCCAAAGTATTTTCACATATTGTTGAAATGGACATGACATTTCAGGATGTATTCTGTTTTGGGAACAATTTATCAATTGTATTGTACGGAGAACAGTTTGGACGGGACAATCATCAGAGATTATGACAATGACGAGTAAAAATCAACTGTTGGAGAGCCTTACCCAGGAAGCCAGTGACGGTGTCACTCATAGCTCTGGATGCTCTGACAAGAGCATTGTCACTTTCATCATACTTCATCTTCATCTCAAAGAATCCTGTGGGAAACAAAAAGGGAATACTAGGGTGAGGATAACTTGTTCAATCACAAAATATACTGTATATATACGTATATACAAGTTTTTCAGTGCTAGTGGACAAAACATACACTCTATGGTCTCAATAAACACCTAATGCCTGAATTGTATTAGTCCATAATGCAATCTACTGTAAAGAATCTGGTGCCACCTGCTGCCTTTAAAGGAAACTACATAAGTGAAAACAGTAGATGATTTTGATATATTATAAAAAGAACACAGACACATAGTATCTGAGAATGTATCCAGAGGATTTCCTTACGATTAAAAACTACGTTATCATCCTTGAATTCCTTCCACTGCTGGTACCACTTTGAATCCTTGTGGAGAACGACACCCATAGCCTCTCTGCATCAAAGAAATACAAGAACATGACTTCCATCATTAGACGGGAAGTGAAGATAGATTTTTACAGATGAGAGGGGTGAGAGGAGAAACTCACTCATCGGCCTCGAACACTCTGGAGTCGCTGTCGGCTTCTTTGGAGGAGAAATCGCTTCTCTTCCTTAGCTGCGAGGGAGCTCTGTAAGGGCCGGCATCCCCAACTTCTATCTCCTTCTTCATGGTCTCCACACCCTGCAGAGATCACACACAGTTGTATTATAACAGGGATGCAACCGTAGTTGTACCAAACCAGCCAAATACTGACGCAACAACTAGGGTGCAAGTAAAGTACACATTTTTAGGGTGAAACCTTGTTAACTCGTGGATATTGTTTTTTTCTCTTCTGACCTGTGAGATGGCCCTGAATGCGCCGGTTCTGCCCAGTTTCTCTCCTCCTTTGGAGACGGACTCAGCGGATTGCATGGCCGTCTTGGCAGCCTCCTCCACACTTTCCTTGATCTTCTTCCCGATGTCCGTACGACTCACCTCCTCAAGACCCTATGGCCAGAACGGTAATCCATGCACAGACACAAACACAGAGAGACAGATGCTGTTAGTCAGTCGGTATAGTTAAATATACGATGTATACGATTACTTTATTTTCTCATTTGAGGCCATTTAGTTTTAGAAGTGGTGATACCTTACCTCCTTGATGGTCTCCGACAAGGAGCCGAAGGTCTTCTTAAACACCTCTGAAGTCTTCACAGACTCGGACTCTATAGATTTCTATTAAAGGAAATAAAAAACATAATGAGGGCGTGTTACTAAAATTTTAAATAATGTAAAACAAATCCTGGTTGATGCAGATACTATATCATTCTTGAAATATAGATACAAACTAAATAATGTTCTTACATATTTCCTGCGGGCTTGTTGGAGAGCATCAGACTCCTCAAGCTTCTTGGCCTCTTCTCTGAACTTCTTTATGTTCTCTTTCATCTCCTGATTCTTACCGAATTCCTGCCGCAGGTTATCCACAAACTCTCCGAAGAAACCTTTACGTCCCGAAGCATATCGCACCTTATGAGATAAATAGAAAGTAGGACTTAAGTTGGACAGACAGACGCTTAGATAGAGTTAACAGACAATTCACATTAAGGTAAAAAACTTAACCTAAATTAATTCTACACAAACAACTGATCATATTCTTTCATGTAATTAAGTGATCAATCGGTATGCGTCCCGTTAAGGTAAATGGGAGCCAGCGGTGGTTACCTGCACAGTTGCAGCTGGGCTCCTATGTGACGTACAGGCATCTCCTCTCCACACTGAAGAGACAGCAGGCCGGGAGCAGAGGCTCAAGGCACGTCTGCCAACCAGCTGCAATGGAGAGAAACGGTAAGTACAAAAACAAAACACATCAACTCTGCAAACACTGCAGTGGATGGAGAATGAGTGACAGGCGGTTAGTGAGATACTAAGTCCTTTCCCCTCAGCAACGAGCAAGAATATACAATCGGTAAATGGCAGAAAGAGAGGAGTCATGTTGATACTTGTAAGAACCCCATTCACTATTTGTTTTGGTCGTTTGCAGGGTGGTTATTGAGTCTTGGCTCAATCTGGGCAATATTTACACACACCTGGACACCTTCGCCAGGTTAATAATGATACATTTTATTTGTATAGTGCTTTAAAAAAGGTACTCAAAGACACTTTACATGGTAAAAAACAGAAACAATAGGAGCAATTACAATATGAACATAACAGTAAGGAAAAACACAAAACCATACATAACTAGCTCTGCAGGTTAAAAGCAGATCTAAATAGATGAGTTTAATAAAATGTGTCACCTGTCTGTATCTGCATGGGTAGTGGACGTGCTATACTAATATATTATATTATTGTTGACAGTTGTCTATATCTGCCATGACCCTGATGAGCTGTGGGAGGAGCCACCAGCTCACCTGTGCTGTGTAGAGTCAACTAGACACAGGTGAACTCGGTGCTCTTATAACGAGGAGGAGAAGACATTGATCCGTTTGCTCTTTCACAACCCAGACCTGGTGTTCCCTGATGCTTGCGAGTTGTTCTTTAAGGTTCACCAGTTGTTGGTATAGTTACATTCATGGTTTATTCCGGTGTTCAACTGTTTGTTTCAATGTTATTTAAGTTTGTTCACAGCCAATAAAGTCCCTTGTTGGTGGAATGTGCTGGCTCGCTGACCCAATCACACAATCAACGTTGAGACTAAAGGAGCACCGTGTTCAGTAACAGCAGTGATACGTAAGTTTGATAAAACCATTTGCACTCACAAAGCTGAAATTCCTTGCCAGGTCACATAACCTGAGTCACAGAATTTGGTGTAATAACTATACTTAAACAAGTGATTGTACCACCATGATTAATGGAGATATTACGCCTGTTAGGTTTCATAACTGAGTTAGTACCAGGCTACATGTATGCGTCTAAACGGCTCACTTGTTAACTGAATGTTACCAGTTTTAAGCCCCCCAACAAACCTAAAACAATAAGTTAACTTTAGCCGTTGATAGGTGAACAAGAACATTAAAAACCCTGTCGTTAGTCTGATGCAGCAAGGCCTTTTCTAACAGACATCTCGCGATTTTACACATAAAAAAACAAGCTACAAAATCCCCGTCACATGACTAGACGTTAACAGACTAACTACAAGCTGAATATGTCTACTCCCTTCACTAAATGATCTGCTAGAGACTAGATAACTGTCATAAAGGACATGAATGGTCTAACCTCGTAGCAGCGACACACGGAGGCTGCCATCTTGATCTTCAAATGCGCGGAGTTGCACGTGCTTACTGCTGCAGCAGCTGACCTTCCACTCAGCCAATAGGAGCAGAGCTGATGGGCAGGGGCGGGGCCAGCTGTCAGCAAAACTTTAAAGGGCAAGTCCACAATAAAAAGAACATTCGTTGTGCTTTTATAACGACACAATATCGTCTCTCCAATCAGGAAATCAGCGCATTGAAGAACTGAATTTATTCCGTCACTAGTGACTGACTCAATTAAAGATGGGCTTAATTTGAATGTATTGTTATGAATCAACATTTGTCCCATTATATTACAATAAATCACAGATGGTGCATAGTGTGTCCTTGGAGTTTCTCACTGTTACAAGGCGGCATTATTGTCACAAAAACCCAGCGTAGGATTGCTCCTGGACTTGACTTCAAACACTGTCACATCATGGCCTACATAATCATTTAAAAATATGGCATATGTTATCTTTTTTAGTTCGTATTTTTTCTTTAAAGTCTTAATTTTATTAAGATACTGTTTGTAATCTTATTCATAAAAGACAAGTCTGCCCTGACTGTGAGAAAATAGTCTATAACTTGATATATATGGAGAATTTGTTCATGTGCAAACATACTATGGCAAGCCGTTTTAAAATGTAATAGAACCACACTCCTATCTGTAATTACATTTCAGATATCCATAATAGCATTTCTCCTACAATCTAAATGGTGGTTAAAGATATCCACAAATACATTCTTACTATTATAAGTGCTTTTTCAAGATATCTACTTTGATTGTACCAGTCAAAACTAAATTTAAGATATCCTTAAAAAGTATAAGTGGCTGTTTTAATATTTAATAGCTCAACTGATATATTGCAGATATCTAATTTAAGGCGAAACACCTTGGGCACTCTTCATTTTTGAGAGTTTGGGCTATTTTGCTTCTTTAACGTGTCTTCTTTCAGACTAGTGGAAAGAAAACATAAAAAGATACACATTTAGCTGTTTATTTAACTTGTCTTTGTCTATTTGCGTCTTTAGATTTTCTCAAAATTCACCAAAGGTAAAGTTGAAAATCAGTTGCATATTTAATGAAACATACAATTTCAGAAAACTTGTAATACAAACAAATGTCTTAATGTGAATACTCAAGGTTAAGTGTCATGGTGATACCTCTAAGTTAAATGTTTTACCCTATTCACCTGTAGTGCACAAAATGGTTGTAATTTTACAATCTCTTTAAAGGCAGTTTTTTCAAACAAGGCTTTTCTCATGTTCCGAAATCTCCACTTCAGTATAGAACTAACAACTAAATAGATAACTAGATTCTTCCTAATCAAATAGAGGATTTAATATATCCACAATTACAGTTTTCTATCACAATTGTACTTTTAAATATCCACAAATACATTCTTTCTATAGGTAAAATTATGTCACTTTTTCTATATGCATTGGGCTTTAAATTTCAGATTCTCATTTTTGATATCCAGAATGAACACTGCAATGCAATTGTTACTCAGAAAAACTCACATTTAGATTTCTACAATTCAATTGTTAGTAGGCGTAACTGAAGTGAGACAATTTGGAATATTTTCTTTTTCACAATACATGTGTGGATATATGTAATCTGGCTAACAGCCTGACTCAATTTCAAAATTCAACAATACATATTTTGTCACTATAGCATTTAAAAAAAAATTTGTTTCCATTTTTTTAAATGTATTTTTTATTGTAATCTTTATTATAAAATATGTATGCGGCAGACTCAAAGATTACATTGTATAAAAACACAAAGAAAAAGTGAACAAAATATATATAAAGAAAAATAAGACATGAACATAAAAACGGTAAACAAACAATGATAGAAAAACAGACTGATGATGCCAAAAGTACAAACCCCATATAACACTTCTTAGTTTTATCTATTACATGTAGGAAAACACATGTTTTTATAATGAGACCATTCCTTCATCTTTTATTAAATTCCCTCATAACTTGCAACTTGCCCCACTGATTTAAATTGTCACTATATATCATTTCTTTCCAGTCTTGAAGTCAGTTTATTGTACAAAACAAAATACATCCACCATAACATTTGTTATCTGCTGGCATGCATAACGAGCGCCCCCCAGAGGAAGCTATTTGAAGCGCAGGGACTCCTCCCCTCCCGCTGCAGAGTTGCGAGCTCTCTTTCTGCGGCCAGCTCGCCTTGACAGCCAACACTGGCGCAGAGTCTCCGCACAAACATACAAACCTTTCCCACATTTTTCTGGCATATAACGACAATACACACCCATACTTCAAACACATCCTCTTCGGGAGACAAGCGTCGGAGCGGCCTCGTCCAGAATGGGGAACCGAGACGATGAATACGATTTCTTGTTCAAAGGTAAAAAAGAAAGAAAGAAAGATGACTGCATTCCCTCTTAACTCACACCGACAGAGCTCTGCTGTAGAAATGCCTTTAAATCTCTTATTGTGTCATTTTCACAGAACAGATATCTACAGTTTCTAAAGAAACGGACTCATGTTTTTAACAAACTGCCCGGATGATGATCGGTTGTTGTTATTAAAACATAATGCTGTCATTGAAACATTACAACGCCTGCAGCTATATTTATAGGTATGGGATGCAACATCCTCTCCGTGCTCAGCTTTTGTATTCAACTTTCATCAAGTCAGAGAACAGGATTGGTCGTTTGAGTGAACAGCTTACTGCTTTATTGAATGACGTGCTGTTTCGTTCCCTCACGAGGTTGATTAAAGGCCTATTAGCCTCTACCTCTCCCGATCAATAAGCTCCATCCTCAGATTGTTACTCAGCCTGCTCTTACAGACACTGAGCTGAACTCATAACTTTGTGCATCAGTGTTTTGTTTTGTTATGACTGATCAGTAAGTCTGATCAGATTTGAGCGGTACCAGACTCAGGTCCATGTTTGGGTGCTCAGTTGGATCCAGAATGGCTTCCTTTGATCGTGATATCAGATCCTGTGGCACATTAACATCCCGGGCCTGTATAAGCCAAAGGGCCATTTAGATGTAACAAAGTATCCTCTGTGGGATGAATAGGGCATCTGCCGGAGGCGAATGCTCTCTCTCTCTCTCTCTCTCTCTCTCTCTCTCTCTCTCTCTCTCTGTCTCTCTGTCTCTCTGTCTCTCTCCCCCTCTCTCTCTCTCTCTCTCTATGTCTCTCTCTCTCTCCCCCCCTCTCTCTCTCTCCCTCTCTGTCTCTCTCTCTCTCTCTCTCTCTCTCTCTCTCTCTCTCTCTCTCTGTCTCTCTGTCTCTCTCCCCCTCTCTCTCTCCCTCTCTGTCTCTCTCGCTCCCCCTCTCTCTCTCCCTCTCTGTCTCTCTCTCTCTCCCCCTCTCTCTCTCTCCCTCTCTGTCTCTCTGTCCCTCTCTGTCTCTCTCTCTCTCTCTCGCTCTCTCTCCCCCCCATCTCTCTCTCCCTCTCTGTCTCTCTGTCCCTCTCTGTCTCTCTCTCTCTCTCTCTCTCTCTCTCTCTCTCTCTCTCTCTCTCTCTCTCTCTCCCCCCTCTCTCTCTGTCCCTCTCTGTCTCTCTGTCCCTCTCTGTCTCTCTCTGCCCGAGCCATGGTCTGTGTACCCGGCCCGAAACAGGAAGGGCAAGGCGGCCTGAAAGTGTCGATTCAGGTTTTGATGAAGCCTGTTATCAGCTTCCTGCAGCCCGCACCAGCACGATGTCGACGGGGACAAAGTTCGGCTCTATTTCCTTTTGTCGAGGGAGAGAGAAAACAAAAAGGCTCCACCTCTGCTGCTGTGCTGTGAACAGAAGCCCAGCTCGGCCCAGCTCCACGAGCCTGATCAATCACTTTCCCCTTACGACACAGCTCGAGACAATGCATGAACAACAGGGCCTGATAATGATCATCGCCAGCTCATACCTATGCTGAACTATTCAGCTGGTTGTCCCGATAGATAGACAGATGGATAGATGGATGGATGGATACTTTTCATGTCCCATAAATCACACAAAGCCCCTGGGTTCTGTTGAAACCAGTGCTTAGAGGCACTGCTTTATGCAATATCAACATTTCTTGGATATCTTAATGTATTTATGGCCCCTACCTCTCGCATCGCTCATACAGTATACTAACACACTTGTCTCCTCTTTTCCTTCCCTCCCTCCTCCTCTTCCCCCTCCACAGTTGTGTTAATTGGGGATTCGGGCGTAGGGAAGAGCAACCTGCTCTCTCGGTTCACCCGAAATGAGTTCAACCTCGAGAGTAAGAGCACCATCGGGGTGGAGTTTGCCACGCGCAGCATTCAGGTGGACGGCAAGACGATAAAGGCTCAGATCTGGGATACAGCAGGACAAGAGCGCTACAGAGCCATCACCTCGGCGTGAGTCCACGTCTGTGTGCTGCTGATAGTCCAGCCTCAGTGGGGGGGGGGGGGGGGGGGGATACTGAAGCAGAGCAGTCACAAGTGACACTCTATCCTTCAGACTCACCTCAAATGAGGCAGAATTTCTGGATATGTTCTACAACAGTTAGTTAAAGAGGATGGCACTTTTGATCAAGGATGGGTACTGCTCAACAAGTCTTGAGCTGGCGGGTTGAATCTTCTTGATATCTTCTGATGCCGTTGTGTCTTCTGTCCTGTTCCAGATACTACAGAGGAGCGGTGGGGGCACTCTTAGTGTATGACATAGCCAAACACCTGACCTATGAGAATGTGGAGCGCTGGCTGAAGGAGCTGCGAGACCACGCCGACAACAACATTGTCATCATGCTGGTTGGCAACAAGAGCGACCTGCGCCACCTCAGGGCCGTGCCCACCGACGAGGCCCGGGCCTTCGCAGGTACTGTGACTTCCAAAAAGACACAAGAAAGCCCAAATATTTAAGCGCGGGGAGGGATTTTATAGAATTTATTTCTAGTTCTTTCAAGTTATAGATTGCCTCTATTTTTTGTTTTTTCTGAAGGTGGCAAGAAAAGAGTATATATATATATATATATATATATAACATTCTTGCCATTCCTGATATTAACTTATCTCGCTGCTTCTATTGTTAAGTAAAGAGTTGTATGTTTTCTTTCCTACCCCACAGAGAAGAACAATCTGTCATTCATAGAAACTTCAGCCTTGGACTCAACGAACGTTGAAGAAGCCTTTAAGAATATCCTTACAGGTACGCTTGTGAACAGAGTTGGGACGTCAGAGCTGCACTGTTGTTGTCGTACTTCAACGATAAGAAATGAAAGTGCTTTTAAAATGTCACCATAACTTCTTACACACCAATCATTCCCACCCCTTTGTTTGTTAACACACCATGACGATGCAATTCTAAGCTGAAACTGTGTTGCTGAACAAAAACGGTGTCAGTATTAAAAGCAGCTGCTGATATTAACAGAGAAATGATCAACAGCTGAAAGAAATGTTCATTTCTTGTAACTAAACTCTTGAACTTGTGTAACTTCCTCTTACTGTGGCAAGTTCTTTTGATCCATCTTGTGCAAAATCCTAACTGAAGCATTCACTTAAAATATAAAGTGTAGCTTCGTTGTTTGGTTTTTAGTAGCATTGTCAGTGTGCACCCGAAACAACTAAATAATTCAGGTGGAAATGGCTGATCTGTTTCTGTTCCATCTTTTCAAAAACAGAGATCTACCGCATCGTCTCTCAGAAGCAGATTGCTGAGCGGTCTGCCCATGACGAGTCCCCGGGAAACAACGTGGTGGACATCAGCGTGCCGCCCACCACGGACGGCCAGAGGGGCAGCAAACTGCAGTGCTGTCAGAACCTGTAGCCCACGGCAAACGTCCCTCCTCACCTGGGTCGATTATTAATTGATATCCACAGTGTTGGTATGCTTCCATCTGCCTGGGGTGCCATATTGTCTGAATCTGCACATCTTAGATCAGTGGAGTCAGTTCCGTTTATGCCACAAACGATCAGTTCCAGAAAGAGCTGCTTGAATTGATTTGTAATCTGACCTGACTGATGGTAAAGCGTATGTAGCCGCCACAGTTACCCATGATAGTGTAGCGTAGCAGAATAGCTTTGCCTGAGACCTTGTAAAGCCTCGACATCTCCCTGGTAGACGGTTGTTGCACATGTTAGAGGCCTGGGCTTCAAGCCTTCCCGTTTGTCGTACCAGCAGTCCTGTTTTTGGACTTTCCTCCTTCAGTCATCTCAAAAGTGGTTGTGACGCTTTGCTGATGCTTATTTCCTTTTCTGTAAAATATATTCTTTTTTTGTTTTGATTTTGATAGCTTGTCCGCTCACATACATTATATTAATGCCATGAAATTAAATTTTACGATATTATGTTTTTGTGCCCTCCTTTATTCCACCTCCTTAAATACACAAAAGGACAAACTCTACCTGAACAGTGACTCTGAACCACCTTGTAACGCCAACGATACATCGATCTGAATCTATACATTGATTCAATTATCCAATATCCCTGATGCAAAGGGAAAACATCAATACCATAATCTTAAAGATGCGCTTTCATTGTGTGGGTCACCATCTCCGCCATATCGTCTCATATCGATCGCAGGTCCCTGAATTGAATCTGATCAAAATCATATTGCGACAGAATTTGTGACATCAGCAATGATTGTAATTGTCCAAAGGCCCAATATAATGTTATACCTAGCCAACTCATACGTTTGAAATATGTTAACGCTACTTTTTTCAGGTCAAGATGGAGCTAGTTTTATCTACTTTATACACAAATTATATCTATTTTGGTCCCATTCAACTTGGGAGTTGTGAGATTAGGAAAAAGATAACAGTTTATGCTACACAAATTTGTATTGTTTCGGACGTTGAACCGACTTGTTGCTCTTTTTGTAAAATATTGAATAATTTAATGTCCTTAGGCCTCAAATATTTAATTTAAAGAAACCATCTGGGAAGCCTAGAAGGGAAACTATTCTGTTGTGTGAAAACCAACACTGCTTCTTTTGTGCTGCAAGCCAAATGGATGGGAACCTGCAATGTATGTATGTGTTAGCAATGTATTCTATTTTATAAACTTGTTTTATGTAAAATCTTTATCTGAAAAGGAACTATTGTTGTAAGATAAGTGTAGTGGACCTTCCCTCTGAAAAGTAGGACAATATTTATAAAACAGACAAATGTCAAGTATTCTACTGAAGTAAAGTACTTTGGTAAATGTCATATTCATGGTATACAATGTGACTGTCCTACAAATAGTGAATGTTAAGGGTCTCCCAGCACAAACGTTAAACAGGACAACAGTTCTCCCCCACAATGATTGATCTTTATAGATATAGTCCCAAAGATTACATGAAGATTATTAGAACTACCTAAAATCAAGACAAGTGACATGTCACATGATTTAGTCCAGGAGTCCCTCTTGTTTTATTGCACAATAACCCAACTTTCTGGGGGATGCAGCAGGAAGACTACAATAACACAAAATACTTTTTATAGCATATGCTGCACACATTGACATCTCAAAACACATTTTTCTTTTGCACCTTGACGGAGTACCAGCCTGCTCTGGTGTATCTCCGTATTTATAATGGACAAAAGTCTGTCGTCTCACGATTCTGAACACTGTATCTCTTCTCTTTAAAATTGCATCTCTTGCGTTGTAGGACATAACAACTACAGTTCATTGCTAGGCAGCTCAATTTATGAATGGTGCATTTACAAGTGGAGCAGGGCTGTTTGCTGATGCACTTTGATGACAATAGTAGAAACATTATCCAATCAGAATGGAAACACTTTTCCACACCTTCCAACACAATGTCTTTATGCATTGTTGCCGCGCTGCCGTTGAACGGCTGCAGTTGGTGTTGTCCCACGTCCTACAATCGTCACTGACCCTGTGTGACAAGTGTGATAAATATCTGATGTTCTCTACACAGGGGAATTATTTCATTTTCAACATTCATACAGCAATGATAAGCTTTAGCAGGAAACTTCAAAGGGGTTCAGATTGTAGACAACAACGTTGGTAGGGGGTCACTGTCGCCCTCTACTTGTCAAGAAAGGATATTCACAGGTAGACTTTTTCAATCGTGTTCTCCGGTTATTCTCCTCTGCCGGGCTATTGGCTGCCCATTGTTCAAAAACAGCTAAATACATTGTGAAGGGGGCATTATAGGTAGTGAATATGTTTCATATTATACTGTAGTAGCATGCTGAATCAGTTATATCCTGCTACATTAGCTTGTGTCCTAGTATTTCAAAAGTTTGTGTCACGGACATACAGTTGGGCTGGTTAGTCCATTATCCACGTCTTCAGTCGATCACATCCCAGCACTGGCTGTCCAGTGACAACTCTGCGTTTCAACACCTACTATGACTCCGGAATGAGTTCTTCCCAAAACCACCTTTGTGGTCGGCCAATACGGTAGTAGTTTACATCAAGTGCTTCAATAAAAGAAAACGGGAGGAGGAGGTGCCTCTCCCCTCTCAGAATGGTCCTTATGAAGTGCAAAAAAATTATTATCATGATTAATCTTGTTTTTAGGTGGTGCTTCAGTGGGCGTTATTTTTAAATATTCCTTTTGCCACCGATCTGCACTCATACGATGGTCTCGTCAGTCATTTTCTTGGTCGACTTGGTCGGCACAGAACGCTGAGTGGTGTGCCCCCCTTTCATGTCAGGCATGAGCAGGCGCACTTTCTGATTGGTCCTCCTCCACTCCGAGTACAACTGACAGTGATACCGAAATGACACCTGAGATTGAATGGGGAGAAGAGTGGGAGGGGGCAAGACAGGGAAGGGAAGAAAAGACAGACATCACTAAAACTGACACCAGGATATTTGAGACAGAGTAGTACGTGTGAAGGACAGGAATATGCTGACTGAAGCTGCACTTGCTACACAAGCTGCGAGCAAAAGAGCTAATCTTTCACAATTTGACATTTGTAATGATTCTTTTGCTGAAGATTGAAGGCTTGGGTTTCTGAAGAAAGTTTCAGATTCAAAATACATCCTATTTTTAAAGTATATGATCAAATTACATCCAGTTAAGTAAGAGTGCAGAGTAAAGACGGTTTATTCTTACTTGTCTCACTGCATGTATGAAGCTGCATGAACTATCTGGCCAACTTTCAAACAAATAAGTACTCTGTGGCAGAGATTATCAGGTTGTAATCACGTCTCTCTATGCTTTGACTTTGTTCAAGTGCTATTTAAAGGTCATATTAGACCAGAAAACAGTCCCATCATTTCTACAACAATCAAGAGCAGAATATAGATCTGTTGGATGTGTGTGGTTTTCTTTGTATTGTGTCTGTGTGCCAGTTCACATTTGTTTTCCAAATCTATGCAGGAAAAATAAATACAAGAGCCAGCTTGTGGGTGTAAAGAAAAACATTCTATCTATGCCAGCACCTCAAGTAGACAAACTTCATCAACATGTTTTTTTTTCTCAGTGACAGGAGAATAAGCAAAGTAATGCATTAGTTACCAGTGTCCAGAGTATGTAGATGGTGAAGAGAGCGATGGTGAGGGCGATGAGGCCGACAGCCTCCAGTCTGCTCTTCAGTTGCAGGTGGTCCTGGGCTCCCCTCAGACACAGCCAGCCAGAGATGGCTGCCAGGGGTGTGATGAGAAGGAAACAGGCCATGTCGCACAGCAGCGTGCGCTTCTCACTGCGAGGGCCTGGGTCCTTCAGCCACTGAGAAAAAGTTGAATAAAAAGTGAATTTGGTTCAACTAACAATTAGCTACAGTATCACCTTAGTGTTAGTTTGGCTGATTGATGCATCTTAGTTGGCAATGACTATTACAAATAGTCAAAATCGAAATGGTGTAATTTCCTGCATAACTAAAATGAATGCATTGAGGCAATTGAAAACTACTCTTGTGAGCTCTTATTACAAGGTCAGGCCACCATCTTATCAATCGTCTCGTATCCTGAAGATGTTACTAGTTGGCACAGACTCTACATGGCTCAAATCAAACTGCCACTTACAAAATCCTTCAAATATTCCTACAAGGCCAACCCTCTAACCTGTGTGAGTGGCTGTGGTCGTCGTTCAATGGTGAATTCTGTGTGACAGAGTTCACAGTAGCTGGTGTTGGAGGAGGACAGCCACTTCTCCAAGCAGCTCTTGTGCACTTTACCCAGCGTACCAGTGCAGTCGCAGGGTGAGAGCAGTGTCTCCCCTCCAGCTCCCTCATGACAAATCCGACACATGCCCACATCACTATGGAGCAAAGTAGAGGAGACGACAATGTGACGATTCACCACAGTATCATGTGATTACAGTATATTCATTAGGGCCCCATCTGAGTTGCACCCTCTCTTACCTCTGCAAGCTCACCGCTTTGACAACGGTGGAGAGTGGGCGGCCATCTTTGGCCGTCACCTTGGCAATGTACTGGGCCTGCGCAGTAGAATCAGACTCCTCCGAATCCTTGGAGTTATCAGATTCAGCGTTCCCAGAGTAATCACAAAGGGAGCCAGAGAGGTGGCAGCACCCTGACGAAGACATGGCTCAGCTGAGGACGATTGGTGACGAAGATGATAGTGGGGGCGACTTTAAAGTTCTGATCCAAAACCCAAACCTCCTCCTTCTCTCCTCCTCTGTCCACCTACAGAGCAAATGCCTGATGGATTACAAACAAGAGAGAGAGTATGGGTGACTTAAAATGACATAAGTAAAACATGATGTCATCCTTTCAAGCCTCTCATAAGAGTCTATAAATGTCTCGGTGATGCCATGTGAGAGAGAGCAAAGCTCTAGGTCTCACAAAAGCTTGAATAATTGCTTTCTGAAAATAAACAACCCTTAAATCAGTACAAAGACATGTTGTGAAAGGTACGTAATACTTGAGCCCCACAAAAAATATTAAAAAATCAAGATTTTGTAGTTTCTAAAAATACTACATACATACATACTGGTGCAGGGAAAGGTACAAAAACACACCTGGAACTTTTTCAATTGGAGTGATGGCGATGAAAAAAATGTATTTTATGATTAACATATTTCACTCAACAGAAGTAATTACTATGCTTCAGTAAATAAGGGTGACAACAAATTGTATTGGCAAGTAAATACAGAATGCTGCATTGCTGTGCAGAGAAAAGACCTTGCACAGGTGTTCAGGTGGTCGTATCAGGAAGAACCCACCAGACCCTACCACCCGGCCTCCACACTGATACTGTCACCTATACACTCAACTGCCTTGAAAAAGAAACATTATAATAACAAGTATAGAAGCATATACGTGTATCTAAAGCCCCGGACGATACAGCTAAACTGAGTCGAAATACTGTCATTGCGATTTAATGCATTGTTTTGTTTTTTTCACATCGGGTGGCTTAACATTATTACAGTCATATTACACAGCAAGAAAATAAAACCTCGAACTGTGAGGCTGCGCGAGCACTGCTAATTACACTGTCTGGTTTAATCGATGATTATTAACAGTTAAGGTTTCACAGTTAATCCTGGCTGTTAACAGCGTTACATGATTGATCGTGTCGTTACTGTACAGACACCAACACAGGCGGATCCATCTCAACACTATAAACCATGTAACGCTGAAGCAGTTGAGAAGCTGTCAAGCGGATATATTGCTTTGGTATCTAAAAAAGCTGGTGAACAAGGTAAAACAAAACAGATCTTACCGTAAATGTACTCACCCGACAGTCTGTCTTTTCTCGCTTGGCCTTGGCCTTGGCCCTGCTATAACCAGACACAAGCTAGCTGAGCTAACTGTACAGCCCTAGCTACAAATAATGACATTGACATCTAGCCAAAAACCGATGATATGAGAGGACACAAAGGACGACCACATGCGTTGCATCCTCTCCATGACGTGTAGCATATCTCCCTCGGGTGGTTTTGTTCGAAAGGGCTGACAGGAAATGGCTGTTTCTGCCAGGATTACCAGACACGGCTAAAGGAGCTAACGGGCTAGCATCAAGCAAGCCTACCCCAGCATCACTCAGCTGTGCGCTGGGCACGTGACTCAATGCTGCCTTCAGAGGCCGTTGTGATAACGGTCACTTCACACCACACTGCCTATTACACACATATCCACCATCAAGTGCGAAACACGACGAGTAACCTACGGTTGTAGTAGCTACTTGTCATTTTCTATTGCTGAATGTGCTGTGTAGGAGGTCAGTAAAACGTTAGGAGTAAACAACTCCTGACGTATGTGGGTTTGTTTTTTAACAAGAAAACGGCCATGAATCTGGTCGAGCGATGTCAGTCCACCTTTATCCTCCATCCAGATGTGACAAAATAACACCGCTGGGTGGCAGCGTTTTGTCCACCCCGCGTTGCAGAGAGGACGGTTGTTACAGTCCCTAGACACCAGGGGTTCAATGATAAAAATACAACATTGACAGTTCATGTTCATTATAGGTTTTTGTGTCTGGTAGGTTGCTTTTGGGTTATCCTTTTGCAACATTTTTGAGGTCGTAGTGGAGGAAAGTATTGAATAGCATTAACCCATGTGCTATTCTTAAGAAAACAATTTGTGTGTACTTGTTGTACTGTACTTGAGTATTTCCATTTTATGCTACTTTACATTTGCACCCGACTACATTTCAGATGGAAATGTACTCTACTCACATGATTCATTTTCCTGCACAACGAAATTTTTTACTTATGACAGTTATGTGGATTTTGCTGATAATACCTCTCTACTTTTGCTTACTCATACTTTTTACTCCACTACTTTGAATTGTCAACCATGTGTAGGCCTATACTTTGTAGATCTTGCTTTTGAAAACCTACAATGACCATATAAAGTATGATAAAATATCTCAAAAGAATATCTATCTTTAAGTAGGCTACATTTTGTTGCTAACTTACAAACTTTAACTGAAGAAAGAAATGAATGCAGGACTTCTTATGAAGGATTATTTTTGTATTGCAGTACATACTTTTACTTTAGTAATTGATTTTAAATTGCCAGTCACGATCCACCACTGGGTTAGGTGTGATTGCTTGGCTGGCATTTTTGTTTTTGCAGAGGTCTAAGCAACGAATTATTGTAAAGCAGGTCACTGGTTCAAAAACATCAAATATTACAGATTACCAAGAAGTGAACTAGAGTTGCACCTGGTCTGGTTTGATTCCTGATGACATGATATGAAAGAGCATAGTGAAGTGTCGAAGCTGAGATGTTTGAAAAAGGGCTTCAAAACTACCGGTACCCTCTTCCTTTGTGCAAGGTCTCATATTTAATATTGAGTAGCTCCTGATGTATGGCTGATACTGTGCTGCTACTGTATGTATGTTTTGTACTGTACAACCAGAACTGGTGATCAGCATGTATATTTCATGACATATTAAATGTCTATCATTTTCAATTGCTTGCTTATTATTGACCTACAGGGTGTGTTGCACTTTGTTGAGTTAATGGAATTGGAAATAGGCTATGTTATAATGAGGTCAAAGACTTAAAAAAAATATTTTCTTTTTTAAATCAGTAAACTCAATGACATTAACCTGCAGCAGCAAACATTTTGAAATGTCCACCTGACCTCGATCTTATAGCTAATGCAAGGCTCAGGCAGATCTAGCTCCACTTTGGTCAAACGCCATGAACGCGTCACTTTTGCACCAAAACTGAGCATATTGTTACCAGATATAAAAAAGACAATATCCCAATTTAATTCTGCATTATTCCGAAACATTCAAAACTTTGATAGAGACTTTTAAAATGAATTCTGAAACTTCCCTTTACTGTGACCCAAAATAGTAACCTACACATGTAATTCTTAACTATGAGTCAAACCATATCTATTTTTGCCTTAACATTTGCCCCTGTCTCTACCTTTTCGTTCCCTTTGAACCCACGCACTGATAAGAAAGGGCCCACTTGTGGTGAGTGTAATCTGAGTACACACTCACACACACACAGAGCGTGTTTCTCATTTGCTATTCCCGTCTGTTTGGTCAAAGTCCAACTGAATACATGAGCCACTACCTCTCCGCATGTGTGGGATATCATGAGCCATGAGTGTCTGTGGACTTTAACATTGACAGAAACAAAAATGAACTGCAACTCATTTAAACATCACATGTTTGGAAATGTGAGAAAATTACATTTTCATAAAACAGTGCGCTTTTTCTGAAATATTCAGCAGTAAATTGCAGGTAACGTGTGTGTGTGTGTGTGTGTGTGTTGGTTTGCCTTGTGTTCAGGTTGCTGGATTAATGATCCATTGCTGCTCCATCGCTTCTCACAAATATGCGTGTCTGAGGCTGGTAGACAAGGTTTGAAACTGTTTGCATGACATAGCAGAGATTCAACAAGCTGCCACAATGTGTTTGTCGCAAGCTCCCATTGTTTAACTTCATTGACAGTCCGTCAGGATTCCTGCATGCTGCTGAAGGAATTTCCCCTCATCATGATGCCTGAGAATGACCTGACTCAGCTTCATGTGTACTAAATGTGTTAATGTGCAATACTTATATACTAGGGGTGTAACGGTTCACAAAATTCACGGTTGGGTTGGGTACGATACAGTGGAGCCACGGTTCGGTACGTTTCGGTACAGTAGAAAACTATAAATACCAGAGAAATGTACTTGATTTTAAAATATATTTATTCATTAAAACTAACATCATGAAGTTATTCTTTGACTTTGAACAATGATGGAACTATACCTGAGTGACCCGTCTTCTGGGGTGTCTTCTTAGCAACACATCGGCATAAAAAACAAAAACTGCTCCTTAATGTTATGTAGTATTGTTACTTACATCTTGCTTACATCTTGTATTGTTACTTACATCTTGCAAAGGACATTTTTAATCCCAATGGGACTACCTGGTTAAATAAAGGTTTAAAAAAAGAAAAATTGAATTTAAATGTTTTTGTGTCACATTTAAGTTAGATGTATGAGTCACAGTTGACAGTTTTGAACATGTCAGTGTGAAGAGTGGCACACACATACACAGTAACATACCTTGCCATATTCTTACATAGTTCATCAGCAGTACCACAGAGAGAAATGGAGAGAGAGAGAGAGAGAGAGAGACAGCCACTGCTAAAACAGAGAGGCAGACAGGTGGATATAGACAGACAGATTTCGTAATTTATTCACCACGTTTGGCTTTCAATAACAGTATAATTCAATCGCTGCAGTTCCATCTCGTGATCCTTTAACTGTCAGCAGCAGTCCTCGTGAGCGTCACAGTTTTGCTCATTTTCTGACGCAGGCTTGTCTTGGTGAGAACTAAGTCCTCTCTCACACGACAAGTTAATAGTCAACGATCAACTGTCTCATGGCATACTTTGGTGACCATTTAACACCATCCAGCTCAACGCCAGTCAATAGTATTCTGGACATATTGTGTCACCTTCAGCAGCATTAACAGGATCACTTAATTTTAATATAATCTGGGAAATACAAACTGTAAATAACTGTAAATTACTGTCCATCAATTAGGGGCCACTCAAGTACAGTCAAAACTGCATTGGGATTTCATAGAAAAACATTCAGGACCATTCTGAATATTACCCTGTTTATTCACCCATCAGATTGTTCAGTTTCGATGTTTTAGACTTTAACCTAATAGGCCGATGGACAGTATTGATTTAAAGATATGAATGGTTCCACAGCAAAAAAAAACAACAACAGCAAAAAACACAAAACATGAAGCAGCTTGAATCATAACATTTATTTTATTGATTTTTATTGATTAGAGTTAAATCAGCTTTTATTTTGTATGAACTCAACCTCTGTTAATCGCACAAAGGTACTGACAAGATTTTTTTCTCTTATCCAGAACATGTAATAAAATATCCAAGAACAAACTGAAAAGGTCTCGCAAAACCCCTTTTTGATCTGAGGTACATTAAAGAAAGATATTATTGTTCTTTCCACGTAAATACGAGGTTGAAGAGAAGTGACGATCTGAAGAAAAAAAAGACGATAATGATATATATATATATATATATATATATATATATATATATATCATTCATTTTATCATAGTTTGGTATTGCGTGACATACCCTTTCATCCGTCTTTCCTCATCCATCCGGGTCATGAGACCTTCATAACCTCTGTAATGCAGGACATGACATTATTGCTTTTGACTCTACAAATGTGAAGAGTGAAACTATGCACATGACTGGTCAACTTGTCATACAGTGCTCCCAATTACAAAACGGTGTGTACTCATTCAGCTCCATCATTGAATCACCAACTGACTATTTTGAGTGCAGTCAGCTGATTGGGTGGCAGCTGTCAGAAAAAAACCCCACACTTTTGGTGAAGCCCTTCTTATTGAAAGAGAATGAAACTGCATGTCCCCTGCCATGATAAGTGCTATCAACATTCACTTGAACAAGCCACATCATCACTTTGCGCTCATGTAGATCTGCAGCTGCCATTCGCTGCACCTAAAATTAAAATACTAAGAACATTTTCTTGTTTAAAATAATAATAATAAGCAAATGGTCTTAGTTAAAGGCCTGGTTAAACAGCAACAATGTCCAGATGTCCTCAATCATTTCTAATAGACAGTGGGCCGTTTTAATCTCTGACGGTTTGCATGTTTTTGCGACACTTCAAGTATTAAAGTTATTACACTTAAAAATGTGCCTTTATTTCTAGGTGTTTGAGCTTAGTCAAAGGGACAAGGTGAGAGTCGAGGGAGCTAAACGCTTGGCACTTTTATCACACTGGATTTGTGATTGAGGTTCAACAGTTTATTTCTAGCTTTAAAAGATTTAAGGATGGGAAGTTGAGCATGCATCCCCAGCTTTGTCTGGGCTCAGATCCATAGTGGGTGATAAAGTCTTGTCAAGGTATATGCAATAGTTGTTGCAACATCATTAAATATTGTGAAGAGTAAATTATTGAGAAATTAGATTAAAAAAAACTTTATGGATTAAATAACCAGATAAGTCAGGGAATTGACTGAATGTACTCATTACGGTACATTGATGCAAAACTCCTGTGAATCAAATATTGCCATTACACAGCCAGCAGGGTAATGACATCGCTATGCAAGATTACCCACAATTATAAACATTGTAAGGATAGCTATTGTTTTAATTTGTTTTACTGTTGCTTGGTTGATCAACCTTTTCTATATTGTTGTTTTGAATTTTGGTTGTGAGGTGGTCTGATTTTAGTTTAAATCTTTTGTCTGACTTAAAAAATGTTGACCTCAATGAGACAAACAGCAACAAAAAACACGGTTCTTGTTAGAGATGGTTCTCCTCAGCCTTGAGCATAATGCGGCCCCAGTTAATTCAATGTGAGCATGTGAACAGTGCATGGTCAGGGCGGAGACGACGTGACGTCACGCACCAAGCTGACCAATAGCAGCGTCTGTTTCCCAGCCTATGATTGTACAGTAAATACTATGAGCTCTGCCCCCTTTCCCTCTCGCTGCAGCGATGAAAGCAGAGGAGAAATTCGAGACAAACCCGTGGATGTGCCATAAAACCGTTTGTTAGAGCTGAGATAATAATCTTCTGCCAATTGTTAGCCTGGTGAGCGCGCAGCTCTGCGGTGGTTTCAGTCGAAGATAAGACGCTTTCTGTGTGAGAGGGGAACCCGAACAAGCTGAGAGCGACAGAGGGTTTTTTTTGTCGGCCCACTGCAGTCTGAATCACCGCGGACTCGCCCCACTGCTGGTTCATCATCGACGACGTTTGCCCCATCGACGTGCGCATCCTCTCGGAGGCACAAAGCGACGGGAAGGGACGGACCCGAGCCCGCATTTGACCCTCTGCCGCAGCCCCGAGGTGCGCTGCTAAATAATGAGCCAAAGGGACACACTGGTTCATTTGTTCGCTGGAGGGTGAGTCAAAATACGACTTTGGGTATCAATATGAGATGTTGGGTTCGTTTTAAAATCATCAGTCTAGGTACTTCTGACGTGACACGTCATCTGGGTTATCTCGCCAGGTCACAATAGCTAACGAGGGCCGTTTTTATCATGCAGCGCGTGCATGTGTCAGCTGTGTGCACGGCAGTGTCAAAACCATCGGTTTAAACCAAACTTCCTGTGAACATTTCAAAATAAGACCACTTGAACAGTAAACTATTAACAGAAATGTGACAGCACAGAGAGTAGTTGTTGCTTCGGGTATACCACTGAGTGTTTAACGCTTTTTTAAATCTGTAAATACATCGATTTTTTTCTATTTAATTGAAGCGATGTACGCTTTTATTTCGAAGGCAACTCTATTTATTTCCGGGCTCGTTGCTGCTCTCTCTCGATAGCTTGATGAAGTTCTGCAGCAGTGCTTCTCCTTTTTCTCCAAAGATTTTACATTTTAAGAACCTGAGAGTCAAATAACTTAGTATCTGCATATTTTCTCTCTTTATCTATGGATGTTAATATTATCTGTTGAAATCACAACTCCTGTAACGTTAACTTTTGTTTTTGTACTGTTTAGGGGTTCCCACACAGTTCCATGTCAAGGACACCCAGATATAGAAGATGAGCATTAGCCTGCGAACATTGATCTGATAATATTTATTCCTAAAAATGATCATCTAAAGATGTTTCTCTCTTTTGCGTAACTGTCCAAACTGTAGGTGGAAGTATTCTGCTGTTTGTGGCCCAACAACTTCATCGAAGAAAATGACAACACGGATGTAAAAGTTAGAATTGTATTGACACAGCATGTCTCCCTCTTAACTTAATATATTGTCCTCAGTTTCTCTTCGTCTGTCGCCTCTGCTTTCATCGCTGCCCCAAACCATTGACATTCAAATAGGGCAAGCTCATCACACCACGACTCTTCTGTTATCTCTCTTGTCAGGAATTTAAAATCCTAGAACAAGACACATTGCTATCTTGAGTAAGTCAGTTTAGCGTTCCCCAAAAACCTGAGCTGGAGTCCTCAGCACAGTGCTTCCTCTCACAGCCACTATGACACACACACGCACAGGCAGGCAGCAGACAGCGTAGCTCTGAAAGTAGGGCAAGGGTCACAGCTGCCTGTGAGCATGCATATGGTCGGTCTTTTGAAAGGTAAATATAGCTGGTGCTAGTCAGAAGAGACTGAAAGTTAGAGGAATTTAACAGCCAAGATGTCAGCATCCACCACTGTAGGCTCACAGCTAGTATTCACTTAGCTAACCCTGTATTGTATTCACATTGTTTGTCACTAAGTAGTATCACTTCTCATCTTTGTGGTGGTGCGACAGTGAAGCTTTGTCTAAGTCCTGTTGTGGAAAGCACCACGTTTTTGTTTAAAGTATGTTTTGTATGTGTGCAAGAGTTCATTGAGCTAAACAACAATCTAATATTCATGACAACTCATTTTTTGCCTTCTCAGATGGCAAAATTCAGCAATGTGGTTACAGTTACACTGAGCAATGGTCAGTTTCCACTGAACAGCATCATGAAACCAGTTAAACACTCTTGGCTGGCAGCTTGCATGTTGCAGTATCGTGCATATCACCAACACCAGGTCATGGCATGTGCCAGCCCCTAGATAATTTTAGTGCTAAGGAATGAATAACAGATTACCAGTGTTTGGGGAGATCAGTATTAGAGTATGGTTTGAAAAACAGGCTAAATATAAATATGACTTGGACCAAATATAATAATGATGATACTTGTAATTGTATGAACTCACTGCTTTGTTGCGGCCGCATAGTCTGAGCGCTAACATCTTGGTTAACTATAACCCTTCTCTACTCCCTTCTAGATGTGGTGGCACAGTGGGCGCAATTCTGACTTGTCCTCTGGAGGTAGTGAAGACCAGACTGCAGTCCTCCTCCGTCACTCTATACATCTCTGAAGTCCATCTCAGCACCGTTAATGGAGCCAGTGTGGCCCGTGTCGCTCCACCAGGGCCTCTGCACTGTCTCAAGTAAGTGGCATTGCGCAAAATGTTAATAGCACTAACTTTACTTTATTAGGAACCATGCAAAGGTTAGTTTCTGTTAGCTACAAAATATGGGGGTAGAATACTTATCTTAACCGATTCTGAGCAAATGTTCAGATGTTTTGTGACAGTTTATATTAAATTGCTGTTGCTGTTGCTATAGTTGGGAAATTTTTCTTTGTCACTTTGTCTGCCTTTAACAAGACTTTCTTCACATTGCTTTCTTCAGGATTTCGTTTAACAACATAGTACGGTACTAATGCCTTTTTTTGATTGCAGTTAATCAAAGCAGTGTTAGGGGCTCAAGAAGTTTGGTCTTTTGTCGACATGAACCAACTTCTTGTGTTGTCCTTGAGAGAAACTGCCACAATGTTACACAATACATAGAGGAGCAGGGCAGAAGAGGGAAAAGCAGTGCGGCGAGGAAAGGAAAAAACCCTCACATGTCAAAGTGTGTCAACATGGCGTGTGGTGAAGGCAGGTTCCATTTTAGAGGGTGTCAGCTCATGATTTACGTGTTTAGACTGTGAAAAACACTGACACTCCGAGCTCTGTTTGTTGTGTCGGGTTTGTGCGATTACTCTCGAGGAGATCCTGTATTCTGTAAGTCATTTTTGAGTTGGAGTATTTCGCTATGAACAGACGTTGGCAAAACCTCACAGCCAGGGTTGGAAGGCACAGTCCACAAAGCCACAAGCTGAACACAACACTTTACTGTGCACTACATTGTGTGGGACGGCCCAAGTCTAGAGAATTGAATCTACCCGAAAGGTTGAATTCCCAATCGAGCCTAAAGGTCTCTTATTTCTTTTCAGCATTATTTTTCTTTGAATGTACTTTGCATCACAGTTTATCTGAAACCGTGCGATAAATGAAGGTCAACCATAAGCCATGCACGTTCTGAGGGAGGTTTCCAGGTTAGGCTGGAGACCAATAAACAGTCTTTGAACTCCGGTGACGACTGACAATGAACACGTGAGCCGTCATGATGACACCTGTCACTTCATTTGTTGTGTCTGCCTGTATGATGATAGTGGCCAAATGTGTGGTAGATTTTAAATCATAACTGATTTAACTTGAGCAAAGTATGCATGTCATTCTCCAGCCGGTCACATGATGATTTCTCCAATGGTATACATTCATATAAAGCATATTACATGGATGTTAAATATACTGTACTGTGTATTTGCTCTGTATTATAATGGAATAACCAAGAAAACATCTCTCTCTGCAGGTTAATTCTAGAGAGAGAAGGTCCTCGTTCGCTCTTCAGAGGACTGGGGCCCAATCTTGTGGGCGTGGCACCTTCCAGGTATGTTCAGTGTTGTCTACAGTATTCTGGGTGTGGTGTACAGAATTACAACGTACAGAATAAATCCAAAAGTAAGGGGAAATAAAATAATCTATACTTGGATATCTGATAACGGGTCACCACAACCTTTTATGTTTTATAGGAAAGCTTGAGAATGAATCACTCTTATCAGCACTAGCTGTACCTGTTATCAAAGAATAAAAGTATTTAATGCGTCATTTATTTAACAGTTTACATCCAACCTGGGCACGCATTTTTGTTGAGGAACGTATTTGCGTTTGCTAGAATTTATTTTTTACGCTTAATAACAGCAGGCCACAAACACAGTTATACTCCCAGACATATAATGTGAACGAGTGCTTTAAATCCTACAGGAAATGAGCAGGTTCCCTCTCCCTCAGCTTGGCTGCTTATGGTTGCATAACAGCCTGAGCTCACTCAGTCAAAGTCTGAATGAAACATCCACAACAGCAGAGTACAGCCAGCCGTGACACTCTGGTCATGTGGCTGCTGACGTTGTTGTGAATTATCACAATGGAGTTCCTACATTGAGAGTTGTGTTTGTGTCTAATCCCCCTCCCCGACCTGTCTGGCTCTCCCTACCTACTGCTGCATCACATGGCCATTGTTGTCCTCTTCCCGTTGGTTCGTTGTGCTCTCTTTCTCTCTGTGTGACATCCTTTCCACGCTCTTATTCTCTGCCTCTCCCTCTTTCGCCATATTTGTTATTCTTTGCCTGTATTCAATCCGATTCATTTTCTCCCTGTCCTCTGGGTTTCTGCACCGTCTCTGCTGTCTGACTGTGCCTGGCTCGGGCTCTGAAGGGTCACAAATGCCCTCGGGTGTGCGCGCGCATGTGTGCGTCAGTCCCACTATGGAAGTGGCAGCTTGTTTCCTTGTTATGACAGCCATAGCTGACTGTGCTATAGGAAGATATTGTTGCATAAGACGTGAGCCTGAGGAACTCAATGCTAACATATGAGATTTCCGACTGTCTTATGTGTGGTTTTATGTAATATCAGATTCAGGCTGTGTGATATACACGATACAGTACATCATCACATATGTACTGTATATGATTGTCCCATCAACATCTCGATGGTTTACGGCGGGAGATGTATGACAACGTAAGATGTAATATAATTGCAGTCTGATCAAGGTAAAGCCTAAAATGAATTGAGTGTAATTACAGAATAATTTTTCTACAAGATAGAGGTTCTGGGTTGCTGGGTTACAGAGTTATTCTCGCCTTTTTTAATTAGGAAGCATCACTCTGACGCTGGAAAACTAGAATACAACCTTCTGATCCTAATGAGGGCGCAGTCCACTGGGCTTGCTGCTGGCATTCATTAGCAAAACACACACACATACACACACACACACACACACACACACACACACATACACACACACACACACACACACACACACACACACACACACACACACACACACACAGGCAGGCAGAGATAAACTTCTTTCAGTTGCCTTCATTCAGACTCTATTTCATGCCCTCAGGTTACAATTTACAATTTAGGCCATATTTATTTCAGGGAATTGAAATAACGCTTTCATATTTAATGCAGTTAATATAACGCTGCTCTGTGTATATATATCTTGCAATAATACAAATCTTTATCTTTATTTGGGGAATAATATATATATATATGTGTGTGTATATATATGTGTGTGTATATGTATATATATATATATATATATATATATATATATATATATATATATATATATATAATATTATTTTTGATCTGTGTTCAAACTGAAGAAGCTGATGAGTCCTGCTGTTTCCTCTCTAGTCAGTAGTAGTCAATCCTTGAACCAGTGTTTTTATTATCTTACTAACCTCTGTCTCATTTCTTCCTCATGGTCATTTGCAACAGGGCGATCTACTTTGCGGCCTATTCAACTGCCAAGGAGAAGCTGAATGGGGTGCTGGAGCCGGACTCTACCCAGGTGCACATGGTGTCGGCTGGGCTGGCAGGTAATGAGGGCTCCTTCTCCCCTCCCTTCTGTCTGTTTGTCACTGTCTGTCGCTGAGTGTTATCTCTGTCTGTCTGTCAGTCAGTCTGCCTGGGCAGTGTTAATCACTGATGGGTTTTATGTTTAAGAATTATTCAGTTTGTCATTTGACAGATTTCATTTTACATTATATTTTCATCCTTTTCACAATTTGAAGTATCCCAGAGTTTCACTTCATTCCCCCCCCCTTACCCCCCCTCGCCATATACATGTGTGGGATGTTGGGATTTTTACTAATTTAAAGGAATGTGAATACCTAAAGCATGCCAAAGCTAACAAATGATGTCTGTTATAAGTAGGCATTACGTAGCTGTTTCGTGTATAGACTTATTAAATACAAACAGTGGGGGGCTTATCAGAAAGCACAATTTAAGACTCTCAGGATCAAACTGACCTTGCTTATGGTGGACACAGCCTCACTTAGTTTGCTGTGAAGACGAAAGACGCACTTATCCAAAAAAGCAGCCTGCAGCCATGCTAGCCACAGAGCACATGTGCTACTTATCGTCATCAGCTTTTATCTCAGCGTTTCCTTTCTGTAAGCACATCCATCTACCCAGATAATACAGTCTCTTGTCTCTTCATGGGGGCCTTGCCAGCCACCATACAGTTGAGGAGACAAAATAGTCAGACACGTTCTTACTATAATGTGTCGTTTCTGGCATTTACACCATGTACTGTATATATTTTTAGCTGTTTGACAAAAAGAAGAAAACCACATGGTCCTCAAAGTTTAGGTTGTGCTTTCCTCCTCTCCCGGCCCCGTTGCCCGCCATTATTTTTATTTTCTCCTTGCCCTTTTTCCCTCTTCTTTTTATTCTTTCATTTCGAGGCCTCTCCAGAGGACTCTGTAAATGGTTTAACATCCCGGTTGTTACTTAAACAGTGTGGTCTGGGCCCCCTTCTTTGCTCTGTGTGTGTATAGAGGAGAGAGCACGGCCCCCAAAGGTCAACCGGGGCCCCTGGCACTCGGGCGGACACGTCAGGTAGCATCCCATTTTTTTACACTGGTATGATGAAAACCATGGTGATTTTCATGAATATTAGAAAGTTCATAATGGTTATTCATTTGTAATGATATTACCATTGCTTATGGCAATGTGTTTGCTGCTGGTTTGTAGTTTAGGCTCTTTTTTTAATAAGGTTTTGCTGTTGCTTAGTCTTGACGCATACCTCCCCCTTTACCTCAGCCTGTTGCCTTGTTCCATCAACATAGTAAAGCTAAAGTAATGACACATACTTCTGTGGATTTTATGTTGTCAGCACAAAAGAAATGCTAACCTTGTCACTGCTACAGAAGGTTGTAATTGATGTTCTCCATTTTGTCATCACCCATCAACATCATTAGTACCTCAGTCACTTCTTTTCAAGGAGACTCCATATCTCTGTATCATCCAAAAGGCTGGCACTCTGTTGACATGACATACACAGTTAAACCCCCATACAACACAAATTATTACTTGAATGTGGACAAGATGCAGTGAAGGCACAGACATGTAATGGAGTTGGGCTTTAACACAACACAAGAGTTTTAGGTCAGTAAGCCAGGAGAAAAGTTTTCTCTTTATGTTGCAGACATTTCTTCATCAGCATGACAGTTGCATTGATGGAAGTACCTTGAACTGAATATCTGTGTAATTGTACTATACAGTACAAATGTCTAACATTGTCACTGTACAGATATACTTATTGTCTCTGTCTCTCATGTGCACATAATCCAAAGATGGCAGAGTTAAAGAAGGCCTCAGTGGCTGAACAGCTAAAATTGTCCCTGATGCTGCTTCCGGTTTTGTAAAGTAGTCGCAGAGCAGAGCTGATAAGGGACAGCTGGCACCACACACACACACACACACACACACACACACACACACACACACACACACACACACACTAGACACTGTCGTGTTACTCATCCCGCCTCTTTTGCTCCTGTAATTTCGGCATGCTATCTAAAGTCACACACCGTGGCGGATCTTCTTTATGGCAGTGTTGTGGACTCTCTGTGTGGAAGGAGCTATTGCCTCACATCACCTCCCTGCAGTGACGTGTGGGCTAACCTGCACTCTGAGAAGGGAGGCTGGTCCCACTTCTTGACTTCGACCTATTATCTCTTCCAGCAGTTAATCTAAAACATATTTGCCTTCTCTGAATGTAGGTCAAACTACCGTTATGTGTCGATAGAAGGGTCATATGCAGATGCAGCTCCTCACAGGGGCGCAGCTCAAGGACTAGTCAGCCTGTGTGGGCTCGTATGTATCTTCTTCTTGGCTCATCTAAATGGCAAAGCAGGCAAATGTGGTTCACTTCCACTACCAGACACGTTTCTGAAGTTGCTTTTTGTTAAGGAATTTTGTGAAAATAATTGAGACATTTTTATTTGAACATTATTGGTTCAGAGGAAAGATTGTGACAAATCTTTCATGTCCATTCATATTAATGGACACACGTCCTATTAAGCTGACCCATGTTTAAATAAGGAGCAAAGAAAACCATTAATAATAAATAGTGACATCAATATTTAAGAGTTCAATTGTCATAATAAAAACAGCTACACCGAACAGGCCTCGCCGTTATACAATGCACAATCAATGTTAAGCTGTTCATTTTACAATAAATATAGAGACTTAATTAACATTAAATTCCTAAAAATTCAAAAACTGTTGTCCTCTGTGGTTGCCATGTCCACGGTCCTTTTGTGTGGACTTCAATAACTCCTTCATGAGTTATTTGTAGGGGTGTAACGGTTCACAAGATTCACGGTTGGGTTCGGTACGATACAGTGGAGCCACGGTTCGGTACGTTTCGGTACAGTAGAAAACTATAAATACCAGAGAAATGTACTTTATTTTAAAATATATTTATTCATTACAACTAACATCATAAAGTTATTCTTTGACTTTGAACAATGATGGAACTATACCTGAGTGACTCATCTTCTGGGGTGTCTTCTTAGCAACACATAAGTATAAAAAACAAAAACTGCTCCTTAATGTTATGTAGTATTGTTACTTACATCTTGCAAAAGAGATTTTTAATCTCAATGGGACTACCTGGTTAAATAAAGGTTTTTTTTTTTTTTTTTTTTACTTTATTTTTAATTTTTAAATGTTTTTATTTTACGTATTCGGTTCGTCATGCGTACCGAACCGTGAGCCTCGTACCGAACGGTTCAATACGAATACGCGTATCGTTACACCCCTAGTTATTTGATGTGTTTTTTTAGAAGCAGGCCGGCTCTCTGGAGACACATAAATTCAAGGGACACCAAATTGTTATTTTTAGATTTATCCCAGTTTTTCCAGAATGAGGTTTGGCCTCAAGAGGTTTATGGAGCACGCTGAGTTGCATTCATTGTTCCACCTCATTGATTCACTTTACTATGATCAATCACTTCATCCTGATGACATCACATATTCAACAAATGATCCATCAAAATGATTCATCACCATTGTCCAGCGCTTAGTCTGTTCTACACACCGACAAGGTTAGCATTTCCTCCTGCTTTTCTTAATTTTCTACCTTTTTATATAACAAGCATTTGATTGAATTATTTCTCTGAATATGTAGATTATAAACTGATAATGGCACAAGGATTATGAAGAGTACCTCTTCAATTTAACTCTCTGCCTTTGTGTTTGTGCTTGTGCTTTTACCTCGCTCTGGTGAGATGGAGCTGGAGTTTTGGATTGGGTTGGCTTCTGTTCAGTCAACATTTTTCGATAAAAGGAGTAAAGGGAGGGATACATTGTAAAGTAAAAGAATTATACAACAATTTAACTGAAGAGTTAAAGGGGATAGAGTTTGGGGAAAGACGGGGGGGAGGTCAGTCCTTCACCAACTACCTGTACAGTACCAGTGGTGTGGGGTGGGTGGGTGGTTGGTGGGGTGGGGGGGTGGATGTGACTGCTGCTTGTGTGTGACTGTGGTACAGAAAAGCCTGTGTCTATTTTAGGGCTTTACTGTAAAGCTTTCACCCCTGCTTGATTGGGTGGGAGACCCCCGCCACCTGTGCCCCCCATATCTGCAGGCTACTAGCTGCAGCGGGGAGGAGCTGGAGGAGCTTTGCCCCTCCCTCGTGAGTACACGCCATAGACGCTACTTCCTTCTGCTTCCCTCTTTTTTCTTCTTCCTCTTTTTGTTCTTCTCTTCTTCTCTCCATCAGACCTGTGTCTTCCTCTCTTCTTCACGCAGTTGCCTTAAACTAGGGCTGTGTTGCATTGCTACACTAGATGTGACTGTGAGGTCTCCTTCTAGACTCGCCCTCGTCTTAGCAGTTTTCTGCAAACGGCCATGTTTTATCTCCCTCCTTATGCACTTTGTGTCATTTCATAATGGTGCAAAGTGCTCATTATTAACTTTACACATTACACAGCAAACTTTAGATTACTTAATATATATTCTGTGGACACAAGTGGATTTTTAATGCCTTTTCAGGGACCCCATTATTGAGTGACCCCAGTGTCAAACTAAGCTAACATTAATATCGGTTTGTGAAGACAGATGAACATATAGAATAAGGTTTCCCACCACCATTAGGAAGTATAGTCTGCACTAAATTTCATGTCAGTGACCTACAACTTTAATAATCGAAGAATCTTTTCCAGGCACCGTTTTGTTTCTCTGTGCTGTTGTAGTTGTGCTAGTTGTGCTCGTATCAGGCCTGTCTCTAGTGTAACCAGTCAACTACTGGTTTGTTAAATGTCACAAAATAAACATGGAGATCTTCATTCATTGACTCATGAATGGAGCACATTATATTGCTGAATTTCGACCAGAGTCCGTACTAGGAATCAAACCTTCCATGTTGTGAATGACGGATGTTCTTGTAAAAGGGTTGATGCTTTTGTGTGTTGTAATATTTTAAAACAGTCCGCCTCCGTTAGCTCATTAAGACGAACTTATGTTTGACTTCCGTACTATTTTAATGAGGAACACAAGAGCTCTTACTCACGTTTCAAAAAAATGAATCGGACTGCAGTTTAACAACAATCTGCCAAACCCAAAGGCCTAAAATGACTTTGCTGCTCGGCCTCATCTCCCAATGTCTCCAGTTAGATCTGCTGCCTTCATGCACTGTCTTTAGTTCAGAAACTTTTCTTCAGGAAGAGAGCTGCTGTTTACATACACCTGTGTTGCATTTCACATGAAGAGGATCAATATGTGAAACTGAAAAGTTCGTTTTGTGTCTGTAACTGAATTATGATTTTTCAAAATAAGATTGAATTGATTCAGACCTTGTTTCAAATCATCTGTACAATAGTTCTCTATGACAGTACTGAAACGTCTCACAGTAAAGTAAAACACTGAAGCGAGTTGATCCTGTTTAGTGAAGTGCTTTCTCATTGTCCTTGTTCAGTATAGAATATGTAATATAGTTGATTAGATGGTGTTCTTCCAGATGTTTCTGCATCTGTCTGAACCTCTGTCCCCCTCTGAAATTCCCAGGGTTCACTGCCATCACGGCCACCAATCCGATCTGGCTGATCAAGACCCGTCTGCAGCTGGAAACCAGGTGAGGAGCATCCACCCTGTACGTCATAGGTCTAGAGACGCTACAGTGGAACGGGTTCATGACTCATTCATTTTTCCTGTGACTATAATAATTATCACAATAAATTAAATTGCGTTGTTTTCTGGTCTTACAGATCCCGGGGTGAGCGGCAAATGAATGCATTTGATTGCGTGCGGCGGGTGTACCAGATGGACGGCCTGCGAGGTTTCTACAGGGGCATGTCGGCCTCATACGCTGGCATCTCTGAGACTGTTATCCATTTTGTGATCTATGAGAGCATCAAGCGTAAACTGGTGGAATCCAAGGCCCACGGCAGCATGGACGAAGAGGAGGAGTCTGTCAAAGACGCGTCAGACTTTGTGGGCATGATGCTCGCAGCGGCCACCTCCAAGACCTGTGCCTCCTCCATCGCATACCCTCACGGTAACCTTCTGTCTCACGCTTTCTTCCCCCCAAAAGACAAGGCTGTCACTGTTTTCCATATTTTTTCTTATTTTCACTGATTTCTACTTGAGGCATGAACCTTTAAAAACAGGTCACACTTAAATACTCTTGTTTGAAAACAAATGCTGGTTGTTTTTAACGATGTACACATTTCTATTTTTTGGGGATCTACTCTTTCTCTTCATCATCTTGAAGAAACATGTCCACCAGTGTATAAGTGTGGCTCATTGATCTGCTTCTAATCGTTTTTGAAGAACAAATGAACTCTATGGCACCGGCAATAAATCTATTATCGCCTTTGGTTACAAGCAAAATACTTGTTAGTGGAATCAAATTATTGTTTGATTTGGTCTTTTATGTGTTTTGTAAAAAATACAAACAACTATAATATCATTAGATTGATCCTTATACTTGATATTTATGTTCATGAGCCAGAATCAGGAGGCAATTAGCTTAGCTTGAAATAGGGAACATACCTGCACCTTTAAAAGCTCATCAATTAGCACAAAATATAGTGTTTGTTTATTTTGTAGACAAACATAAATGTAAACACAATAATTTGTAGTTTCACAGGAAGAAAGCATGAATCATGTTACATTTTCAGTGAGGCAACGTCTCACTTTCTCTTATCGTGGTCCACTTATGCTCTAAATATCTCTCTCCTTCTCCACTTACGTACAGCCCACAGCTGAATGAAACTGTTCAGAGACCTTCTGTTCTGGGACAAAATCAATATCCCTGCTAACTTATTTTCAGTAGGTTATGATAAGGCAGAGGGACAGTTGGTGTACTAAAAGATGGATGAATAAGTATCTTATAACAGTAAGCCTTCTTGAGAGTGTCAGATATGGAAATTTAGCTCCAGGGGAGACTAAACAGCACTCATAGACAAAGTCTGACAAGAACCACTCGTGACCATCGGTGTGTTTAACACAATTTTCTTCTTCTTCTGTCTAATTACAGAGGTGATCCGCACACGACTACGAGAGGAAGGCAGCAAGTACCGCTCGTTCTTCCAAACGCTGCTGACGGTGGCCAAGGAGGAGGGATACCGGGCACTGTACCGCGGCTTGACCACCCACCTCGTCAGACAGATCCCCAACACTGCCATCATGATGTGCACCTATGAGGTGGTGGTCTACCTGCTCCGCCGCTAGCCCACCAGGTACGTCTCCTTCTTGGTTAAAGATGGAGACAGTTAGCAAGTGACTGAGAAGGTGTGGACTAAATGTCAAAATGAAGACCAAAGGAAAACCGAAAAATACTCTTGTGGACCAGAAGAGGAAAAAATTACGAAATAAGGAGGAGGAAAGCCCTTTGTTACCATAGGAGCATCATCACCTCAAGTTACCGTTATCAGGCTGCAGGAACAGATAGAGGTCACTGCAGTTCAGAGAAGAGGTAATCTGGGAAGGATGAGGAGAAGAGGCACTGACGGGAAAGACACGGAAAGAGTTTGGCACCTGTTCAAACAACGGTACCTCTAAAGGAATACATTTTAAGCACATTTCAGTGGCCTTAACGAGGGTTTTATTTTGCATCCTTCATTTTAGAGTGGAGAGGGGAAAACGGCCTTTTCCACTCTTGGATAGAGATGATATTGTGCACGGGGAATGTTTGGAGACCACTCTGTGTGACAGGAGAGATGAAAACTAAATGTAGGTCAACGTTGCACTACGTGGCACCATTTGTCTGCACTGGACTTGCTTCAGTGCGGTGAGACTCCTGTATCATCTGAACCACCCATCTTTGCACGACACAAAGTGTGGCTTCAAGCATCTCTCCCCCCCCCCCCCCCCCCAGGCCTGAGGTTCATACACAGCAGTGAGCTAAGTGGCCACACATAAGAAAACACGATGATGAGCTTGTGATGGCCTGCCCCTTAAACACAAGCTGACATTCAGTGTTCTACTCTATAACTCGGGGCCTGGTGGTGACGTGGTTCGGGTGAAAGTTTGCCTTCTGTGTTGACGGTTTCTCTTCGTTAAAACTGAAATAAGGTTGGCATACAAGGCCAGCTTCTGCCTGCACCCAGTCACTGCTCAGGACTTAAAAAATCTTGTGTGGAAACATGAGACCAACGTGTCCTTTTTTTGAGATGTGATTGTCCAAAAGGTGCTGACACTTAAGTATCTACTATTAGAGTGCCACTACTTGAATATAATGTGACGGTGTGGGGAAATGTTGTAGTGGGAGAATGTTGATGGAGTTTCATCATCTGTGTGTGTGTGTGTGTGTGTGTGTGTGTGTGTGTGTGTGTGTGTGTGTGTGTGTGTGTGTGTGTGTGTGTGTGTGTGTGTGTGTGTGTGTGTGTGTGTGTGTGTGTGTGTGTGTGTGTGTGTGTGTGTGTCTCTCTCTAACATGTTGGTCACTCTCACCCTGATGATCGAACTATGTTTTAAGAATGCGTTTGTTCCTCTGCGGTCATGTGTGCCTGCATGTATAGCTGATATCTACTCCAGATTTCCCTCCACTAACCATTCATCTTACCGGACACTGCGGTTGGGAGTGTGGGGAAGCTCCTGTGCGACACTGGGAGCTTTCCTTCCCAGTCTCATGCCAGCCCTTCCTTCCAGTGGCTCCCAGCTGACCTGATAACATGCACTTTTGTGGCCTTTTAGGGCTTGTGCTTTGCATTTTTCTTGTGTGGACAGTTTGAACTTGTACATTGTAAAAGAAAAAAGTATTCCTGTATATCAAAATGGTATTTTGCGCAACTGTTCTTATAGCAGATATATTGTACAGTTTAGAGTTCTCAGTAGTTGTGAAGAATGTCCAAATGTGTGTGTGTGTGTGTGTGTGTATATAATATAGATACTGTATATGCACATCATTTATTGATTTTTGTTCTTAGGTCCGTGTATGATCATGCTGTAGTTTGCATTTGCAACATGTCGTTATCTTTTTTGTGCAATTTAACCTTGTTTGACAGTGACTGTTGACATGAATATAGTTCTTGCTTGACTGGGTTTTCTTACAGTATAAACTGTGAGTTCATTTGTATTTGTATGTTGCTGTAAGCGGTCAAGCCAACATTTGTGTTAACCTAAAGCTAACAAATGCTGCAAGAGAAATACTTTAGTGTAAGCGTTTGTGCGTTGGTTAGTCGTTTTTAGCGGTCCAAAAGAAAAGTTCCATTTTGCAAAGATTGGATGTTTCCATCATTGGTCATGTTTAAGTTGTTCATATCTCTCTTAGCAACATGTTTGGAATGTCGAGAGGTATTTTAATGTGAAAGTTTAACACCTGGAATCATCTCGACAACACCGTACGGAGTTAGGACTGATGAAAACTAAGCTCATCTGTTACTGTGAATTTACCCATTTTTTAAACTATAAAGTTCATATCGCAAACATAAAGAATTATCTTTTTGAAAAAGTTGGCACATGTATTTGTTTCAAATTGTATCCGAGCAGCTTATCAAATCAATTTTTGATATTGTTTATCATCAAAACATCCTCTGACATGACATTTAAAGCCCCTCCCTCCACAACCTCTGTTGCCCAGCCGCTCGCTGTGGTCTCTGTGCCTCTCATTCTCCACGTGGAATTGATTAGGTCGGCACAGTTTCCATGTTTAAAGAAAGTATTGTGTTTATTTCACCAACTACAGAAAACCTGACGTGTTCAGGCATGAAGTTCTTGAATGCTCCCCCCCCCCCCCCCTTGTTGCAGTATAACTTCAGAGGCAAACCAAGGCATGGGTTGTAACTTGTAATAGTTATTGATTTTCAGTCTACATTGACATGTTGCTTGCTCAGAATTGCTGTCTGTGCTTGAAAAAAAACAACAAAAAAAAACTGCTGACTCATTTTAATGTCCATGTTTTCCTGTAAAGCTCTAATCGTTTTTATGTTTTTGCCCCCATTGCAGTAAAATACTAGAGGTCATGTTACCAAAATGTGAAATAACCAGACAACTGGACAAGCGGTGCAGACATTTCACTTTATTTTGTAACTCTCATTTCAGTGTACGTATGCAATTCAATATCTTTCTCCTGCGTGCTTGGACAGGACGCAGCGTTGGATGAAGATTGACCTGGAAGATTGTTTTTTGCCAGCTCACTTGTTGACGTTTTTGTTTGTTTGTTTTTAAACATAAAAGTAAATAAAAATCCACTTGCAACTAAAATTAGAAATGTTTTTTTATTTATTTCTGTTTTTTATTTCTTTCTTTCTGTATTTGCAGTTTGTAACCCTTAGCATTAAAAAGATGAGAATATTCTATGAATGTTAGGATAATTATTTAATGATAAATCACAACATGTGTTGCTGACAAATGTTTAATAGACTGCAAGTATAGAAATGGAAGTATAAAGAGTGAGTGTGAGGACTAAATATCTGTTTGTGTTTGCCTACTGTCACCACCAGGAGGAGCCAAATAGCCAGAGAGAATTGACCAATGCACAAGTTCAATATACTGAATTCACTGATTTCTCATTTACAATCACACGCACACAAAATATCACTCTGCGCATGTCTTTATGCTCAAACATGGGAGGCCAATAAAATAATCTATTTCTATTTAGTTAATGAACATGGGTGGATGGAAAATGGAATAATCCATCATCATACATGGCGTGTTTGGACTCCGTGACTTATAGTAATCAAAAGGCCATAAGACATGAATCGTATGTATCGATCGTGTAGTGCTGCTGTTAAGGTTGTTTAGGCGCACACACAAGCCCTAATTACAACTCGATGCAAATGAATCTGCCCTGCTCTGTTTTACCAAACAGCCCGGATTTTGGATATTACAGCAGATCAGTCCATTGATCTTGTGGTTATGTATCTAAATTGACTTCCACTTAACCCGCTGATTAGTTTAGTGATAAGTATTCTGCTGGGTACCACAGTCTGGGGATGTGCCCATGAACAGAGGAATAAAGCGTGGGGATGATGAAACCTTCAAATGCCGTCGGAATTCTAGAGATAGTAATAACTGTGTAAAAGGCTTTTTACTGAGAGCGATGTAGAAAGGTGGCAAAACAAAGTAGAAGTACAGTAACTGAAAGAAATTGATTAAAGACACTTAAAATGGAAGTTTTGGAAGAGGTTTAAGTTTTTGTTTAGGAACTGAAAGTGTCCATTTCAAGTGTAAGTGCTCAAAGGATCTGAAGCTGAAGTTCAAACACTGACAGGGACTGAAAACATGAAAGTGTAAGTGATACATAGAGTTGTGTCATGACATTTTACTGTAATTATACTACAAGCAGATATTAATTCAGTAGAAGCTGTTGCAGTAGTGGAAGTAGTGGTGGGAGAGTAGAGTTAGTACAATTTCTGCACAACTCTATAAATTGGTACAATAAGATCCTGAGTTTACGAGTAGTCCCAAAACGCATCATTGGAGCTCGAGCCAATCGCGTCAGAGCAGAATTCTGTGTTGTGGTGGAAGCGACCGACCAATCAGCGCCCGACCAGCGGAGTAAACGGACACTCTGCATCCGAGTGTGTGCATGTATCGAGCAGCAGTTCACCGCAACAAAGAAAGATACGTCGCAGAAACACAGGTAGCATCTTTGCAACAAGGTTGTCGTTGTTGTCATCATCGTCGGAGAAAAGGAGCGGTCTGGGTTCTTCCTATAGCTCGCGGATAAATCCTCAAAAGAAAAGTGTCGTTTTGGAGACTAGTTCGGTGAGTGTTCCTCTCTTTACACGGGATGAGCTGACTGCTGTGGACGATGGGTTGTGTTTAATGTTAGTTGTAGCAGAACGCTTTTATTTGAAAAGCCTCTACAATTAATATTCAGACCGTTGACTGGCTGATGACTTTAAAATGTCACTTCCCTTTCTACAGCGCGGCGCGGGTTACTTTTAGTTTGTCGCCTCTTGTTATTTCATATATGCTTTACGATCTCACAGGTTACATTAGAAATACTTAGACATGTGAATCTGAACATGTATGCCTTCACGCGCTTGTATGATGTACTGTGTGTGTGTGTGTGTGTGTGTGTGTGTGTGTGTGTGTGTGTGTGTGTGTGTGTGTGTGTGTGTGTGTGTGTGTGTGTGTGGGCACCTCATCTGTCATCACCGCACACAGTAATGGGATGGAAAGGTTGACTGAATCTCTTGATTGCCTGAATGTGTTGCGTCTGTTTGAGTGTGTGTGTGTGCGCGTGTGTGGGACACCATGAATTCAAGAACGATACCGGTGGTTTTCAGCCTTTAAGGCTCGTGACCCTTTAAAATGAAGCCACATGAGGCCCCTGCATTTGTCTATGTTGTGAGTAGGTCAACTAAAACGGAGCTGTCCTATCGATGGTTTAATCTGAGGAGTTTCTAGAGTCCTAATTGGGTAAAATGCTCTAATATTTCTCAATAAAAGAGCAGGGGGTTTGTGTAAGCCTAAAGATGCTTAATATCCTAATACAATTGCCACAGGAAGTGTTACCAGCTTTTGATTTTAGAGCGGTATAGGTGTCTGTATACTATTTTTTTTAATGGAACAATGACTTTCCTCACAGTGCTCAATGAGTGCTCAATTCTCTCTGTGGCCACTACACCTTCATATTTACTCAGCTAAGATGGAAAGGACAATGCAGAGCAGCTGGTAAGAGCAGGGGAGGCGAGCAGAGAGGAAAGAGGAGTAGAGAGGGATGGATTGTAAAAGAAGGGCAGAGGAGAAGGATGAGCGTCAGAAGAGGACAAGAGGGAGAGTAGTTGAAACAGGGGATACACACTCCCTCCTCACATGTCCAATTTGGTTTTCATTTGGTTTCATATAAAGTAATAGGCAAAAACGTGTGTTTGTGTGTGTGTGTGCGATGGTGGGTGGAGTCTGCTGGTTGATGGAGGACTTGTCGAGATAAGGGAGAGGGGTGGTTGGTGGGGAGAGAGATGGAGGGATGTAGAAAAGGAGGGGGCGGAGGAAATGGTGCATTGTAATATTGACAGGGTGTCATTTATCTGTCTGCTGGATCTGACCAGCCGCTCGCTACGGGAGAGCAGTCTGCTCACCGCCTTGTGTCTCTTTTTCGTTCCCTTTCATCTTCTATCCATATACTTCCCGAATCTCACCCTCTTCTTTTTGCTTCCACAGCACTTCCCCCTAAATCTCTGTCTATTTCCACAATGTTTAGTCTCCTGTCCACATCTTCACTCTGCCTGTTCTTCTCAACTGACTCTTCAGCTCTTGAACTTACACCCCCACTATTTGCAGTGCACTCACTCCCTTTGACGTTCCAACTTCAGCCTCTAAACATCAATTAATGACTATTAACGCAAACCTTGACATCTCGACTGCTGCCACTCCTTGTGTACATGCCGAACCTACACTTCAACCATTTATAGTGCCCTTCTTCTGAACTAACGCCGGCACTTCAACTTCAACTGTTTTCGTCTCTTACTCTTTAAAGGACAGCTAAACTGCTTTCTAGGCTATTTACTCACATTTCAGTGCTGATATACAAAGTGATAATTCAACTGCCTCGATCTTGAAATTAACATTTCAGATGGTTTCATTTTTTCCTGTTCACACCTGCGGTGTTCAGTGTAAGCCAGCACAATTACATTTTCCTTCTAAAATGTAGCCTTTCTCCAGTCTCGTACGTTCTTTGCATTTTTCTCTCTCTCCTGTTCAGCTCTCTCCATCCTAATCTGTTTTCTCTTGGTCTTTATTTCCTGATCTTTCCCTCCCTTTTTAAAAATCTCCCCATGTCCCCTTTATCCCTCCAGAGGGGCTAATAAGCAGCATTATGAGTCAGTGTGAGGAGAGAGACAGATGGGATTCGGCTCGTAGGCCAGATAAGGGTTTTTTAACTCGGCTGTGTCTTATCACACCCTGTCACTGCTACTTAAACTGAACAGATACTGACTGGCATTATGTATAGAGCGGTAAAAAAAAAAAGGATCCTTAAACTGAGACAGTGGAAGTTCTGCCTGAAGCATGTTGGCATAATCCCGGTCCAGAAGGGTGCCAGTGATGTCAGAGTACTGATTTAAATGCAGTGATGCAGAGATGGGCTATTTTTTCGAGCAGTTGTCAAAAGCAACAACCGCCAAGGAGTTAACTCTGTGTTATTGTGCATCAATTAAACAACATATTGGTCACAGCGTAGAAATTTAGATCAGATTTTTGCTCAATTTCTTGCCCGCTGCGGGACATATTGCACATCTGCATTCAACGTGCTCGTCATTCAGTGACACACGAGACAACTTGGAAAGACAGCCAACATTTTGTAAGTATGAGCTGTATTTTATCAGCCATCATTATTTTTAATTACTTGATTTCCCCACCTCCCCAACTGTGTTTTTTTGTGTGTGTGCCAAAGCACAGTAGCACAGGGAGCAGGCTGGAAGCAGACTGAAAGATCTGAACCTGTGAAGCCTCAAACCGGTCTAAATAGAGGCACAATAAGATCAGCGTTGTGTTTCTAATGGTGAGAGTCACGTTTTGGCAAGCATGAGAAAAGTGTTAAATTGGTGCTTTGAAACGATTTCGATTTTATTTATTATCTATCAAGAGTTGCAACTATCAATCATCTTCATTACTGATTCATCATTAGTCATTTTGTCTCAAACAATGTCAGAATATAATAAATTGTCATCACAATTTCCCAGAGCTGAAAGTGACATGTTCCAATTGCTTTGTTTGGTCCAAAATGAATAGCTATTCAGTTTACTATCATTTAATAAAAAGAAAATCAGCAAATCCTCACATTTGTGAAGCTGGGACCAGTGAATGTCTGGTGTTTTAAGCCATGCTAGCCATGCCAGCGGTGGGGCTGACGCTCGGCCGGTGGCCCCAGTTTTTGTAGTGTGTCTAACACCGTTGACACTAGTCGGCAGCTTTTTCGCCCAAGTGGTGAGCAAAAGTGGTGTGAAAATGAGAATGAATGCTGCTTTGTTTCATGCATATAACAGTGGCTTGTATATCTGCAGTCCTTATTCCGGTTTCCCTTTTTGAACAACAAATACGGACCATAGCTATCTGCTGGTATGAAGAGTGATTTCCTGTCACACAGATGCTGAATGTGCGTTCTTTTGGTGGTCAAATGTGAAACATACACAACCTTAAATGGATTAATGACCAATGAAGACCAATACCATGAGCATGTAGCCCAAGCAACCATTTGGTGTCATGATGACAACCTCCAGCTCAACACATTTAAAACACAAGAACTCATTATAAATCCCCCATACACATTTTGGGAGTACCCATGACCATCACTAACTCATTTAAATGTCTTGGCACAAACATCAGCAGAACACTTAAATGGAACATCGATAGAGAAACCATTACCAAAGTAGAAAGGTGCACTCAGTCGAGTGCAGATCTCTACCATGCGTGTCTGCAACACACACACTACTGAATTGTGTGATTGAATGAATACAACCCTCAGTTGGCCAACCCCCCCCCCCCCCCGTCTAGACACCTCTGGCCTGTAAGACGTTGTAAAACACACTTCCTTCAAACTCAACAACACGATGTATGCAGGCTATCGCCTTGAAGACATTGATTGACATTTCACACAATCTCCCCCAAAAAAAAAGGAAATTAGACTCACAAAGCTGCCTGCCTGCTTCTGAGTTACTGATTGGTACAGCAATGTGTGTACTGTTGTTTCCGTTAGCTGTTAGCGGTGAGCTAAACACTTTTATTATTTTGTACAGTGTAAGCCAACTCAGCTGTACTTAATGCTAATTAGCAAACGTTAGCATGATCACACGCTAAACTAAAGTTGTGAACATGGTAAACATTATACCTGCTCAACATCAGGATGTCATCATTGTCATTGTGAGCATGTTAGCATGCTGATGTTAGCATTTAGCTTAAAGCATCACTCTGCCTGAGTAGCTACAGCTGAGCCGCTAGCATGGCTCGAGGCTAATTAATTACCTGTTGATCAACCAATAGCTTCACCTCTCTATTCAGAAGATAGATGTATGTAAATCTGTCTGTCTCTCTGGTTCACTTTTGGTATAATAATTTATATATTTCTGTCCTAGGAAAACCATGTTTATGTATGAATCTTACACGGACAGATGGGAGATGGAGTGGATTTATATTCAGCAGCCTTTTGTTAAGTCAGTGATAGACTGCTGAGCTTACAAAAATTCACACAGACTCTCTCACACACACACATATACACACACACACACACACACACACACACACAAATACACAGACGTCACTCAAGAAAAACAGCACTCTCATGCACTGCTGCACTTTAAAGTCAATGACTTGAACTGAGAGACAGAAAAAAAACAAGAAGACGATGTGTTCCTCTTGCCCTTGACAGGTATTGTGGGTCTAAATGCGGTGTACAACCTGTGTGTGTGTGTGTGTGTGTGCGCACACCTGGGTGTTTGTGTGTGTGTAGGCAGTGTGCTGTACCTGCTGATGCACCGGTGACTCACAGAGGCCATTACAATGACAGGATAACTCAAGTTAAAGTGTACGTTACAGTAATATGCGCAGATTTCCTCCTGACAGTCCAGTGAGGCGCAGACGTGTCATGTTTTCCTGAATTGTTTGTAACTTTGATGGTGCATCTCCTTGTCTTTGCATCAGTTTAACGGGGCGAGGTTGACGTCCTCGGACACCCGCGTCATCTTGTTGTCATCCTGCGTGATGACTGTACGTGTCAGTTTGCCGAGGAAAAGATTGCAGCAGTGACTAGTTAATCAAAGCCCCCCTTAACAGAAAATACAGCCTGAGTGGAGTTGAAGACACACAAGGGGACATGAAATCATTGGTGTTATGACTTTAGTTACAGCTAATGTCCACTCCTTTTAATCCCCGACATCTTGGCTCATTTCACCTCGTTGTGTCCTGTCTTGTCACACATCGTTTGGCTTCATGTCGCTCCCAATCATCTCGTCTTGATATTTTGTCTGATCGATCCCAAGTTTGCCCCATCTTTTGGTTTCGGGAGAGTAAAGAGGGCTGCATGGTAGGTGTGCTCATTTACATGTGTATGACAGCAGTGTCTGAGGTGCTGCGCTCCTGCTCATTTGTCATCTTGTTCTGATTCAGTGTGTTTGTGTGTGTGTCTGTGTTCTTCCTGAATATTGAATTGGTTATTTTCTCTTTTCTGTGTGTGTCAGTGTAGCGTCACGATGTGTCAAATGTGGGCAATCTGCTCTGAATCAGCTGCCTCATGCTGCAGTCTGCCTGTGGTTTCATGGCTTCCAGGAGACTGATGGACTGATGGCTCTTCCAGTTGGATAAAATAAACTGACTCATCCTGGAATTCAAAGCAGGCATGTGATCATTTTGGCCGCAGCAAAAAAACCTTGAGGGAAATGCGATGGAATGAAAAGTGACAGGCTGTGGTCACTGCTCTGATGTGCTCTGGGTGAACAACATGTTTCACGATTTGTTTCACGAAAAGGAAAAACAATAGAATTTCCTGCCAGAGACTCTCTTTAAAGGCCTTGAAGTCTTCTCACGTATTGTCTACCGGAATCCTTGCTGGCTTCTCCGACTATTTACTTATAAACCCCAAAATAGACCAGACAGCACTCTAAGGTCTGGTTACAACACGTCATATTCACACTAATATTATATGTGATATTAGATCCGTGCTCAGGCCTTAAAGGGAATGGGATGAACAGAGGGCTGCAATACTTGTGGGAAACCCAGCCACTGTTTTTATTGTACCATAGCCTGAGACTTGGGTTATGGCGAAAACATTGATAGCACATCGAATTGAATCGTGTTTAATCTAATCTTGTTGTAGTTTTTTAGTGCTGGAAGAAAAAAAAACTTTTACTGAACATACCTTCACGGCCAAATTAGATCAGTCACTTGCAGGTGGATCCCCGATGTCAGCCTGAGTACACTTGTGTGTGTTTTCGCTCAGCTCTACTTGGCAGAAACTCCAAGGCAAATGGGGAATAAACTGAGGGAGTCTGTATCTTGAAGTCATCACAAAAACATATGCTGCCAAAACTGATTATTGATTTTGATTCCTTGGACTGTTCGATTTCTGTCCACAGCCGTCTCGGAAAATTGCCTCTGTGGCACAACAGCTCTATAGATCCGTCCACCTATTACCAGTGAGACATCATGTAGCGTCATTTGGATTAACGGCAGAGAATTATTTGTATTTAAACTCGTAAGGCTGGACCTCACTATTCAGTTATTCAGTTATTCGTTCGTTGGGCGGATATTTGGTTTTCAATTTTGGTATGAGAATATTGTTTTTTTTTTAACCTCTCGGGATTACAAACATGCATAAATCACACCAAACCTTTTGCTTCTTATTCAATAACAAATAACAATACAATGGGTGTATAGGTGTTGTACATGTTGCTACATAGAGGGAGCCCCCGCTCCTCTCCGGCACGACTAACGCGACGGAAGAATTCGCTTCAATTCAGCGTTACACCGGGGAAAAACACACGCAGCACACCAAGTTGCAAAACTCTGGTGAAATTCACTTTGGTTTGATTCGGCTTCCTTTTGGCTATCTGCTCGTGTTGACTCCAGGACGGGAAAGAAGAGTCTGGTTATGGTGTCCAGCACTGTGGCATTAGCAGGCTTTGTCCACCATCCAGCAGCCTCAGAGAGGGCAGGGAATCCACCTCTGTCTCCCACCAACACCATCCGCTTCTTTGCTTTAATATTCACGCTTTAAAGTGAGCTCTCCATGTCGAATTAAGCAACAAATGCAAAGAACCGAGGGACAGTTTGGTTTTTATTGCCATTATGATGTTATGATGACTCTAGAAATGGTCTCCAGCTTCTCTGGCTTGGGTAGCACTGCAAGATGTTGCTAATATCTGCTAATACTACGGGACAGCCTGTGTTGTAAAAGTGTGAGTGCAGTTCCTCTCCTAGCTCCCACTCTCTCCTCTTTCTGTCTTTGTCTCTCTCCGTCTATTTTCTGGCCATAATTACAGAGCTCATGAAAGCGTTTAGAGTCTCATGAATATTTAGGTGTTGGAGGGGGAAGTGTCTGGGGAGACCCATGTGCGGCTGGTCTGCCCTAATTATGGAGATAGTCCTCCACACACACATTTAAAATGAGGGTGGAAGGCCAGAAAATGATCAGAAGCTGCTCATTTGGGAAAAGTTAATATGGGCTTAAACAAAGGTATAAGCATGCTAAATAAAATGACACACACACACACACACACGCACACACAGCAGGGAGTTTATAATGGCACAGCTGGTTGGGGCTTGCAGCTGGTTCTTTCTGCTCCCTATTGTTTAACAGTGAGCTAGTGCTGCACATGAGCCTAAGAGAGTAGTCAAGGGGACTATATGTGTGTGTCTGTGTGTGTTTGCATCCCTCTGGGGGCTTTGATGTCATGTCATGCTAAATCATGGTAGGGATAAACAGAAGTGTGACTCATTAATTCCGTGATGCGCACTTTTGAGTCATGGGGGGGGGGGCACAGGAGGAGGGAGTCATTATTTTTTGGCTGGAGAGGAAGGAAGGGGTGCATGAACAGAACTATGCATACACACAACTTAATTAGAGATGAACGAGGGATGCAAGCAGGAAGGGTGAGAAAGGAGAACGACAGCAAGTCACGGTGAGTAATAAAAGGATGAGACGGATATTGTGAAGGAAAAAAGGAAGGCGCTAGTTTGCAAGAGGGTGGACGGACTGAGGGAGGAAAGAGGAACTAAAGAGGTGTGAGAGAGTGAGAGAAAGAAAGAAGACCGGTGAAAAGAAAAGAGGTTTGCATTTGGAAGGAGGCTCTTATTATAATGAGTCATTTCAGACACGAAGGCTGGCGGTTAACTGGTGAGAACAGACGAGAGAAGTGTAAGGAAATGTGGGAGAGAGATGAGAGACCTAAACAGCATATGAGGAGGATAAGAGAAGAGAGAGTGTGTCACTGCAGATGGTGATGTCTCTGTAAAGGTGAGAAGTGAGGGTGGTGAATTAAACATGTTTAGTCCCAGAATAGAGACCATAGCATGTTAATGTAAATGACTCATTGCTGCAGCTAGGTGAGCATACTGTGTTTTATAAATGTGTACTGGTCACATACTGTGTTTTCTAAATGTGTACTGGTCACATACTGTGTTTTATAAATTTGTAGTGGTCACATACTGTGTTTTATAAATTTGTAGTGGTCAGATACTGTGTTTTATAAATTTGTAGTGGTCACATACTGTGTTTTATAAATTTGTAGTGGTCACATACTGTGTTTTATAAATTTGTAGTGGTCACATACTGTGTTTTATAAATTTGTAGTGGTCACATACTGTGTTTTATAAATTTGTAGTGGTCAGATACTGTGTTTTATAAATTTGTAGTGGTCACATACTGTGTTTTATAAATTTGTAGTGGTCAGATACTGTGTTTTATAAATTTGTAGTGGTCACATACTGTGTTTTATAAATTTGTAGTGGTCACATACTGTGTTTTATAAATTTGTAGTGGTCACATACTGTGTTTTATAAATTTGTAGTGGTCACATACTGTGTTTTATAAATTTGTAGTGGTCAGATACTGTGGCTGAACTGAGATCAGGGGTTGGTCCCTATGCCCTGATCAGACAAAGTGCGTATTGCCCAATCAGAGTGCTAACGTTAGCGTAACACAAACCACGGACTGTACAGGGCCTTATAGTTAATAGTAATAAATAGTGTATCCTGAAAAAGTCACCATGATGAGAAAAAACACTTATGACATCGGGTGCTTTTCTGCCCTGAGTTGAACTTTTGTCATCTCGAGGCGTTCATAGCCTTCCTGCTAATACGCGTCTGATCAGGGCCTTAGCATTCGCATTAGCATTTATTCCTGTGAGAGTTAGCCTCAGGTACTGAATTACTTGAAAGCCCAGATGACAAATTAAATGACCAGACCAACATAGCAGTGTCATAATACACATCACTCAAAAATCTCCCATATATGTTGAATTGAAATCTAGAGACGGTGAAGTCCATAGCACATGATTCATGTCATTTTCACACTCAAACCATTCAGTGACTGTATGGAAACATCTGTATTTGTTGTGTTTTCAAGCACTCATTTATTCAGGTTGTTACACCTCTCTGCATGTTCAAAGTAGGCTGTGTGACTTGTAAGCACAACTTCACAGCGTCTTATTGGGCTTGTAATAAACTGTATGGATGGATGATAAAAAATAGATCAAATCGATTAATTATAACAATATCCAGAAAGTGAATTCTGATGTAAACGTCCTGATGTAGCTCCTTGATGTTCTGGGAGCAGCGTGAGTAACAATCAAGTGTGAATCTGACTTTGATAGCCTCTGTGTTGCATGTCTTGTCTGTACTTGACAATGTATAACAGTTTTATTCTCATTTTTTTCATTGTTTGTGCACACATTAAGTGTCAATATTGTATAACCTTTTAACTTTAATCTTACATTGTTTTTAGGTTTATTTTGTAAACATCTGCCTTTGGGACTACAGATGAAAAATAGCCTTTTGGCTAACTCTGGCGCATTTGCAGAAATGTTTTTATTAATGTGCACTGTCCCATTCAAATAAACCAATAAATGAACATCCTTTTTGAACAATGCCAGCATCCAGCCATTAAAACTGAGCTCACCTGTGAAGTCGTTGCTCACTGTCTTGTCACTGCTAAATGTCTGCGACCGAGCAGGAAGTTCTGTCGTCCAGCCGCGTGAGCGCCGGGGGCACGACAGGAGATCTGGCTCGCCACGCCGCCGCCATCTGTGAGCTTTCATCTGGCCACTTCACAGCCTTCTGAGAGGAAACCAGACCACCGCACGCTGCCACCGCACAGACAGTGACACACACACACACACACTGGTATGATTATGAACGCAGGCAGACCGTGGCAGACACACAAACACACGTGTCAGCACGACTTAATAACAGACCACAGTTTGATGAAGTGTGTCACCAGTCTGAGAGGAGCAGAAGCCCACCCATCTGTGTGTGTGTGTGTGTGTGTGTGTGTGTGTTTATGAATATTTATGTGTATGTATATGTTAAGCTGCCAGTGAAAGGCGGAAATAATGTATTTATTCATACGTCTTTGTTTAGTTATGCATGCTTTATATTAGCTGACAATTGAATGAATAAACCATTCCAGCGCCGTCAGAATGCCTTTAGAGCGCTTTAGAGCGTCCTCAGCGACGTATGACTGAGGGTTCAGATTCTGTTCTGTTAATTCAAACCCGAGTTGGTGGATGGTTGTGACTCCAGAGGAGGAAAATTAGTAGTTATGATGTAAATGTCAAATATTTCTCTCTCACACGGAGCAATTTAAGCTGTCGGTTCAGTTGAAAGGAAATTGAAATTGTTTGTGTTCTCACATAATAAATATAGTGGGAAAACAAGCCCCGCAGTGGGCTTTGATTGCCACAGAGTGTGCCGAAGTCCAGTCAGAACGTGATTGGCGTCTCTACCTGCAGTTTTATATTTTTTCCACGACAGCTAGGTGGATAAATTGCAGATGATTGATGTAACTTAAGTGACTAAACTCTCTGAAGGCACACACATCAACAGAGGCTGTTGTTGGTTTAATCGTCACAGAGCTTTATTGCCTTCCACTCTGCCATCAGAAGGCTACACTTAACTGCAGAAAATGCTGTCTGTACTTGTGCAGCTTTTTATGTAAACCTGGAAGGATCATTATGAGCTGTATTGGCCAGATTTATCATGACCACTGACTCATCCAGCGACTCATTAAACCTGCAATAACAGTCTTTTTGTTCTCCCTGATGTATCATTCGGCTCGATTAAATGGCGAACTTGTTGGCAAACAGTTGCTTGTACAACCAGCAGATACGGAGCAACAATACGATTCATATTTGTGTCCACCTGATGAACGTGGTGTGTAATTAAGTTTAGCATACAACTGTAGTTATCATATGTTTATTCCTGAATCATGGCCAATATGCACAACACAGAATACTGCAAAATGTAGCGTGTAACACAAGTTATATTATTTTGCGACTTTTATGATGTAACTGGTTGCTTTCTAAACCTCATGGTTAGAGAGGAACATTTTTAATGGCAGTGATCACTTGTTTTTGTTGATCTAGCAGCATGTTTATCGCCTCACTTCATGAACATAACATTTGCGTGACTGCTGTTTTTGTTGCAGTAAAAATGGTGCTAGAATTAGTTCTAAAGGATCCGTCTCCTCCTGTATTATTGGCCGTGTCTTTGCCCTTTGTTTCGGATTTCACCACCACAATTATTTCCAGCATCGGCGCATGTTCGAGGAGAGACTTTAGCGTGGCATTTGTACCCGGCCACGCTTTCGACAGCTTTCGAGCACACACCAGACTCCATTACAAAATGAGAGCACTGGAGCTCTCAGAGAACACTTAAAACAGAAGCACTAAGTCATCTCAGGCAGCACTTTGTGCCTCGCTACCGGATACTGAAACACAGTTTGTGTGTGTGTGTGTGTGTGTGTAAGAGAGTGAGAGGAGAGGAGAGAAAATTACACTACCACTTGTGGAGTATTACAAGAGATGATGAGGAGCAAATGTGTGTGAGCGAACAGAAAAATGAGTCAGAGAATGTTTGTATGTGAGAGAAAGAGAGACGCTATTGCGATAAAGGGCATGAGGTTCACATAACAGGGAGAGCATCCCCCACTTATGATTTATTCATTCACTTATTTTAGTTTTTCATTAAGCGAGAGGATCTGGGTCAGACACGGCAGCATGTGTGTGCATGCAAGAGGAAGAAATGAAGACGAGGACAGATGTTTCTGTACAATGACGACTGACATCTGCCAGTTCAGCCGAACAGATGAGGCTGGTGGCAGATGCAGGATATGAGACGGGTACAGTGGCATGAAAGCAGACTGGCATTCAGAGAGACAGACGTATGTGAGCCAGCTGTGTGTCACGACCCAAATAACAGGTGTTTGTGTTCAAATGACAGACGCCGACAAATTTGTGGCAAGATAGAGTAAGAGCATCAGTTTGCTTCTCGACTTCGGCCTCCCAGCTGGTTTATCTGCGTCTGTAACAAATCTGAGCGATCGCCTTGAATTAGTCAAAGGAACGGGAGGCGGCTGTGAAACTGGAGAGTGTGTACGTCCAACTTACAACCGGTTTGTGTGCGTTTGTGGGAAAGGGAGACCGCGAGATAGAGACAGCAAGAGTGCAGATTACAGCTAAACACAATCAGGCAATTAATTCCATTCGCCAGTCGTCGCTTAAACCAAGAAACAATTTGGATAATCGATTCGTCATTCAAGTAGAAACACCAACTATGTGTTGCTTCCAGCTTCTCAAATTTGCTGCTTTTATCTGCTTCGTGTGGTGTTAAGTCATATCTATTTGGGCTTTGGATGGTGTGCATGTGTGTCTGTGTTAGACACAAGTTGTCCTGACTCCTCCTGTTCACCTTAAAGTCCAGATGAGCTTTGAGTCTCTTGTGCTTCTGAGGATGCGTGAGTTAGAGCTCTGAATTGGTACGTTTTGTGTTTGTCAACTGTGCTGACTCCATGGACCGCCACGGTCTGACAGACAGAAGAATTCTGTGCTTGAGGTGCGGAAACTGTCCAATATCCTGCCTTTTTTTTTTTGAGGAAAAGCTTGCCGGCATCAAAATAATTGAAAATACCTGGTGTTTTATATCTCTTTTATACAGGAGATTGGCCCTGAGGAAATATTTGGTCCATTCAAGGGGGCAGGAGCAGAGAGGGAAAAAAATGGCAGAGAGATGGAGCGATGAGTAAAGCAGAGGAGATATGGAAACGATGGATCAGATGATAAGAGGCTCATTATTCTGTTTCTATATTTAGCTCTCCGTACAGTATCCCTCTCTCTTACTGCACTCGCACACAGACACCCTACTGAACGCTGTCGCCTGCACGTCTGTCTGTCTGCGTGCGTATGTGTGTGTGTGTGTCTCCTCAGTACTTCTGAAGTTGTCATGGCAACATTAAATCGTCTGACATATGAGGGGGTTTTCAGTCAGGTTCATGTATAATGAGCCGAGGTCTTTTGTTTTTCAGAAGCAGATATTCATCAGTTTGACCTTTGCCCTCGCCAGAGCAGATAAGCAGTTTGAATGTGCGAGGCTCCTTCTGCTGCTGCATTGAGTTTCATTCGCTTCTACCGTCGTCCCATTGCAGCGAGGTGTGGCTCGACTGTGAGTTACATGAGCCCAACAGTCAGGTTAGCCGCGGTCCTTATTCAGATTCCATAGAAGACAATAGCCACATAAAGAGGAGAGTGACTTCATACTCTGCTCCACTAAATCGTTACAGACAGGAGTTGTTTGCTGCTATTTTAATGCTCATGATATGCTCGTATATTGCCTCTTTAACACTGATTCCCCAGATATTGTAACGTTCTGATGGCTTAATTTCAAATCCACAGAAAAGAGAGGAAAGGCTTGTGCAGTGATTGTAATGCTACGATGGTTATATGAGCCGACCATAGACGTGACTGAGCGTGTCTTAGCCCACGTTGATACTTTATTCATGTTCGAGAGGCATTTTCTGAATTTACAGTGAAGAGGCACTTCAGCCAAAACTCTGTGGTTTAGTTCCTCTTTAAAGGTATAGAGTACCGATACTCAGCCTTTCTAGACTCTTTTCTGTACACGTCTGTTGCTTTGCCTTGATCAGCTTTGACACAATGAACTCGGCACTGTGTCCTGTCAGTTTGTCTTAAAAAATATTAATGTCGATTGTATATTTTACCACAAAAAGATTCATGAATTCATCAAGGCCCCCCCGAGTTATTTCGCAGCTCCAGGATTCTAGAGGAGAAAGAACCATTGATTTATTTCTGCATGATATATGGATCCAAACTTCATCACCGGCTTAACATCCGAACGCTGGTTTGAATGTAAATGCAGAATCAGTAAGAGGACAGACACACAGAATGAGTCAGAGAGTGAAGCAGAGTGTCTGTGAGGTCAAGACGGAGCCGGACAGACTGACCGACAACGAGTGACGCCTGCAGAGGGCGGCTAATCCAACAGTAAAGAAGATTACTGCAGCGGCCTGGTGCTCCCTCTCCGTCCGTCTGGAGGGAATGGAGCTGCTACAAGCTGCCACGTTACTGTGAGCTGAGGAACTGCTGACTGTGCTGCTGCGTTGACCAGAATGCTGCTCGATATCGCTCGGCTCCACTCTGAGCTCCTCGACCCTTCTTTAACCCGTCTGTCATCTCCCCACGTGTCACTTTACCTGCTCTGCAGAGTCCTGCTGTCGTACAAGGCCCGTCTGTGTGTGTGTGTGGCTGCTGTCACTCTGGTCGATACTCTGTGTGTTGCAGCATACTTATTGCCGGTGTTTTAAAACTGGAGAATAAACAGAACTCTGATGTTTGGTGATATTGAAACCGACATGCCGTTCATATCAAATTCCAAACTATTATTCAGCGGCCTGCGCGCGACAGAAAGGCCACTGAGTGAACGATTGAGAGATGTCGTGGTAATTCGTGGATTTGTGTAAAAGGCGGTCGGTATTGTCGTTATTACTCCTCGGTTCCGGCGCACTGCTAGCAATGCTTGACAACAGCTTGACAATACAGTAAGTCCCACCCCTGGCGACGATTGGCTCATCGTTAGGCCCACAGTAGTGTTCATTGGCTCAATCACGTTTTAATCGAGAAACCGCTGTTTCATGTCACGATGTCGGACGAATCAGTCCACTCAAACTCGGTGGAGTGGGCGGAGTCAAAGGTCTGAACCCAGTGCAGTGAATAGGTATTTGTTTCATAAAAATAAGTCATTGTAAATTTAGGATTTTGTTTGCTGTAGGTTTCTGTAAAAACCACAATCGTTTTTAAAGTTCAAACGACTTTCACAGTTTGTAATGTGTTTGTTAAATTGTTTTATTTTATTTGTGATCACTTCCCTTGACAATCAAAGTGTTGTGGTTATTTGAGTACCACATGGTCATGCGCAATAGTTGGCCGTTCAGTTTCACATGTCTGGTTATGACATGGTTACATCTCTGTTTTGCTAAGTTACACGTAAACACGCAGAAATATTGACTCAGCAAGTGAGACAGACCAAATGTGGACATCAGTGGCACTTTCGTCAAACAGTACGACAACACAACAGAGTGCATGTCAACCTGTGTGACACGGCTTTGTAAATAGTTCTCTTTGCACAGCAGGACATTTGGTAAATGGAAAATATGAAACTCGGAGGTCGATGGGAACTTTAAACAGACCGTTCTTATGACCGAATGCGACACGGTTTCTGAATGCACAGTTGCACCGCAAAGATGAAGAAGAAGGCAGTCAGGAAACCGTGTTGTGCAAGTACAGGAGTCTACATGTGTCTATATGTTTCTGTAAGTTTGTAGTGCTGATACCTTAGTATCTGTGTCTTATTTATTGATGACAAGCAACCCTGTAGTCTACATATTTGACTGACCTTTCACTTTTGTACAGACACATACAGGGTAAAGACGTGTCCATGTAAACCGTATTTTAACGCAATTGTGCCGAATAGCTCTCAGATGAATGAATAAATTATGATCACAGTGGCCTAGTTGATTTTACACTCAGTCATTAACTAAGAAATGTGTTTCCATTACTGTGTGGTAACAGTTTGTTCATATCTTTCATGACAATTAAAAAACAAAACATGTTTTGTGTTTGACAAGAGATAAAAGTGAATCTGTTCTGCCGTTTCAGTGTGAAGGAATACCCTCAAGCCTGCTTGTCTATCCAGCTGTGTGTGTGTGTGTGTGTGTGTGTGTGTAGGGGAGATAATGATAATACATCTATGTCTCCAACGATTACCTCTCTCTCTCTGTTTCTATCTGATCGTCTGCCTGCCTGACTCTGATGGGGTTTCTTGATTTTGAAACAATGGCCTTTCAGTAGAAGAACGGCTGTATTACACAGATTCCACAATCGCCATATCCATAAGCAGTTGTTATGTTTGAAATGTACGAGGTGCAGACACAAAGACCGCCATGTGTGTCTGCACTCGACTGGTGTGAGGCAAGACGTGTGTCGATGTGGTTTGTAAGATCTCGTTTTCTGTTGCCTTTTCGGACCTTGAAGTGAAACGTCAGACAATTTCAAATTCACACGTGACATGTCATTCATGTGAATCATAGTCTTACGGAATGTTCTGTAAAATCTGTAAAACAGCATACAGGAGAGACTGCAGTTTGCTCGATGCAATTTGATGATGTGGACACATTGTTTATTCCATCCCAGTGGTAAGCTGCTCTTTATCGCCATATAACGTTCTCATTGTTGCAGCCTGAGCACAAGCTACACTTACAATGTGGATTGTTGGAGATACTCACTGATGCAGACACTGAGTCTGTGACTTTTCAGCTGTATGTGACCAATTTCCTCAGCTGAACAGCACAAACTCTCATTAGCTGGGGAGTCTTAAGCTAAACGGATTCTTAAAGCTATTGTGTTTTAGCACTCGAACCCAAATGCCAGTGTCAGCGCTGAAGTGTGTCTGTGGCTGTAATTTAATCAGCGCTTCAGAGTGACAATCTTAAATCTGATGAGTGTCTCTGCCCATGTTGTCCAGGCCTCTTTTTGATTGAAGGATTTGGCCTTTTAAAATGCATCAAATTGTAAAATATATACAGCGATGTAATGAGAGTCTGCAATCAGAGGTTGAGTTTGTGGGCTTTTCTCGCTCTCTGTGGGTGGGAGACAGCCACCTATCACAAGCCAATCTCTGTGTGTGTGTGCGCGTGTGTGTGCGCGTGTGTGTGTGTGTTAATGATTTAGGGTCTGTGTGGGACACGGAGAGGAGGACTTGGCACGTGGCAAACAAGGGGTCAACAGTGACAGACGCAGACCAGCAGATGTTGGAGAAAAGGGAGGAGGGGAGACGAGAGGGGAGACGAGAGGAATTGTGGGAGGAGAGGAGTGGGGAGATGGATGGATGGGCAGAGATAGAGGAGATGTGGACTACAGACAGAGGGAGGAGAGGGTTGACATGGAGGGCTGAAGGGAGGGGCAGAGAAGAGGAGGAGGGGAGGAAACAGGCCGCGAGGCAGCTGTAAAAGTGCGAAGGGAGAACATAAATTCAGCGGAAATAAAACTAAAGCTTAATCTATTAGTTATCACCTTTTTTAATTAAAAATTCCAATTAATCTGCAACTTTTTCGATAATAACAGTAAACTAAATATGTTGAGTTGTGAACAAAACAAGGCCCTGAGAACGTCATCTCGGGCTTTGGAAAACACTGACAGCTTATAGACCAAACAACTAATAAAATGAATCATATTTATATTTATAAATAATAGACAGATTAATCAACAATCAAATTAATGTTATAGGAATCGTTGTTATTATTTGAAACATCAGTGGTACACACACTGAGCCGGTGTTGAAAATAGATATTTTTGAAAATGCTGATCTAGTAGTGGAAACGCTGACATATGAACGTGACGGGATGTAAGGCTTCTTATTGTCACGTGAAGTATTTTTGAGAACTTCGACTTGCTGACACGCTCCCTTCTTTCCGACTTTTAAACAGCAAACCACTCTTCAAAGTTTATGAAATGCAGTGGGGTGAAGATTTGGTGTCACCGCTGACTTATGTGGCTCACAAAAGTCTCGACCGCAAACAATAATAAACAGTCTGGCAATGCCAGTGCAGACGGAAAAAACCTTTGCAGCTTCAAACAAGGGTTTCAGATGTGTCCTCTCTGCAGTGGTGAGGACATGGCCTTCTGTAAGGAGACAGCGAGGGACAGACATGATGCCCAGTGACGGTGTAATTGAGGAGCTTGAAAGAGAGAGAACTGCATGTGTGCTGTATAAAGTGAGACAGTGACTCACTTAGAGAGCTTTCCCATAATGAAACAGGACATGGAAAGCGTGTGTTATAATGGAGAGAGAGAGAGAGGCCGAGAGGGGAAATGAAACCAGCAGATCGCAGTCTGTCCCTCCTGCTGCCTCCATTTACCATCATTGATTGTGCAGCCGGGCTGAGTTAATGCCTACCTGCTGTACTCAGATGGCCAGCATCTGTATCGACGTGTGATTGTGTATGAGAGGAAAGGAGTGGGAGCGCCTGTGTGTGTGTGTTCCAGTCGGCCTTTCTCTTGTGTTCGCACACTATGACAGCTGAATGTTGGTGTTCTTGTCTTCTCGTGAATGTCCTCACAGCCGAGATGAGGACAACCCTCTGACATGAGGCTACTGCCCCTTTAAGGGGCTCTTATAGGCTGAGGGCTGGGGTGTGAAGATTATAATTAAAATATAAGTTTTAAAGGGTTATATTAAGGTTAGTTGAAGGTTTAAATGGGATTAGGATTAGGTGTTAGTGAAGCATATGTTTTATGAAAATAGAACATCTAGTGCTACTGTATATTGCTACCACAGAGAAGGTTTCTAAATATACTCAGTGGATGAAAGCTCTGAGATTTCCTGATCTAAATGGAGAAGTCATGATTTTTCTAAACAGTGGTTTGGGTACAGCCACCAAGGAAAAACAAAGAAAGAAAAGATCTGTGATTGTGACATACACTGGAAACCTTCCCTGGGTGCAAAGAACAGCAAAGCAATGACCATCGTGGGCAGGGGTGTCAACTCATCTTCACTCCGGGCCACATCAGCATCACGGTCGCCCACAAAGGGCCGGTTGTAAATGTAACTACTCCTAACATGTTGGTAAATAACTGTCTCTGCATTTGATTGTTTATTCAAGTGTAAAAATATTGTACATGCAGTTATATAAATGTAAACATATATTTAAGCACATTTGTTATAACTTAAATCCTTTTAATTTAGGGTTAAGAAACCCACATTACTCTATCAAAGATCAAACTATTAAAGAAAATATCAAACAAGTTATTACAGTAACTTTGTTCAATGCTTAAAATCCTTTCAAGGGTGCGTTTGCACAATCCCACGTGAAGTGTTTCATGTGTTGTAAAGCCACGTTTAAAGTAGTCTTCAATACACTCACAATACATTTCCATGTCAAGTGTACAGTAACCAGCCAAAGAGCTGCTTCTGTGACTGTTTAAGTATCTCATCATTATGACTTTCTATCTCATCATTTCGATGATGGGGATATTTTTATTATCAAGTCTAACTTTAAATTATTATAAATTTTTTATTTTTGTTTAATCTGACGGATTCGCAGGCCACATACAATGACGTGGCCGTATGTTTGACACCCCTGATCTAGGGTGAAGAATTTGGTTGGATTTTGCAGATTATTACCTCGTGGTTGATAATGTTAGATTACGATCAGGATTTAGGTGTAAAGGAATATATTTTTTTACTGAGAATTAGATGAGAAGATTAATATCACACTCATGTTTGAACACTAAATATGAAACCAGGTGATGATTATCTTAGCTTAGCCTAACAGGACTACTGGAAACAGGGGAAAACTGCGTAACATGTTATGTTATATAAAGTGTAAAAAGGGCACGCTGTGGTTTTAGGAAAGGTTATGTGAGGGACTATTTCTTGGCCTAAGTCTCTCGTGTGCCTGGAAACCTCAAGATGACAACAAGACCCCAAGAAGTCAGTGCGCCTGGCCAAGACACAGTCCAGTGCAAAAACACTCATTGAAAACACAAATTATATAAAGTGAAAAAGCACATTTCCCAAAACCTCCAACTGCTCCACATGTTTTAGGCGAGAGTACCGGTAGATAATTAGGGTCCTCACAGATACGAGAATATAAATGTTTGGGTCCATGTGTGAAAACAACAGCTGATCGTTTGATCAAAATCTGCTCGTGTGTCCGTCGTTCACTAAAACATGGTCCAAACTGGCCGGGCTCCTGTAACGCTTTCTCTCTTGGCCATCTGTATACATGTAATTCTACCATCGACTGTTTCTTTTTGTTGTTGTTCTCTCCCTCTAGCTGTCCTCACCCTTCACCGGCTGCTCGTTTCAGACCCCTGTTCCTCCCTCTGCCTTTGTTCTGTCCTCCTCTCCTCTCCTCTCCCCTTCCATCTATCTATCCATCCCTCTCTGTCAATCCTTCTCCCCTGGGCCATGTGGACAGTTGGATGGCTTTGTGTTTGACACATGTGTTGGCAGGAGGCAGCATGCAAACACACTTACACATATACACACCCACAAATGCACATGGAGACACACCTCCAGTTTCTATTGTCAGTAAACTGCTCAGCTGTGAGCCCCCTAGCCCTAATTCTGTATGTGTGGGGTGAGGACAGGGCCCCCATTGTCCTGCAGATTAACACACACACACACACACAAACTCTCCTCAGACCCCATGGGGTCTCTTAAGTGTGAATGTGCCTTGAGGCAGAAAATCAGGGGGCAATTTACGGGAGGGTCCAGCAGAGAAGATGGGGGATGCACTGCAGGCTCAATCCGCTGTTTGAAGCTTTAAAGTCAAACTGTTTCTTTTGTTTCTTATTCTGGATGATAGAAGGGAGTCCCAATCCCGTTGTCAGACAGTTCATGTCTTGTCATCTCTTACATATGTACAGGAATTGTTTTAGTGGAGTGTACTGACAATTCCCATCGTGATATACACGGAGACTGACACACTAATGGTGCAGAAAACATGAAATTACTGTAAACTAGACATATTTTTCTGCATATTTGCGAATGATCTCTTGCCTTCCTGAATTTCTCTGTGTACACACACTGCAAGCCACAACACAGTTATCAAAACCAAAACAATTTTCAAATTTGGATTTTTACTTTATTATTTGAATCAAATACATTGAGGGCTGTATCCTTATCACCTCATGCTACTTCATCAGGGTGCCCTTAAAGTGACTTCACATCCAGTATGTTAGTGTTGGGATGCTGGGCAACAGAATCAATTTTGGTGATCACTGGTTTGAAACGAAGCCTCCCAAAAACTAAAACCCGGAAAAGCCTCCAACCCAGAAGAATTAGGGTGCTGAGTTTGTTTGTTTGTATTTAACATGCAAATTAAACTGTAAATAAGCAGCAGTGAAATAATGAGGTGAGCCCTCATATACTCTGAAATTCAGCCTCTATGGACACTCCGTCTTTAAAGCTTTACTATCAGTGCGGCGGGTCGTGTCTCTTTGTGATATTAGACTTCTACAATCTTCTTCCAGCACTGGGAAGGCACAACCCTTCATTGCCTATTTTTTTGTAGTTGTAATTGATTTATTTCTGCAGCAAACAGGATTACAAAATAGAAGTGATAAGATTACAGCAATTAGGCTAGTACATAAACAACCAAGAAGTTAAGCTTACTTCATGTGCACACAACTGCCTAAAAATACAAATCTATAACTTTTGAAGCAAATCTTAATTTTACAGAAAGAATCATCAGTGAAATATTTCCCCAAGCCGTGAAACCTGAACTTGATCTCGCAGCAGCATGGCTTTAGTGGATACCTGTGTGTATTATGTTAAGCCTACAGTGGCTGCTTACATTCAAAACCATTGACCTACATCGGCTGGTGTCTAGAATAAGGTCGAGTCAGTTAGGAGGTTGAGGTTTACGTGTGTGCATATGCATGGATTCCATATGTGTGTGTGCGGGGCAAAGTTAATGTGTCTAACCCATACGTCTGCTTCAGGTGATCCATGTCCGCCAGTGTGTGTTTACAGATCTGCACATTTCCTCTTTTCCTTCTCTGAATGAGGCCAATTGATGTGGACACACTGTATGTGTATTTGTCTTGAGTTCCTCATATGCCTATTTTACTTTTTAACATCTTAGAGAGTTCCGTAGTTTAGGCCATTAACACTGTACAAATTAGCTTCCTTTAATCAAAAAATTCAAAGTTTGCTGTGCGTAAAATAACGCAGCGGCGTCCATCCAGGACTTCATGGATTCATCGTATCTCACCGGTACCTGAAGCGACCCCCACCATTGCAGCCCTGTGGGCTCATTGGCTTGCTAAGGCTACAACCAGCATCTGGTTAGTTTAGCTTAGCACAACGACTAGAAACCGCTAGCTTGACTCTGTCCACCAGTACCTCAAAAGCTCTCCAATTAACACAATATATCTTGTTTGTTTAATCACTTCTAAAACCTTTGTTTTATCACTTCTAAAACCTTCTAAAACCTTTGTGTACAAATGGCAACTCAACGAGGGTTAAGTGCTGGAGTATTTCTTGAGGAGTTGTCAAGCAACCTGCAGAGGTGGGAAGCTAAGCTAACCTGGCTGTAGCTTCATGTTAAACTGACAGATATGGGTGTGGTATCAACCTCTACTTCTGATTTAACTCGCCAGCAGAAAGGAAAAAAGTCAAACTATTCCTTTAAAAGTGTGAGGTGCATTTGTGTATCTGTGTGTTAGTTTGTACCAACTCCTAATTAAACGCATCCTCTTATTGTTGTAGATGTCTGAGAACAAAAGTCAGACATAACCATGATCTACCGTTCTAGACTCTCCCGCAGTGCAGGTTACATTTGAATGCCTCTGCAGACATGTGATGTAATGGTATAGTGATGATATCGTGGGAGCGGTGGTGCAGTGGGGAGTTTGGTTCCCCCGGTGGTCGCTGCAGCCCTGGGAAAAGGAAGTCCATACAGGAAGTGAGCTGGCGGGGCCTCTGTCTTGCATGACTATGAACATTGTAGTCTGCTTCACCGCTGTTGTATGTGTTGGGATCTAAGGGAGCGTGTTTGGGTTATCAGCATTTAAGAAACTGAATTCTTGACATCAATAGAATTATTGACGTATGTAACAATTATTAATGATTATTAATATAAACGGGGCACCACCCTGCGAACAGGGACCAATAACCAAACGATAAAACTAAGTCTCATAATTAGTAGTCACTCATAATGTCAATAGTCTGTGTATGACTATACATTCAGTGACAGTGAAGGTTTTTAAGTTCGAGCACAGGCTACTACATACAGTCTTATCAAATACATATGCACAAGTAATCACAGACGACTGCTCCTGAAAGTATAACAGAGTTTATTGAATCAAAATAATAAATGATCAAATCAATTAATATTGCAACCAACAAACGTTATCATACAATTTTATATGCCTAAACTAAAGAATGAATAAAATGGATGAGGGTGTATGTCTGTGTGTGTATGTGTATGTGTATGTGTGTGTGTGGGTCTGTGGGTGAACAGGAAGGAGAGTCTTACAGCTACCGCTAAAAACTACAAAGATGGCGGCGTCGAGTGACGCGGGCCAAAGGGGAGGGGCCTTAAGAACTACAGCTAAAAACTACAAAGATGGCGGAGTCGAGGGACCCGGACAAAATGGCAGAATGGGGCTGCTGTATGTAATTCACGTGTGCCTGGGCAGCACGTGATGTGAGGCGATCGTTTCAATGGGGTTTCTCCCGGGGCAGAGAGAAGAAAGAGAGAGCAAAGGTGGGGGTCATGAATCAAGCTTCTGCGTGCTGTCCGCGTTGTAGTGATAATGGGGGTGTCTGGCGTATCGTACATAACGTGCCGTTGTCGGTAGAACTGCCAGCAGTTATGTACGATAGCCGAGATTCCACACTTCACTCACAGAGCTGATTTAATGAGCAGAGAATACTACACGAAGTGTAGTAAAACCAATGAAAAGAAATCAAATAAATCCCAAGCAAACAGTCATAGTTGATACACCAATACAGCGGAGCTTCTCTGCTCCGTAATGATTGCGTAATACCTCAATATCACGCGACAGTAATTTAAACACACAAAAACACGGGAATATCAACATATAAATGAATGGCCTGAATTAAACTTAAGTTAATTTAAGCTAAGCTATGCCCAAATGCCAAGAACCTTACTTGTAGATGCTTCGTTGCAACGTGGAAGTGTTTGTGGCAAAGCTGTCCGTTTTCCTCGTCGGGAAGGGGGACAGGGGGGAGCTTGCGGGTCGGCGCGGCTTTGCAGCGGGCGCTGTGTGTCGCGCGGCGGTGAGCTGGCGCTGTTTCGGTCCGTTGGCGTGGCTCGGGAGCAAACGCAGACGTGATCTGTCCTCGCTGCAGGGAGGACAGTTTAACTTCGGCTGAGACGACGTGGTTCGTAGGTCTCCCGGTAATCATCGGTCAGGAGAGGAGCGAGGCTTCGTCGGCTCCTCTGTGCCGGTTTGTGCACAAAATAAAAAGAAGCAGAAAGCACTGAACGAATGCTGATGCAGATTCGTTATCGCGGGCTGTTTCGTCCAGCGAAATGGCTCGTGACCTGACAGGGTTTGATGAGGGTTCGAGGGGCTGTTGCTTCCTCGTGGCCAGCGTTGCGCTGGCGGGGAAAGTTGGTTCTTCTGTGGCCTGGACGGGGGGTGTCCGAGCGAAGAGCCTTGTGTGCCTCCTGTTACCCCGGAGGGAGAGTTGGAAAAAGCTATGAGGTGGGGGCAGCAGAGAGTTTTATAGAACAGTGGCCGAACCACAGGGGTCCTCGGGTCTCTTGGCTCTCGGCCAATGAGATTGCCGCGGTTACCATGGTTATTTGGGGGGGGGGGAATTCACACCTGAGTGTGAAATCCCTTTGCTCTCCTCAAACTACAAGTCAGGATGAGACCTTTGCTTGACAAAGTGAAGGCCTGATTTCTTTGTCCACAGCACATGTTTAAGCCACATGGTCAGAGCCCAACATCCCCCCTTTGTTCTGAAGAGCGAGGTGTTGGCTTCGGTCTTTAGAGCAAACCAAGGGCTGGCATGTGCATCCATGTGGTGGGGAAACCTGAAGAGGTGAGACAGTCCAAGTGTTCCTGAGACCAAAAGCAGTGGTTAAAACAGGCAGTGTTCATTGTTCATAGAGTTCAAGGTTCATAGTGGTCAAGTTCATGGTGTTCAAGTTCAGAGTTCATTGTTCAGAGTTCATTGGCATCTGGGCAGATGACTAAGGTGGCATCTGGGCAGATGACTTTAACTACTTCTACCTACATCTACTATCATACACAATTCAAATCATAGGTGAGCAAAACATTATTCCCAAATAATTCAATCGCTATTATGATGTTGTGATAATCTAGCATTGCGCATTGTGTCAAAGAAAGTAACAACCCAAATAAAACAAAACAAAACACAAAGAGAGAGAAGGAAAGAATAGAAAGACAAGAAGCAGGTGAGGGGCAAACAGTGGTTACTGGTTCAACTCCTAGACAGGACTGGAGTCCGTCGGCGGAGCAGTCGTAGGTTGGCTACGTGGTGTTATGAATAGGAGGGAATCCAGTTTGTCTGTCGCTTCTGGATCTATTAGTACATGATATGTGCGTCTATCTCTCTCTAATCGGTAGATTTAGAGCGAGTCCTGTGTCTAAGTTTTAGAATCTATCGATATTGGAGTTGCGTTGCCAAGACTATAGGCCAGAGGTACCTGTGAGGGTTGCATAACAGTAGTGGTAGCAGATTTACAGATTTCGTTAGCACGGCTAGTGTGACTAGCTAGGCTGGTCTTTCGCTGCTCCAGCTGTTGACAGCTGAGCCTTCTCGGATGAGGTCCTGGATTAAATCTGACTGCTACGGCAGAGGTTATGTCCTCTTTGGTTACTTCTGGTAGAGTCTATAAAGCATGCAAAGGGTTCTCTATGAGAGTGGAGCATCAGTTTACAGTCGCAATGAACGTTTTTCAGGTCATGCAACTGTTCTGGTTCAAGTTGGATGTGTTAGCGGTTAGTGCATGTCTACAGGGTGAGTTGGAGCATGCAGTTAAACGTTAGTAGTCAATAGTAAGCTGCCATTCTGCCGGTTGGTTTCGGCACTGGCGAGATTAGAGTGTACTTCCTGTGAAGTGCATCTCTCTAAGTTTCTGTTGTCAGAGAGCCCACCCCCCTCGCGCTGTTCAAGTGGCGAGGGCGGATATCCCCAAGTTACCGTCAGCACTCAGGGAAATGTCGCGAACAGTTTCACTCTGGAGTGTGTCATGGCGGGCTGGTGATATCTCCCTCCCCCCACCCTCCTAATTAGAGATGGAGACAGGTCCGGCGCACAGGTCAAGTTCAGTTACCTACGGCACTGGCGACTTGACAGGCCCGGCCGATGACTCGGCTGAAAGAAGGCGGTGGCTTCGTTGAACAAGCTGGAGGTGGCTCATGCTGACAGAGCAGGAGAAGAAGGCTTAGTTGACGAAAGATCTTACGAGCTATGGTGCTCGAAAGGCCTCTAAGGTTGTGGCACCCTAGAGGTGTATGCGAAAAGGTGGGGGAACACATGAGGCTCGTTTCTGACCCGGAGTCGGGTAGAGCAAGAGTGTTATGACCCCCCAGTAGGACTGAAGAATATGTATAGATATATACATAACGGGCATTGCCTTTGCAAACAAGGTCGCCCAAGAAGGTTGAAGAACGAGGTGCGAAATGGGAGTGGTCGTTTCCGGAAGTGTGCTGAGTTCTCTTCCCCCCCCCTACCACGTCGACTTGGCAGCAGGGGGAAAGGTCACTTGGCTTAGTCAGGTGGGCTGCGAGTCAGCGTTACCTGATGTGTTGCCCTTGAGGGCGTCTTTCACCCCCCTGGTTCCGTTGGTCTTTCGACCGCCAGGGTCGTTTGTTCCACGGGGGTGACCAGGGCTCGCTAGGCCAAGTCCTCTCGTCGTCTTCCGACGCTAGGTCGGAGTCGCTCGACTGTTGGATGCCTAAGACTATGGCGGTGTCTTCGTACCGATTTGTCGGCCGTCCGCGTGTCTTCCATGCAAGTTGCGCGTACTTCCTAATCTCTGGCATGGTGAGGTTACTCGTTCTGCAGTGCATAGTAACAGCATATCTCACGTTGTCGTGGAGATTGTGCACGAATAGCGACTTGAGGGCATGGTCTTCTAGACCTGGGGCGTTACGTCCTTGGAAGTACGCAGATCTCAAGCGCCTGAAGTAGTCTCTCGGAGACTGTAGCCTTTCCTGGGAAATGGCAAAGGCGCCGAGGGTGGCAGAAGCTGGGTCGGTGTACAGGGAGTACTCCTCCCTAAGGGCGTGACAAAGGGATGAATAGCAGTCGCGGATGCTCGGCTGGAGCGTTTCCACGAAAGCGTGGACGCTTCGCGCTGTGGTTTTCCACACTAGCTTTAGCTTTTCGCGCGATGAGGGGCGCGATAGGTCGAGGAGGCAGCGATCGATCTCCCTTAGGTAGTCATCGATGCTCGAGTCGTGATTATCGGGATTGAAGCGCTCTACGTCTTTCACCAGAGACTCAATCTGTCGAGTACGCAGGCCTCCAAGGTTGATGGGGCCTGAGCCGTCCGAGTCGTCTGAGTCTACATACTCACGATGGTGGTAACGACTATCATCCTCCCTCCCTGAGGGGGATGGGGTCAGTTCTTGTCGCGCGCGTGAACTGCGTGGAGGATTGCGTTCGCCTGAGGTGGTTTTGAAGCCACCTGGGCCGACTAGGACCTGGTGTTGGTCCTCTCTCCTCCTGGTTGGGGATGTCGCCTTCAAGAAATGCAAGGTGGTTCGGGTCTCGGGGAATGAGGGAGCCGAGACCAAGAAATGACTGGGCTGAAAGGCTCGATAGGGGGTAGCGGTACCTACCGGGGTTGCTGGAACACCTTGAAGCGCTTTCAGTTTGTCATCACTCTCTGATGCTTTAGAGAGTTCTAGGTTGACCTCTCTGAGGTCACTGCGCAGGCTACTATTTTCTGACTGTAGGGCTCTACAGTCACGTGACAACTCCTGAACCTCTGTTCGGAGTGTCCAGATCTCGCGTTGCTGCTCGTCGCTCTGTGCCCGGGTTCGGGCAGCTTGCAGCTGCATTTTCTGATGGTAGATGAGCAGTATTTCGCCGATTACGTCCTGAATCAGGCGCTCTCTGTTACCTGCTGGGTTATTTACATAAGCCACCAGCTGCTCTAATTGCTCGTCGCATAGGACAGCAGTGTATTTTGCAAAGTACTCTCTTTCCTTTGCTGTGAGTCCGAGGACATCAGCCACCGCATCTCGTAATGCGGTGTCTTCTGGAGCTACAGCTCCAGGAATGGGGGATTTCTCGTCGCTCATTCTCTCTAATGAGTGCGACTCCCAGTGGTTGTTAATTCCCTAGTGTTAGAACGGAAACTGTTAGTGTTTACGGTTCTCAGTGAAATGTCTAGTTCTGTAACTTAGGATTTCTACTGTTCGATGTTAATTACTGTTAGTGTTACGGTTCCTGCAGGCGCACAGTGAAATGTCTAGCTCTGTGACTTACGTTTCTACTGTTGCTGCTCTGAGGTATCACTACTGCTTTGCAGCCAGAGGTGCGAAAATGCTAATGTGGTTTAGCACTTTGGGCCTGTGACAGCTGTGTGTAACTTCTTTGGAGGGATTTAAGAAACAAGCAAGGTATTACAAATAAACGATCAAATCTACTCCACAGCTGGCTGTTAGTTTTACGAAATGAAACGAATAATTAAACCTGGAAACGAAATAAAATTTCGAGAAGGGAATTAAAGATTACGATTAAAAATAAAAATTTAAAATCAAAAATTTAATTACAATAAGACAAGATTTTGAAGATCAAAGCCTACCTATTTTGGGAAATAAGTTTCAGGAATTTGGATCATTCAAAAGAAGAAAAAAAAATAATTTTTCGAAAAAAAAATATTTTTTTGGAACATTAATTATTCAAAAATAATTATGGATTAATGTGCATATATACTATAACAAAACTGGAATAACGTAGCCTCACACGGGGCACCATTATGTTGGGATCTAAGGGAGCGTGTTTGGGTTATCAGCATTTAAGAAACTGAATTCTTGACATCAATAGAATTATTGACGTATGTAACAATTATTAATGATTATTAATATAAACGGGGCACCACCCTGCGAACAGGGACCAATAACCAAACGATAAAACTAAGTCTCATAATTAGTAGTCACTCATAATGTCAATAGTCTGTGTATGACTATACATTCAGTGACAGTGAAGGTTTTAAGTTCGAGCACAGGCTACTACATACAGTCTTATCAAATACATATGCACAAGTAATCACAGACGACTGCTCCTGAAAGTATAACAGAGTTTATTGAATCAAAATAATAAATGATCAAATCAATTAATATTGCAACCAACAAACGTTATCATACAATTTTATATGCCTAAACTAAAGAATGAATAAAATGGATGAGGGTGTATGTCTGTGTGTGTATGTGTATGTGTATGTGTGTGTGTGGGTCTGTGGGTGAACAGGAAGGAGAGTCTTACAGCTACCGCTAAAAACTACAAAGATGGCGGCGTCGAGTGACGCGGGCCAAAGGGGAGGGGCCTTAAGAACTACAGCTAAAAACTACAAAGATGGCGGAGTCGAGGGACCCGGACAAAATGGCAGAATGGGGCTGCTGTATGTAATTCACGTGTGCCTGGGCAGCACGTGATGTGAGGCGATCGTTTCAATGGGGTTTCTCCCGGGGCAGAGAGAAGAAAGAGAGAGCAAAGGTGGGGGTCATGAATCAAGCTTCTGCGTGCTGTCCGCGTTGTAGTGATAATGGGGGTGTCTGGCGTATCGTACATAACGTGCCGTTGTCGGTAGAACTGCCAGCAGTTATGTACGATAGCCGAGATTCCACACTTCACTCACAGAGCTGATTTAATGAGCAGAGAATACTACACGAAGTGTAGTAAAACCAATGAAAAGAAATCAAATAAATCCCAAGCAAACAGTCATAGTTGATACACCAATACAGCGGAGCTTCTCTGCTCCGTAATGATTGCGTAATACCTCAATATCACGCGACAGTAATTTAAACACACAAAAACACGGGAATATCAACATATAAATGAATGGCCTGAATTAAACTTAAGTTAATTTAAGCTAAGCTATGCCCAAATGCCAAGAACCTTACTTGTAGATGCTTCGTTGCAACGTGGAAGTGTTTGTGGCAAAGCTGTCCGTTTTCCTCGTCGGGAA